>NC_090436.1:282813776-283116806 GCF_031143425.1 Pleurodeles waltl
AGTAGTAGCATGCTGCATGTTGCACAACCTGGCCCTCAGATGGCATGTACCCTTTCTGCAGGAGGTGGAGACTGGAGATCCCCCTGTGGCAGCAGTAGACCCTGAGGACAGTGAGGATGAGGAGGCTGAAGATGAGGACACCAGAACATCTGTTATCTGTCAATACTTCCAATGACACACAGGTGAGACAGGGCAACTGACCATTCCTATGACTATTGGTGTATTCTGTGTGGCTGTAGCATGATGGCATTAACTTCCTATGCATCTCAACTCACTGTCACCTATGGCTTGTCATTTTACAGATGTTGGTGATATGACAACTGTGTACTGATGTGCTGACTACAGACAGCTACAGGTCCTTATTTCTATGCTCTCATAGTGTTCACATCATTTCAAATAGATGTGACTGTTTCCACAAATGCACATTTTCAAAACATAAAACACTAGTAGTCAAGTTGTGTTCAAGGGTGTTTATTGTAGTGCTAAGAAAATGAGGGTAAAGTGCAATAGAATGGGGTGATGATGGAGGAAAGTCCAGGGTATTGTTTCAGTCTGTTTGGAGCACAGGTCCAGTGTCCTAGTGGCCATAGCAAGGGGAAAAAAGGCAGTTCAAAGTGGACAAGGTGACTGTGTTGGACATAAGGGGGACAGTCAGGAGAGTCTCATTTCCTGGCAGTGGTCTTTGGCAAGTGTCTCTGGCTTCTGTCTGGTTCGCAGGGAATGTTTGCGGGGTGGTTCACCTTCTACAGGGGTAAGAGTGCGGGTGGCCTGTGGGTCCTGTGGGGGGCCTCCTGCCCATTAGCTGCAGCGGAAGTGGAGGGCTGCTAAATAGACTGGCTAATGGTAGGGGCCCGCTGCTGTGCTGTTACCTCCCTCATGATGTTGGCCATGTCTGCCAGCACCCCTGCTAGGGTGGTGTTAATGGCCTGCAAGTCCTCCCTGATCCCCTGATACTGTCCCTCCTGCAGCCGCCTGTGTTCCTGCATGTTGTCAAGGATCTGGCCCATCGTGTCCTGGGAATGTTGGTAGGCTCCAAGAATCTCGGAGGGTGCCTCCTGGAGAGTCGGTTTCCTGGTCCTGTCCTCCCAATGGCAGCCAGGAGTCCTCCCAGTGTCCCTATTGGCCTGTGCCTCTATCTCCTGAACGGTGTGCTCACTGCCTCTGACTCCAGGTCCCTGATTTGCTTGGGTATGAGGTGTGGACTGGGGTCCCTGTACAGGTGGGCACACTGCTGATTGACGTGTCCTGGGGACAGGGGTGTCGGGACGTTGGGTGGGTGCTGTGGTGTTGGATATTGATGGGGGAGGCTCTGTGGTGGATTGTGAGTGGGCTGCAGTGACTGGCTATCCAGTGGTCCCTGATGGGCCAGGTTGTTGGTACAGATCCTGAAGTCCAGAGTTACTGTCATCACTGGGGGCATCTTCTGTTGGGGGGCTGGATAGTCGTGGCACCTCCTCTCCGCCGACATTAGCTGGGGCACCTGTGGAGATGTAAGTGATGTATTATGCTTCATGGGTGTGACATATTGTACATCACTGGCTTCCCCTCTATTGTTGGTATTGCTCTGCCACCTTTTGCTTGTGTATGGTGATGTATTGTGTGATTGTTAGTTTCCCTATGCTGTGCATGCTCTAGTGATGGGTGTCCATGCAGGGCTGGGAGGGCTGTCAATGCATTGGTATAGCATGCATGGCTTGACATTGGGGTAAGTCATATGTGTAGGTGCAGTGTGTGGGATGGAGCGGAGTGATGGTGAGGGGGTGAGATGGCATGCAGGTATGGGGGGTGACTCACCAGTGTCCAGTCCTCCAGCTACTCCAGCTAGTCCCTTAGGATGCAGTAATGCCAAGACTTGCTCCTCTCATGCTGTGAGCTGTGGGGGAGGAGGTGGGAGTCCACCCCCAGTCCTCTGTATGGCGAGCTGGTGCCTTGCTGCTATGGAACGGACCTTCCCCCGTAAGTCCTTCCACCTTTTCCTGATGTCGTCCCTTGTTCTTGGGTGCAGTCCCACGGTGTTCACCCTGTCCATGACTCTCTGCCATCGCTCCACCTTCCTGGCAATGGATATTTGCTGTACCTGTGCTCCGAACAGCTGTGGCTCTACCCTGACTATTTCCTCCACCATGACCCTTAACTCCTCATCAGTGAAACGAGGGTGACTTTGTGAGGACATGGGTATTGTTTGGTGTGTGTTTGGTTAGAGTGTGTTGAGTAATGTGGCGGGGTGTGTGTTATGGGGTGTGTGAGGGATGTATGGGTGTAAGTGGTGTGTGTCCAGTTGTCGCAGTGGTCTTGGTGTCAGTCTGGTGACAATGATGGTATGTGTTTTATAGTGCTGTGGGTGTGGTGTGTGTATGAGTGTCAGGTGTGTGATTTTAGTATTGGCCAAAGTAGTATTGTTTTGTATGTGGGTGTCCATTCTGAGCGCAGCTGTATGTACTGCCAATGGTTTACCGCCGTTGAATGTCCATCATGATGATTCGTGGGTCATAATGTGGTGGGCGTTGTTTTGTTGGCGTAACGGTGTGGGTGTTGGGACCACCACTATATCACTGACCTTTGGGCTGGCATATTTGTGTATGTTGTTGTATTCTGTCAGATTGGTGTGTGTGTGTCATAATATGGCGAACGGATATTCCCCACCGTGGCGGTATGTTGGCGGCCGTTACCGCAGCGGTAAGCAGGATTCACCGCCAATGTCATACTGAGGGCCTAAGTTTGCACTTTATCTCACATACTACTGCTAGCAACTATTAGTGTCGGGCAACAGAGCCCTCTAGAAATGAGATGATAATAATAATAATAATAAAAATGATATGCTTCACTGCCAGCTAACACAAATTACAAATCCTGTTAGGAAATCAAGAACCTCAAGTATGGTTTGGTGGTGGGTTAACCGAATGTAGTTCAAAACTTTAGAATTGGCACCTTAAGTAATGATGTGCTATCTGGCCCATATTGTCTGAATATACACCTTGTCCTGACATAGCAAATCTGCATATTGTATCAATAAGGAAGTTAATCAACCAGGTGGTCGGTCTTTATAGGCAACTTTGACACTAAGACTACTACAATTAACTGTTACTGGAACTTTTTCTCTGGTCCTATACAACATATGCATACCTCTCTGCAGGCGAATTAGTCCACCGGTTATTAGTGCTATTATGGGTAAAGTACCAATAAAGCAATATGAAATTCCATTTTTGTAAAACGAATCCGTTGGAAGTTGTCTCTCCTACCACAACACTCTTGGATAGGCATAGGATTTTTACTATGTGTGTGTCACATGGGATGGCATCACCGGCAGCATGTGCCACTTGCGGAACTGTCTGTGTAAATCTTTATACTAATATGCATGACATACTCTCATTAGCAGTGCTATTGAAGGTTCCTAAAACAGATACAAATTGAGCGTCTGGCTGCGCCTGCTCTAGATTTAGAGATGAAATTAATGGGCAGTTTAATTTTGAAGCAGTTATAGTTCTGAGTAACATTCACTGAGATGCTGCGGTTCTGCTTCTGGCAGTCTCCTTCAACTTCCAAAGGATGTTTTAGAAGTTTACACCTCTGTGGGCCGTGATATCCTAGGTTCATGAGCTATAAAACCACACCTCAAAGCAAAGAATAAGAACAAGGTTTTCAGTGATGAAAAAGCTGCAACAGAGACTAAGAAAAAAATTACATTGAAAACAAAAACAAGGACTGGATTTCCACAGGAATTCATTGTGGGTAGATCTAACTTGAGAGACTATGATAAAATAAAAAAGCCAGATCAGGATCGAAATCCTGATAGCCACTTTTCGTCTTCCTTACTGGAATCTGGTGACATTAAAAGGGCCGAAAGGATTGAACTGATTGAGTACTGCAGAAAATAAGAGTACATTAAGCAAAAAACTGAAACAGGATGTGAAGTTGAAGTTAGTATAAAGAAAGAAGAGAAAGGTTTGGATTTGAAAACTTAAAAATGGTTGGTGGTCTTGCAAAAAAGTTTGCCCTGCAACCTCTGCATACTTCTACATAAGGGACCTGGTTTGTAGCTCTTTTGGACAGCACAGTAGAATTGACAAAAGTTCACCAGACTCTCAAGGAGCATCTAGTGGTGACTCCAACTAAAGAATACACACTAGTTCAGACACCAGATAGGCAGGTAAGCCCTCCATATAAGGTTCATGATGTACAAATGCAGATTTAGGGTGATATACTGCTCAAATAACATCCATATTATGGCCTAATTTATTGAATGCTTAAGTCATCATTCTAACCTCAGCTATTTGTAAGGGTTGCACCTGGACCAAGCAGGATGAGACAAAGGATCTGTTTCATGTGTAATTTCCTTAAGGTGAGAGACCTAGTTACAGGCTCAATATTCATTGAATCAAGAAGCTAAGAGCACTATAAAAGCTATTCTAGATCAGCTATGATACCAAGGCATGTAAGTACCTTGTCATTCCAACATATATTTGTCCCTTTTTTGATATTGAAACCTGATAATTCATATAGAATCATCTTAGGTCACAGAAATGAAATGTACATCCGAGCATGCATGCTGTACAGAATGCACATGGTACTGGATTAAAACAAATCTAGTGAGAAAAAAATATGTAGCAAGATTAGACATTTCTAATGGTTTCATTAGTCTAAATCCAGTGTCTGAATATCAATATCAAACCACTTTCTTATTGGTGGATTATCAGTATGTAAATACACAAATGGCACTGGGGTATAAAGATAGCCGTAGGTTTTTTGCAGAAAGAATCATGCAGCTCTTAAAAGAAGAGCCTAAGTCAATATCATATGTTGACATTATATAAATAACTAATGATTACTTGACTGAATATCAAGATAGTGTGGACAAAATAGTGACTCTTTTGGGTATAAACCTTTTGGGATATCTAAAATTGCATATTGCATGAAATATGAGTTTTTTAGGATGCAAACAGTCCACTGAGGATAAAGGTTTGTCACCTAAATTTCTACAGATGTATGCTACTTTACACCAACCTCTGTACATATCGAAGGGACTTACAGACCATGGTTGGGTTTCCTAACTTTGGGAGAGTTTACTTGCCATATTATGGTGAAAGATTCAAGTCCTTGTAATAATTAAGCACTCTGAAATTTAAAAAAAATGTTAGATGAAAACAGATACATGTATCTTATGTGGAATGCAACAAACATGTTAGAGAAGAAGGGTCTGATTCACAAAGGTAAACATATTCCAGAAGTCCATGTTTACGGCTTTTGGTATTTAGAAAGGTAAGTTATGAGTAGTATCTTTACGGCGCTTATAGAATCTCCCACCCCAAGTGCGGACGTAAAGATACTACTCATAACCGACCTTTGTCAATACCGAAAAGTAGTAAAGTTAGACTTTTAGTTTAAACTTAGACCAAAAGTCTAACTTTACCTTGGTAGATTACATCTATATGTATGTTTGGTGAGGAATGCTAGAAATTGTGCATAGAAGAGTATTAGGTGGTCACACCCTAAACACATTACTCTTTCTAGTTCTGAGAAAATTATCACTGCAATACAAACAGCTAAACTGGAAGACTACCATTTGATTCAGGGGAAACAAGTCATTATAGTTTCTCCCATACCTACACTAGAAGCAGCAACAAAAGCTCATATTCCTAATGCACATACAACTTTGGGTGCAACAGGTCATTGTTTAATTGCTACTAATATAGGTTTGAATATGACCCTACAGTTTGCATGCAAGATGTTTTTCAATAAAGACAAAATATTCTACAAACTCTGAATGTTGTACCTATATATGAGTGTAAGCAAGTGTTCTACAGTGACAGCTCTGCATAGTCTACAGCTGGCACAAAACAAAAATACTCTGAGGCTTGTGCTGCAGTGCAGGGATTTTTGAAGATGGCAACTTGAAGGTGCTACGTACACACACTAATGTTTTGGGTAAATCACCAGCATGGATCACAGAAATATGTGCCCTGCTACTTGCACTACAGGAGGCTGATCTGTTGGATCCTTCACTTATTGTGTCAGATTTAACATTCTGTGTCTGTGTCTAAACATTGGTGCTTGAAGGGATTCAGAGCTTCGAAAGGGAAGTCAATAAAAGATAAACAACTTTGGGGAAAGGTAACTGTCCTAGAGGACAAATTTCCTTTGGTCAAAGAATAGCATAATGTGGTTGATAGAAAGGAAAGAATTCATTCTAAAGGGAACTGTGCAGCAGATTTGCCTGTGCAGCAGATGTTGACTGTTTTATTCAACATCAATTGACAAAAACCACAGTGCAACTCTTTAAGGTGGCTGCTGTAACTCAAACGCAAACGAGGACCGATACAGACATTTCAGGAGCAATACAAACAATGTTGAAACAAGACAAAACTTGTGATGGGTTTCCCTCTAAATAGTTTTACACCCTCAATAAAGATAAAGCTTCATACCCATAGTGTGAGATAGATATATTTATTACAAACAAGCAAGATTAGATTTAAACAGTGCAGATCATAACAAGATAGCCTTGGCTCATGCTGACATTGGTGCTTCTCGATCAGTACTACAGCAGCAACATTTCTGGCCATATGTATTAAAGCTGGAAAAAATATGTGTAGTGATATAATATTTGTCAATAAGTTAAACATTCAGCTGCTGCAGGACCAGCACACTTAACCCCTTACTACCCCTTACTAACTTTGATAAACCCTTTGAGCCAATTTTCCTCGACCATATCTATTAATTGATATAAATGTATATTGGTTGCAGTTGACTCGTACTCTGGTTTCCTTTGAGTTTGGCCACAAATGACTACCACTGGTCTAGCGATCATAAAAGACTTGAAGTGCCTAATAGCAACTTGAGCAGTTCATACCTTTGATTCAAATAATAGTCCTGCATTTATCACTAAACTGTTCATGGATGCTATGTCTGCTCTGGAAGTACGACTTCTGCGTTCTCCCCTATGCCACCCAGAATTGAACAGCATTGTAGAACAAGCCAACAATATATGTAAATAAGCCTTCACCACAAGGCTACCGGATATAGGACTAACCTGGCTGCATATCCTGTTGGGAGCTGGGGGTTCAGAGAGTAGTAAATAATGTACCTAGAAGGCTATTAGGTGGGCATACCCCATACAAATTACTCTTTGGAATATCCATGTATATGCCTAAGTTTGATGTCCATGGGAAAGTGACAGAGTCAAAAACACCTAATTATTTATCCTGTTTCACTCTATTGCAGATTGTTCAAGAAAATAGAACTAAAACTGTCTAACATGAAGAACCCTGACTCTGTCACCAACTAAGATAAGATTTCCAAACCTGCTGATTGGTGCCTCTCTAAACTGGGAGACCTAGTTCAGGACAAAATCCCTTATAAACATGTTTACACCATCCTACAGACCACCTGTTTCAGTTCTTAAGGTAGTAGGCACACACACACAGTTCTTTTGATGCCATTGTATGATGGAAAGAAAAACAGAAAAGTATTGATTGATTATCTCAAAAAGTATTATGTGGCTGATTCTGTCCTACAAACTCCCATCAACACCAAGGTGCCTCCAGAGTAGATCAGAACATCATCTCATTCCTCGGTAGGCAGTACCCTAAGAAGAGTACAGCCATGATGAAATCAAGATCGTCATTCTGGGGACTGAGGGATCAGCTGTGTCTCCACCGGTACACCAAGTGCCAATCTCAACAAGCTTATCTGAAACTACAATTTTTACTATTGTAACCTTTCCTGTTCTTATTAAGAGTCTCTGACAGAACCAACATCAATTGACCTTATACCATTACAAGAAATTGTGCTGTATGAAAATGATTCTGTTAGAAATTTTTAAAGATGAGAATTAATACTCCCTTCTGCAGTCAATCAACACTACAGATGGCTTCTTGCTTGGTATTGATTTTTTCACAGATACTTTTCTAAACAATGGTAATACATAAAAGTAAAAAAGTGTATTCAATTTGGAAAACATTTATAAAAATAATTTTATGCTAAATAGTATTGTGAATTAATTGTATATATCTACTAAAAACGTAGAACTAAAGAAAGAATGCTACAGCACTACAAACCACATTTTGAAATAAAGTAATGAAAATATATTAAATCACATAAAATGTATTTTCTTGAGTTTAAATTAATAAATAAATTCACACATAGGGCAGAAACATACATTTTTGTATTATGCATTTGTAATTATTTAAAGTGATGGCAGAATGTGAACGCAAAAGGTTCTTGAAATAGGTACTCTTTTTACACATTTTAATACTAAATTATATTTATTTATATTTCTACATATTTAAGTTCATTTAATTTATAAAATTTTATTCCATATAATTTAACATGATTTCCTATGGGATTTTAATGGAAGTTCCTAACTCCATTGATTTCTATGGGAGGGTCTTCCAGCACTAGTGGATTGCCATGTGTGGTGAAGGACCAACTTCAACTCTGAGCTGGAATAATTTACTGTGGTTTTCCAGTAGTTCCCTACTGGCTATGGTAACTTTAGAAATACAGTTTGTGAAAAGGAGTGGGCTCACTCCTTTATGGGTGGGTACACATTCCTTTCTAGAACCCTCTCTGTCTCTATGTTAAGCCCTCTTTACTGCTTCTTATCTCTCTCCCCTTGACAAGTAAGTATTTGTCATTTTCCAATTTGGACTCAAACAGCTGGTCACTGACCCCACTCACTCCACAGGACACATACTTGCCCCTATCTTCTCTGCCAGCAACAGAGTGAAATACACCCACGCCGAGGAGCTCACCTGGACTGACCACACTGCGTCCACTTTTGTCATCTCTGAACCTCCCTGCATCCTCTCCTCCACCACCAGTCAGACAAGGTGCAGATGGGCAAAGGTATCAGAACAACATTGGACCAACGCCTCAACTCCACCACCACCGTAGACACAGAACAAGCTGGGACAACTTTGAGAACTGGGTCAGGGGAGGTGTTGATAAAGTCGCACCACAGAAACCCACCAACCCCAAGAAACAAACACAACACCCCAAGTGGTTCACGGAAGAACTCAAAACCCACAAAGAGAAATGTAGACAGAAGGAAAGAATATGGTGCACCAGTAAGACCCCGAGGACTCAAAACACTTCAAAGATGCTCTCAACAGATACCACCACCTCCTGAAGAACACCAAGAAGGCCGTCTTAGCCACCCGCATCAAGGACAGCTCCAACAACAGCAAGGAACTCTTCAACATAGTCAAGGAGTTCAACAACAGAAAACATCACACCCTCACAAGCTCTCTGTGACACCCTTGCAGACTTTTTTCACAGCAAAATCAACACCATCTACCAAGACGTTGCACCCTAACTCCCCCAAGGGGAGCATCAACTACATCATGCCAACCGACATACACCCACACCAGCTAATCTCATGGAACATCCTCTCTGAGAAGGAAACAGCATCCATCATGAAATCCATCCACATCCAGAGCCCCAGCAGATCCCTGTCCACACCATACTTTCAACCTCAGCAATAAAAACCCATCAGCAAAGAACACACCAAGGTCCTCAATTCCTCAATCATCACTGCCCACTTCCCCTAGAAATGGAAGCATGGTGACGTGAAACCACTGCTGAAGAAGCCATTCGCGGACCCAGGAGAACTTAAGAACTACCAACCTATCTCCCTGTTCCTTTTCCCAGCCAAGGTCATCAACAAAGTCATCAACATGTAGCTCACCAGACGCTTAGGGAGAACCACAGCATTCTGGACACCTCCAAATCAGGCTTCAGAGCCAACCACAGCACAGAGACAGCCCTAATCACAGCCACGGACATCATAAGGATGCTGGTGGACCACAGAAAAATGGCAGCTCTCATCCTCCTCGACCTCTCAGCAGCCTTCAACACCATATCCCACCACATACTGCAAAACAGACTCCACCAGATCGGAATCCGAGGAGCAGCCCTCAAGGGGATCACATCCTACCTCACTGAAGGAATGCAGGTCATCCTCCCCCCTACTCCTCACTCCCTAAGAACATAATGAGCGGTGTACCTCAAGGCTCATCTCTCAGCCCAACCCTCTTCAACGTACACATGACACCCCTGGCAAACATCGTCAAGAGCCACGGACTCAACATAATCTCCTTCGTGTAGAACACCTAACTCATCCTCTCCCTGACTAATGAGCCAATGACCACCAAGGACAAGTTACTAAAATGGATTAACAACAATTGTCTCAAACTCAACACCGACAAGACAAAAAAAGTATCTTCCGGAAAGGCAAGGACACCCTCTGAACAAAGAATGGTTGCCACCTCACCTGACACTCAAACCCACCGAACATGTCTGCAACCTTGGCACCATCCTCGACAATCAGCTCTCTATGAAGAAGCAGGTCAGCGCTGTCTCCTCCGCTTGCTTCATCACCTCCAAATGGTCAGGAAGATCTTCAGATGGCTCCCTTTTAGCACCAGGTGACCAGTTATATAAGCTCCCATCACCAGCAGACTCGTCTATGGCGATTCCCTCTAGGTTGGAACTACCACCAAACTCATGACAAAACTCCAGACTATCCAGAACACTGCAGCCAGACTCATCCTCGACCTCCCCAAATGGACTCACAACACCCGTCACTTCAGGAAACTACACTGGCTACTAGTGGTGAAGAGATGCCAGTTCAAGCTGCTCACTCATTCTGACAAGGCACTACACAACAAAGGACCAGTGTACCTCAACACTTGAATGAACTTCCACCAACCTACCAGGAAACTACATTGCATCCACTGGGTGAACAGCAGAGCCTGCGTCTTCTCCCTCCTGGTGGCTAAAGACCTGGAACAACCTCCCCCTGCATCTCAGAGCTTCACCATCGCTCCAGCAGTTCAGGAAGGACCTCAAGACTTGGATGTTCAACCGATAGGAGAACTGGCAGTTCGTTCTCCCAGCGCCTCATGACCCGCACAGGTGATGGAGCCCGCTGTACAAATCCAATTGATTGATTGATGTTCTATAGCCCTCCCACATTTACAACTAACAGACAAACTTATATGAGCAGAAGCACCACACTCAAATGGGATATATCCACACAGAAAAAGATAGGAGAAGCAGAGATGTAAATTATACTTCAAAATGCAGTTTGTGAATAGGCCCCAGTGCTATTTAACAAAGAAAAGAGCACAGGCCTGACTATGTGTGCTCATCTCACTGCTGCATAACCACAGCACATCCATATGGGTGAAGGTCCCCCCCACCTTTTTTGCAGGCATGAAGCTTGTCTGTCAGGTTGAACTAAAGTCAGACTGACAGACAATCTTTTTGTTCAATTCAGGCAGCCAGATGCAAGACGTGCCAAATGTGCAGGCACCTAGCTGCCTGAACTGGATTTTGCTAAGCTGACAATTTCACAGCTATGAGTGTGACCCCTTCAGTCTGCAAACCACTTGGAGGATCTCCCCCTTATGACAGGGGGAGCATAACTGTCCTCAGACCTGGGTACTTCCGTTTTAAGCCCTGGAGTGCCCAGGATCGAGTGTCTATCACTGACACATCACAGACTTGAGAGGGGTCAGAAACTCTCATCTAACCACATCTTACACTGTGATGATGTAGGGACTGTTACCTACTGCAGATTTCTGACCAGTGGTCAGCCAATAAAGAAAGCAGTACACCCAACTCTTCTAGAATCGCTGAGGCTGCTTTCCAGAGATTCTGCAGCCATATTAGGTTTAATGTGTGTTTGTGTGTGTGTGCATGTGTATGTATGAGTGTACGTGTATATGTAAGTGGGTGTTGTGATTCGGTGTGTGTGTGAATGCATGGGTGTGAGTGTGTATGTGTGCATGTGTGGCCCACTGACCCCCTCCCTACTCAAATTACTGCCCACCATTGCTGCTGCACTAGTGAAAGTTTCATATGCAATAATGAACTCCCTAGTTCATGAACAACAATTGCAACTAATTAATATTAATTGTAATAAATTATTCTGGTAATATCTAATAGCAGAGCTGTCTCTCTCTCCATATAGTCTTTACAAGTTCTGTGAAAGAGTTGTCTCTGTCAGACCAAAAGAGCTGGCTCGACATGCATTACCAGGAGTTTATGAACAGTAACTTTAACAGTTGTCTTTAATTTAATCAATATCCAACAAAGACTGCAAACCCAAGGCCGAGATAGTTGTTGTAAAAGTAATTGTGTGTTGTAGACTTTGCCCAGGCTTGTCTGCTTCTGTCTTTTTTCCTTTGCGTACTTAGGTAGGTGCACCCATAATTAACTACAATAATTTCCCCAGAATGCATGTATCAGGAATTACCAAAAGTGTCCTTAGTCCATCCACTAATTATTGAAAGCAATAAAAAACGATGGAAGTGTTTATAACAATTCTTTCTATTTCTTGAGTGAATGTAAAGGTCTGATACAGTATTGTAAACAAATCTCATGGTGGTGGGCAAGTGTGTTGGAACTGGAGGTGCTGCTGATGCTACAGCACCCCCATGTCTAGAGGCAGTTCAGCAACACAAGGGAAACAACAAGCTCTGTTACTCAGTTTTCTTTCCACCACAACATTAGCTATTTATTCAAAGAGAATAAAAGAGCCCACAACAACTGTTTTCTTACATTACTGGGTATTCTGGAGAATGAAAGAATGATGCATGTAAACTGCACTAATGTTAAAACTAGCTAATTTGTAAAGTTTATAAACATTAACAATTAAACCAATGTATGCGTTTTAATTGCTGTGGTAGGCAAGTGTCAAAACAGAGTGAGAAAAAACAGTCCAATACCCTATATTTTTAATTTTGTGTACATGCATGGTGTTAGAAATGGGGTTTCTGGTTGGCTAGGGTATGCACCTCAGCCAGGCAGAACCTACCCACTCTAGTCAGGGCAAGGACATTACACGTCCAAGATAACCCCTGCTCACCCCCTTGGTAGCTTGGCATGAGCAGTCAAGCCTATCCCAGAGGCATTGTGTAAAGCATTTGCACAACACACACAACACATGTGACGCAAAATGTACACCACAAAGTAAACACCTTAGCAGTTGTCAGAATGTTACACAAGTTACTAATACTCTGCAAGAAAACGCGGTTGTCACATTAGAACACGTAAGCACTCAGGATTCTGCAACATAAGCAGTAGTCAGGGATTACAGTAACAATTCTATGCACTTGTCATGAATACATCATACATGCCCATAAAAGGAACATGATTACATCTGGCAAGTCATGAAAAACATATATCCATAATGCCCATAGCAAGAACACTGCGAAATCATATGTACACCAAAAGAGTACCTGTTTTTGAGAAAGGAGCACTCTTAGTGCCTGAAAAGAGGAGTATGGGGGCCCCGGCGCTCCTGTGCGTGAAACGGGGGCCCCGCGGGTCTCCTGGGGGAGAGGGCAGTCTGCACCCTCTCTACTGTGAAAAATGGGCCTGCGATCTCTGTGGGGGCCAGGCAAGCCCAAACAACAACAAGGGCCCTAAAGATGACCACATGGGGCCCCCGGCGAGGCTCCTGTCCCACCAGCGAGCGTCAGGGGGAATAGGGAAGGAGTTGCAGTCCCGCTCTCCTCTGGGGGGCTGCAATAGTCCTGGGTGGCTTCCAAAGGGCGCCCTTCTCCCCTTCCTTAGTGGGGACCAGCAGCCTGCGACCGTGTCCATGGGGTCAGGCTGCCTATCTGGCCTATCTTTGTCTCGCCGGGTCGCAGCAGTGATGCAGCAGAAACAGGTGCCGGTGTGTGCTCCTGGGGCGCTCCTGAGAGCGGATTTCGCCCCGGGAGCACAGAAGGAGCACGTTTGCTCCTGTTGACAAATCCACGGTGCCCCGGGGGTCCCGCGCTTCGAGGGATGCAGCCTCCCGGGCTGCGGCGATGATTCAATCAGCAGAGGAGCGCTTATCAAAGCGCGAGGGCACTTTTATAAGCCCGGACTGTGGCGGTGATTCAATCAGCAGAGGGGCGCTTATGAGGCGCTAAGGAAGTCCAGGTGCTGCTACACTCAGTGCAGGAGCGGCTAAAATAACTGGTGAATCACCCCTTGTGATGAGGATTGTTGCAGGGGTCAGGGGCCACAGCACCCTGCCCCTGGAGACAAGGGAGAACAAAAAGGAAGCACAGGGCTGGGGGCCCAGCTACAGCCCAGCACAAGGGTTACCATCAGTGGCAGTTCCTCCTAGTGACCAGGCAGGTCACAGGTCAGCACAGCAGCAGCAGTCCAAGGTGGGTCCTGGTGAGTCCTCTCAACAGCTTCCTGTGTCCAGTCCCAGATAGGGTTTCTGGAGTCCCCAGAATGTCCAAAGTCATGTCTAAATTGTGGTGAAAATTCCCCTGTACTTATACTAGGTTTACAGTGTGTTTTACAATGGCCAGGAGAGGGGGTTACAACTGGTTCTGGGAGTGCCCTTTCCCTCCTCCAGCACAGGCTCCAAACATCAGTGGGAGGTAAACGACCCTATTGTGTGAGGCCAGGGCACAGCCTTTACAAATGCAGGTGTGCCCCGCCTCTCCCTTCTTTCAGCCCAGGAAGGCTTTACAATATGTAGATGCACATCTGTGTCACCTCCACCCTCCCTGTGTTCAGGCTGTCTGAGAAGTATGCACAAAGCCCCAACTGTCAGTCTGCCCAGACGATGATTGGAGGCAAGCTGAAAAACACCAAAGTCATAAGCACAGATAAATGTGCACTTTCTAGAAGTGGCATTTCTGTGATAGTAGTAAAAAATACACCCACACCAGTAAGCAGCATTTCTCACCACTATCACAACCATACCAAACATGCCTACGCTACCCCTCATAAATCAGACAATACCCCTTACACATAAGGCAGGGCATTTCCAATGCAATCCTATGAGGAGGCAGCACTCACAGCAGTGAGACACCAAGTTAGGCTGTTTGTCACTACTAGGATAGGCCACGCAACATGGCACATGTCCTGCCTTCTGCATACATGGCACCCTGCCTAAAGGGCTAGCGAGGGCGTACCTTAGGGGTGACTTACATGTAGGAAAAGTGGGGTTCTGGGCCTGGCAAGTAAATTTAGATGCCAGGTCCCTGTGGCAGGAAACTGCGCACACAGGCTCTGCGCTAGCAGGCCTTAGATAGGTTTGACTGGCTACTTCAGTGGGTGGCGCAAGCACCGCTGCAGGCCCACTAGTAGCATTTAATTTACAGGCCCTGGGTATAGAGACACTACTTTACAAGGGACTTATAGGTAAATTAAATATGCCAATTAGGTATAATCCAATCATACCAATTTGGTAAGGGAGAGCACATGCACTTTAGCACTGCTTAGCAGTGAAAAAGTGCTCAGAGTCAAAACATCAGCCAACAAAGGTCAGAAAAATAAGGAGGCAAAAAGCAAAAAGTCTGGGGAATGACCCTGTAAAAAGGCCAGGTCTAACACATGGCTAAAACCATATAGATGTATTAAATGACATCCTTACATAATGTATCCATGTATTTATCACCAATGCATCATAATGCACCATTGAGCCATATTTTAACAAAACCTCCTTCTAACCCACAAATACCAGCTTCTGCTAAAATGTTTTGCTCACTTGATGAACTCACTATTTGAGTTACACTCACACATCCAGTAACACCAGGATTTTGTAATACTTTTAAAATTTTAGTACTCTGACACCCCTGGCCAGCAACCCAAGTCAGAAAACTATTCCAGCACCACGGTTGCTGCTTGAAATGTCATTTGAATACTGCAAACAGTAATGCATGCACTCTTACATGCAAGCACAAGTTTGCTGATAGTGCCAGATAGCCTCAACAACTTTACATCTGGGGTAAACCCACAGTGGCTGTAACTCTTTCACTTCCAACCCACATAGTATATTTTTAGATTATTGACTTCCTCTAGCTGGTGGAAGAGCGTAGCTTGGCTGTGCCACTATGTCTCTAAAACAAGAATATGAAAGGGTGGTCTTTTTCTGGTGCTCACAATGTGGTGGTCACATTTTGTATAACATTTAATCTGATTTTATATAATCTCTCTACTGCAAAGTACATGAGTAGAGTGTACCTTTGGATATAACATTTCATCTACATTTTATTAATATCTACATGAGACTAACGTTTTTAAAAGTATTATTTTGCATAATCATTTTGTACATTCTCACATGTAGGCCCATATTCATAGAAGCTTAGCATCACCTTAGCGCCATTTATTTAGGCTAGCTTCAAAATATTGAAGTAAGCGCTATTTTTAGGATGCGCCAACCCACCTTGCATCAATGAGATACAAGGTAGGTTTTTCCAGTCCTAAAAATGACGCTAGCCCCCCAGCGCCATATTTAACTCCCGGTGCAAAAATTACATGCGGGCTGGAGGCAGACCAAAATAATGGTGCTAAGCCCTCTTAGCACCATTATTTAACGCTTGGTCAGACAAGGCATTAAAGTGAAGATTAGGCCCATTTCCAAGGGGAAACACCATAGAATGGGCACAAAGATGCCAACCCCAACCCCCAGCAACACCACCACCCACACCACAGGGACACTACAGGAGGAGGGAGCACATCCCAGGTAAGTTGCAGGTAAGTATTTGTGTATGTGTGTAGTGTAGCTTAGACAGGAGTCTTTTTTTGGCAGCTTGTTCATCAAAAAATGACACTAGGCTGGTTAGCGGCAGAAATGTTGCCTCTAGCCAGCCTAACATCATCTCTGACCCATAAGCGCCATTTTACCTAATGCCATTCCCCCCTGGCTAGCGACTTTTTTTGTGACAATAGCCATTCCTTAGTGCCATCGTGAGTTATTTCATAAATATGGTGCACCAATGGCATGAAGGAATGGCGTTAAAAAAATTACGCACAACTGTGTTAGCTCAGTTGTGCTCCAATGGACCGTACTGTTTAGAATTTATTTAATCTGGAAGTATTTTTGTGTTTTATTAACTGGCTATTTTATTTTTTACTGTTACCTTTCAATGTGGAGTTGTTTTCTTAAATGTTTCTTTTAAGACGAGCTATGCAAGGATGAAGAGAGGAGTGTTCTGGAAGCTAGGCAGTTGAGTATCAAGATTGGATGTACCAGGGGTTGAAAAATGCAACTTCCAATTAAATATAATTGGGTTTTCAATCTAGAAGCTTCGACTGTGATGTAATTGCCTTCCTTGGGAAACTGTGATTTAAAGAAAGCTTAGGTAGTAAGCAATTCAGATTCTTTTCATACTTTGAGCTGAACGGATCCTCTGAGGTACAGACCTCATATTTTCTATGTGGCTTTGTGCCACCACACCTCTCTTAGCAGAATATTCTACTGAATTTCTGTTTGCAGACCTTCTCAACTACTCTTTAGAATTAGATTAGTCAGGTTTTAGCTTAAATGATTAGGCAGGAAAACTTAATTTCGGTGACCAAGAATCACATGCTTTCTCTGATTTTCTGCATGGTAGAAATTGAGTTTTTAGTCTTGTATATGTTAGTTAGGTTTAACACTCTGGGTCTTTGGTTGACAGTCAGGTTACCCCCTGTTCAAGCAAGGACCCTCACTCTAGTCAGGGTAAAAGAGAACCACCCTCAGCTAACCCCTGCTTGCCCCCTTGGTAGCTTGGCAGAGCAGTAGGCTTAACTTCAGAGGGCTAGGTATAAAGTATTTGTACCAACACACACAGTAACTTAATGAAAACACTACAAAATGGCACAACACCAGTTTAGAAAAATAGGAAATATTTATCTAAACAAAACAAGACCAAAACGACAAAAATCCACCATACACAAGTCAAGTTATCAATTAAAAACCAAAAAGAGTCTTTAAGTAGTTTTAACAACACACTACCGCTGCTAGAGTGAAAATGTACCTGGTGTGCGTCAAAAATAACCCTGCACGGGCGGGAGTGCGTCAAAAATAACTCCGCACGGCGGTACTTGAGTCAAAAATCCAGCCGCACGATGATCTGAAAATCCCGCAGTGCAGGTTGTGATCTCCCATCCTCCGTCAGTGATGCTGCGTGTCGTTTCTCCTGCTCCGTGCGTCAATTTTTCGGTCGCGTTGCCTGCGAGCGTCGTTTCTCAGCTGCGGAGCTGGCGGCGCATTGTTTTTTCGGCCGCAGATCGGATTGCGTCAATCTTTCCCCCGCACGGTGCTCTATGCGTCGATTATCTTGTCTTTAGGCTGCCAGCTTCTCCTTTCAGGGTTCCAGGAACTGGATGGGCACCACAGGGCAGAGTAGGAGTCTCTCCAGAGACTCCAGGTGCTGGCAGAGAGAAGTCTGTCCCTGAGACTTCAAACAACAGGAGGCAAGCTCTAGATCAAGCCCTTGGAGATTTCTTCTCAAGATAGAAGGCACACAAAGTCCAGTCTTTGCCCTCTTACTCTGGCAGAAGCAGCAACTGCAGGATGGCTCCACAAAGCACAGTCACAGGCAGGGCAGCTCTTCTTCCTCAGCTATTCAGCTCTTCTCCAGGCAGAGGTTCCTCTTGGTTCCAGAAGTGTTTCTAAAGTCTGTAGATTTGGATGCCCTTCTTATACCCATTTTAGTCTTTGAAGTCACCTTTCTTCAAAGAGGACTCACACCTACTTGTGAAATCCTGCCTTGCCCAGGCAAAGCCTCAGACACACACCAGGGGGTTGGAGTCTACATTGTCAGAGGCAGGCACAGTCCTTTCAGATGAGAGTGACCACTCCACCCCTCCCTCCTAGCAGAGATGGCTAATTAGGAAATGCAGGCTACACCCCACCTCCCTTTGTGTCACTGTCTAGTGTGAGGTGAAAAACAACCCAACTGTCAAACTGACCCAGACAGGGAATCCACAAACAAGGCAGAGTCACAGAATGGTTTAAGCAAGAAAATGCTCACTTTCTAAAAGTGTAATTTTCAATCACACAATCTCAAAACCAACTTTACTAAAAGATGTATTTTTAAATTGTGAGTTCAGGGACCCCCAAACTCCACATGTCCATCTACTCTCTAGGGGAATCTACACTTTAATCATATTTAAAGGTAGCCCCCATATTATCCTATGAGAGAGACAGGCCTTGAAACAGTGAAAAACGAAATTGGCAGTATTTCACCGTCAGGACATATAAACCACATTACTATGGGGGTCATTACAACCCTGGCGGAAGGCGGAGAATCGGCTGTAAGACCGCCAACAGGCTGGCGGTCTTACCTTGTGGAATTATGACCATGGCGCTTACCGCCATGGTCATCCGCCGGTACTCCATTCCGCCCGCGAGGGCGGAGATGACCAACGGGCTGGAGACCTGGGTCTCCAGCCCGGCGGCCGTCACTATACCGCTGGCGGTATTTGGACCCGGCTTACCGCCGTGGATTTCCAGCGGTTTCCCTACACCCCCCACCACCCCTGACACCCCCCAAAGGAGGCAGGGTGCCCCTCTCCACCCGACCCCCAACATCACATAACTCACACACACCCGACATGCATGCAGGCACCACCAACACACACACGCGCACACACCGACATACATGCCAACATCCACACACACAGTCAGACACGCACACCCACATTCAAACATACACGCACACATCCATACAGACTTACCCACAGATATACATGCACTCATTCCCAAACACGCATCACCCCCACAAGCATACATGCACTCACACACCCCCTCTACATACTCAGACGCACACCCCCATGCCCGCACACAACACACAACACCCCCCACCCCTAACGGACGATCGACTTACCTGGTCCGTCGATCCTTCGGGAGGGGACGGGAGCCATGGGGGCAGCTCTGCCGACACCACACCGCCAACAGAACACCGCCACGGCGAATCACAGGACGTGATTCGCTGGGCAGTGTTCTGTTGGCGTGGCAGTGGAGGTGGAGCAACCTCCACTTCCCCGCCTCCCGCCAGTATGGCTGTTGGCGGCTCTCCGTCCGTAAAGGGATGGAGAGCTGCCAACGGTCATAATAGGCCGAGCGGCAAACCGCCTGCACTGGCCGTCTTCCGCACGGCGGTCCCTCGGCGGTCTTTAAAAAAGACCGCTGAGGTCAAAATGACCCCCTATATGTCCTACCTTATCCATACACTGCACCCTGCCCTTGGGGCTACCTAGGGCCTACCTTAGGTGTGCCTTACATGTAAGAAAAGGGACGGTTTAGGCCTGGCAAGTGGGTACGCTTGCCAAGTCGAATTTACAGTGTAAAAATACACACACAGACACTGCAGTGGCAGGTCTGAGACATGATTACAGGGTTACTTGTGTGGGTGGCACAACCAGTGCTGCAGGCCCACTAGTAACATTTGATTTACAGGCCCTGGGCACCTCTGGTGCACTTTACTAGGGACTTAACAGTAAAACAAATATGCCAATCATGGAGAACCAATTACATACACATCTTAAAAAGGAGCACTTGCACTTTAGCACTGGTTAGCAGTGGTAAAGTGCCCAGAGTAATAAAACAGCAAAATCAGAGTCCAGCACACATCAATAACCTGGGGAACAGAGGCAAAAAGTTAAGGGAGACCACGCCAAGGATGAAAAGTCTAACACACTCTATGACACTTTAATTCTTCTTTGGTGGTTTTATATATTTACTCTATGGTTTTGAGATGTATTTATGTAATATTAACCTTGAGTCTGTAGTAAAGCTCTTTTGACCCTATGAATTGATTCTGAATGTTGTTATATGACATTTAGGTTATACAGAAATCGTTCAATAAATTTGAAAACTGTTACTCTTTACCCCTCGGAACTGAGAAACAAAGATTCATCAGAACCTAGAAATAGAGATAGGGCCCCAGGCTCCATCACTGGCTTGGAAAACTAAACATGATTTTAGATAAAGTCCCATTGAAATGTTTAAAGCATGCCTTCTGCAGATTTGGTTAACTTCCTCACAGAGTGATTAAGACTAAGACCTGAAGTTTAGAGATTTCCTTCACTGAATGTGCTGTACTTCAATTAATAAAGTGGGTACCAAAAGTAGCCAGACAACTGGTACTGATAAGACCTGTTTGCCACTTCCAGGTTGAAACATCAACATAAAATCCCCTGGTCTGCAAAGATTATTTCTTATAGGGAACTCCTGTGACCAAACCTTAATGTTAACTATTTTGGAAAACCAGGGATTGTATAGAGTTACTTTTAATTTGTACATAATTCACTCTTTTTTCTTTGCGCACTGCACCGTCCACACTTTTGTCACAATTGTTTTTGTCAGACGCCTATAAAATGATGTTGAGTATGCAAAAAATATATATTTTAGCGAAAAGGATATGAGATTTTGTTGTAACAATTGCTTGTCTGCACTTTTATTAATTGATTAATTAATTTCTAATCAAGATTGTATTACTGTTGATTTACTCTACGGTATCTTACAAAGAAGTCCCATTGGACTACTTTTACTCACACTTTGTCTTTGTTATACATATTTTCATGACATATATATACTTATAGTTTGTGGCCGGAAGAGATACATTTTTCCATATTCACATTGGAAAGTTGATTCACCAAAATGTCTGGGGTAGTGAAAGATATATCACATGCACTTTTTCTAAAGATGAAGTTACAGAAAGTATCATAATAACATCTTTGACATTGATGTCATCAGAGAAAGTGTTCAATGTCTTTGTTAGATGTGGCTGTCTCTGCAGGGTTACCCCCAAACTTTGATCCTTCTCCCCTTCCATTTTCTGACTTTGTTTTTTGCTGGCCTCAGAACTCTATGCACTCAACCACTTTTAACAAGTTCTAAAGTGCTTGTGCTATCTCCCTAAGACAATGTAAAATTGGCTTACACTCAATAGGCACATTTAATTTACATATAATTCCCTAGCATGATAGAACATGTACCCTGGGCCTGTAAATTAAATGCTTCTAACGGACCTGCAACACCTATTGTGCCGGCCACTTAAGTTGCCTTGTAAAACATGTCTCAGTCCTGCAATTGCAGCCAGTGTGTGCAGTTTTAAACTGCTATTTTGACCTGGCAAAATAAACCTTTTGCCATGCCTAACCCTTCCTTTTTAATATGTATAAGTCACCCAAAATGTAGGCCCTAACTAACCCATATGGCAGGTATCAATGTAATAAAAAATTTGGAGATGTACTTATAACTTTCACATGTCCTGCTAGTGAAAAGTATTACATTTGTTTTTCACTACTGCAAGGCCTGCTTCGCCCATAGGATAACAGTGGGTTACCTTATTATATTTAATGAGAGATAACTTTTGTTGGGAACAATAAAAATGTTATGTTTGGTCTCTAAGAATTGTAATTTAAATTCAAATTTTAAGTCCACTTTAAAAAGTTAGCATTTTCTTGTCCTATCCATTTGATGACTGCAACCTGTGTCTTAGGCCGGAGGGAGTTCCTGATCCCCAAGAGGTGCCTCCCCAGGTCTTGGACCCTTGGCTCAGATCAGCATATTGCCTCCTGTGAAATCCTGAGGTATTGAACTGGACTTTGAGAAGGTAACTTTTTCAGCAGGACTAACCTGGTCCCTGTATCCTGCCCACACTCCAACTTGATTGGAATTGTGACTCTTTCTATTTCTGGCATGACCGGATACCTACTGTTAGCGCTTTCTGCATCTTGCCATTATTTCTATGTAACCTTTGAAATGGCATATTTCTGTTTCTACTGATTTGATCTTTGCCATTTTGGTCTTATTTTATTTATTAAATTTTACTCTATTTGTCGTAATTGGTTTAGACTTTTTCTTGTGTTTTGTTTTCACTTTAATACTATTTATTATTTATGCATTGAATACATACTTAACAAGGTGCCTCTGAGTTAAGCCTGACTGAATTTGCTCCTGAATCCTACTAACCATCTAATGGGACCGTTTCCTAAGCCATACAGACTCCTTACAGTCCCTTCAGCTACCCATACCTTAGCTCTAAAAAATACACCTTTCCTTTAAAGCTATAATTTCTTGAGCACTAATAACCTATTACTAAACTTGATGGTATCGTTCCCTGATGAATAATTGACTGAATGAATGAATTAATTAATAGCAATTACAAAATGCACTAATACCTCAATAAAGGTGTGTCTTGGCACTAAAGCTAATTAATTAGGTTTGTAAGACACATTACAACTGTTGAAACAAGCAGGTCTTAAGAGACTTTCAGAAAAAAGGATAATTAGAAATCAAAATCAAAGTCAAGGGCAAGGAGTTGCATAGCTTAGCAGTGTGCTTGTGGCAGCTTTTGAATTTCGGGAGCATTAGACATATAACTCCAGCTGAGCAAAGAGTGCGTACCAGAGAGCATGCACAGATCTTCTAAGCAGAGAGCCTTTAGGGCATGTCAGAAAGATTCAAGATGACAGGGGCAGCAGCGTTATGAACTATCCTGAATCTATTCAGAAGAAATTAATGCAGTCCTAAATGCAGGAATGTACGTGGTCTAGGCATGAGGGGATCAGCACTAAGACAATGGGTTTTCCAGCTGAGATAGGCAGGTAAGGAATAATTCTCATGGTGGATCATAACATGAAGCATTTAAAGGCTACGAAGATGATACGAGTAGCAAAAGACAGATCGGAGTCAAAGAGCTCCCCCACATTTCTGGCACACGTGGTCAGAGAGGGTAAAGACCTGAGTGCTTCTGGTCATCATTTGGGGCACCAGTTAGAGTAATCAGTGCCAAAAAATCAGTTTTTCCACATTGAGTTTCAGCATGCAGTCAAAAAAATGGTTCTGCATTTCGCGTAGGTTATCAGCAATGGAAACTATTATCTGTGTGTCATCTGCATACGTCATGTAAGAGACTCAGCAGGATCTAATCAGAGCACCCAAAGGAGCCATGTATGTGTTAAACAATATGGGGCTCAGCGAATGTCCCTGAGGCACAATTCAAGGAAGATTGTGACATAGGGGAGCAAAAAGATAGGGCTATAGTTTGTAAGAATGTCTGTATATAAAGATGGATTTTTGGGCAAGGGTATTTTAAATGCATGTTATAGATCAGTGGTTCCCAACCTGTGGTCCGGGGACCCCTGGGGGTCTGCGAAGCCTCCTCAGGGAGTCTGAGACTGCTAAGAAAATTAAACAATATTAACAGATTAGTTTCCCAGCTGTCAGGAATGACTTAGTAGGGGGGTCCCCGGATTCCAATAATGATTCAGTGGGGGTCTCTGGGTTCCAGTAATGATAAAGTAGGGGTCCACAGAAGTCAAAAGGTTGGGAACCACTGTTCTAGATTATAAGATAGTTATGCAGCGGCTAGTGATTTATTGCATAATTCTACTAACTTAGGTGCCACAAGATCCTTGGCCATGAAACCAGGGGGACAAAGGTTATCTAGTCAACCAGATTTATTGATATCATCAAAGAATTGAAAACATGTATCTCCATAAGAGGAAATTCCAGCAGTTGGATCTTGGAGCTGATTGTAGTCTCAGAAACATCAATGAGGGGGATACAGGAAGTGTAATTGAAATCAAAGGAAGACCATATTTTAAGAACTTTGGGCACAATTTATATTTTGGCAGGCAGAGGTTATGTCAATCAGGGCAAAGGAGTATATTACTCAGTGCCCCTGACACAGTCCCTGCCCGCCAAGTTCAGAAATGACCTACAAGATATTTTACAATTTCTATACTTTTTGCTTTCCCACCTGCCGATATAGTCTGAAATATATCTAACGTTCATTAACAGGTATTTACATTTTGTTGTGTGTTTCAAATAATAACATCTTACAGACTTTGCCTCTGACACTTATTGTACCCACCACGTTTGCAACATAGCTCACTTTAAAACCTCCTCTCACTTTGCAGTCAGAAAAAGAAAAGTAAACACCATTCCCCATGTTAAAAGACTAAGCAGCAATTTCTCAGAAGAAATAGCCTAACATTTTCTCTTTCCAAGCACAGCAGGTGTGATAAGATAATTCAAAAATGTAGATGCATCTTTATTTTTGGTTTGTTCACTTTTTGAGGACCAGGACTTTTGAGACCTTTAAAAAATCATCTTGCGACCCATGCTGTCCCAGTGTATGTGGTTGCAAACAATGAATAAAAATGTAGAATAATTTGAAGGAGCTAATTGCAAATTTAGCCTTGTGAGCTAAATTAAAAGGTAAAGGTTAATTAAATACAACGTTTTTACTCCTTCTGTTTGCTAAGTAAACCTCAAGATAATAACATCTGTACAAGGTGATGTGTGAGTCCTCTCTTTCCATTTCAAACTCTGGGATGGTAGTGTCCATAAATATGAAATTTTGAAGGAGTACATAGTATGTTAGTTGTGTTATTATCTTCTGCATCTCCTTTTTTATAGTTATTTGTTCAAAATATATTAGGTTATTAATATTTGTAATGTGGAAAATTATTAACTTTTTGTGAGGTAGAAGATAAGGATAATGTCTAAGACAATTATCACAGGGTACAGTATTTCCTTATTTAGCTCTGAAGACACAATTGTATTTTGTAATATAGTTCATGGATCAAATGTTTGCTTTGATGTTCCTTTTGTATTGCAGTAGGATATTTGCAATGCAATGACGCTACCAGCATTATTACTAGTGCATTATTGCTACTATATTTTGCTACTTTTAGGAACTTAAGAACGTGAGTAGTTCAAAAAATATAATGTATAATTAATTGGAAATAATGGTTGTTACTCAAAATCAAGACAGTGCATGATAGATAGCTGTTAACATTTGATATAGATATTTATAAAGCTCAAATTGTTGTAAGCAGCCTAGACCATCTATAAATTAAAAGGAAAGGTCCTTAAATGATGTTTGAAAGGGACCAAGTTTGGATCATAAAATAGTGTCAGAAGTAGCTTATTCTGCTTTTTTTTTATAGAAAATACATACCAGGGGACATCAAGAAGAAGGAAGAGGGTTATGAGATCTAAAATTCCATCGGGGTCAGTGGAGAATACTTTGTTGTCTAAAAAGGAAAGATTATTCAATAAAACTACTCTGTTTATTATTGTCATTGATCCGAAGATGATCCTGGCTTTCATAGGCACCCAATACAAAGATCGTAACACTGGGGTAACATGGAACCATCTGGACATAATTATTACTAGGCGGGCAGGGTGTTCTGACTAAGCTGGAGGAGAGGGAGATGTTTTCCAAATGTGACAAGAAATATTGCATTGGCATAGTGCAGTCTAGATTGCGTAGAGGCATTTACCAGCAGAATATGAAGTTTGGGAGGAATACATATGAGGCAAGATCTTTTTAAAATTGGCAACTGAAAAAAACAGGTTTGGGTAAATCTGGTCGCTTGTAGTACTAAGGAAAATGCATTGTCTATTAAGACCTTTGCAAAATGTTTTGGCAGGAGTAGGGAAGGATCCCATCTTTTCATGCCGCCAAGAAAGTTGCCAATTGGAAGAGGAGGGATGGGCCATGAAAATCTTGGTCTTAGCAGGGTTTAGTCACAGAACATTGGTTGACATCCACCAACACACTGTGAACACGACAGGGAACAACCAACAATGAGCCTTTCTGGGTGAGTGTAGTCTACACAGAATGAGAGAGCAAAAAGGGTATAATTTGCATATAAATATAATCTATCACTGTACCGATGCAATAGTGATGCAAGGGGTTGCAAATAGAGATATTGGCTCAGTATTTAACACTCATCAAATTTTCAGCTTCTCTTGTTCAAATAGAAAGCTTAGTTTAATGATACAAAAAATGGGCAGTGTCAATATAAAATATCTTAGATAGCCAAATAACAACATCTCTCATAGATATTCTGCAATCCCACATGAGATCAATCATGTTTGTGACTTATCAGTATTCAGCACTTGACATGGTTTTACAGTAATTAATCTGTTTATCAACATGATAGCACATTAAAGCCATATCATTTGCCTTTGCCAGTGCTTATTTTCATGGTACTGACTACTTCAACTGATCCTGTATCAAAGGCTATCATTTTCAGCAGATATGGGATTAAATGCCCATTTAGCACACCTGAATGCACTTTTTTCCTGAGCCATCTGAAATAATATGGACAACATTGTTATGCAGCACAAGGCAGTAAAATCTCTGCTGATCATGGAGTCACTTAACCCTTGTTTTAATAGTATTGTGGCTTATTTAGAATCCATGATAACTGGGCATCAGTGGTGGCAGCCACAGTGACTATCTCTGAGTAAAATAACTGGTAAATCTTGAAAGGCAGTTGTTAGAAATTGGGTCTCTATTTGGCAGAGGTATGCACCCTGTCCAAGTAGGGACCACAGTGCTAGTCAGGGCAAGTCAGATACACAAACTAAATTAACCTGTGCTCACCCTCAGGTAGCTTGGCACACAACAAGCAGGCTTAACTTAGAAGGCAATGTGTGAAGTATTTGTGCAGCCCACCCCAACAGTGACAAGGTGGAAACACCACAACATGACACTCCACAAAGGTTTTAGATAAATAGATGAGATTTCTCTGATAAAAATAAGGCAAACATGATCAAAGACCAGTAGGTGGTTTAGGTATTTGGTATTAGTATAATCTTGCTCTGATCAATATTAAGTCAAGGCAATAAATATTGTACTTTGACAAATTCACGCCATGATCCAAAGGGAAGTTGTTCCAAAAGGGGGACTGCGCAAGTCTCAAAGGTGTGGGGCTCATCTGAGAGTCTTTACGGTAAGATTGAGGAAGACTCTTTAGGCAGTGGTTACAGGAATGTTGTTACACTCCCAATCAACCTAACAGGTCCTGCTTACAGTCTACTAGGTGATATGCAGTTTTTACTTTCCAAGTGAGGGGTGCTGAGTGATCCCTCCAAGCCCACTGGGGTCACGTTGCCAAAATATGCCCGGGCCGCTAGCAGGTAAATTACCTGGTTGCCAAGGGGAGAGAAGTGACATGGAGGACTTGGTGGTGCCCTGAGCATGGGGCTGGGCTGTCAGGCAGTTTGTGCTTTCACCCACTGGGATGTCGGCAGCCTCTCTCACGGGCACACGTTGCTGTTCGGATGCATTGTTCTGCAGCAGGCGGGGCCGGGGGTATGAGAGGTGCGTGGAGGTGCTGGCAGGAGCCCAGCTCACCCCTGGAAGGGTGTCACCTACCGGTACTTCTTGTAGAGGAGGCGTAGTCCTTCACGGCCCAAACGTTGCATTTGCTGTTGTTGAGGGGACCGCGCCGAACTCTCCGGTCACACTGCTTAAGGCGCTCAGCC
The DNA here is from genome assembly GCF_031143425.1 of Pleurodeles waltl. Lineage (NCBI taxonomy): Eukaryota > Metazoa > Chordata > Amphibia > Caudata > Salamandridae > Pleurodeles > Pleurodeles waltl. Next base: position 282,841,798 of record NC_090436.1, read on the forward strand.
CACGGCACTCAGTCAGAACTGTAACACATCGCAGGAGACAGATCCTTGAGTGTAGGATGTCCTTGAGGTCTCAGAGGGGAGCCAGCCAACAGGCCCTTGCGTACACTCTGGAGTTTCTTGAAGGTTCTCAGTGCTGGGCAATGGTCAGCAGAAAGCAGGGCAGCACAACATGGCAGATCAGCAGTTCCTAGTATCAGTCAGTCCCAGGAGAGTGGCAATCCTCCTGGTGCAGCAGCCTTTACTCCAACAGAGTTTCTTATTAGTCCAGTAGTGTATTAACCCAGTGGGTCAAGAGGCCCAGTACTTACACCAGAAAGTGTCTTTAATGAGGGGAATTACTACTGAGAATTCTCGTGAAGTACACAGGTCCACCTTCAGGTCAGCCTCGGCTCCAGGCGGTCAGTGTGAGGTAATCAGCCCCTTTGTGTGGGTTCTGATCACTCCCCAGGAAGACCCATCAGCATGCAGATGTAGCTAAGTATCCTGTGTTATGGGTGTCTGACAGAAATGCACAAGTGAACTGTTACCTAGCCCAACCAGATGTCTATTGGAGATAGGCTGTCGGCACACAGGGCAGAGAGTGCAGATAAATGTCCACTTTCTAAAAGTGGCATTTCTAAGATAGTAATAATAAATCCAACTTTACCAGTAAAGAGGATTTATTATTACTATTCCAGTGATACTCCTCTCAGATCAGGAATTACAGCTCAAATATATTATAAGGAATTCCCAATGCTGGCCTGTAAGACGGGCAGGCCTCATAGCAATGTAAAATCACTTTAGGAGTTTTTCACTACCAGGACAAGAAAAACTTAAAGGTACATGTCTTGCCTTTTGCTTACTTGACATACTGCCCCATGGACTACTTAGAGTCTACCTTAGGGGTGAGATATGTAAGAAAAGGGGAGTTCTGGGCTTGGCAAGAGGTTTTGGATGCCAGGTAAACTGTACACACAGGCGCTGCAATGGCAGGCCTGATATTTGCAGGGCTACTTAAGTATGTGGCACAATAAGTGCTGCAGGCTCACAGGTAACATTTAATTTACAGGCCATGGGTATATGGTATACCACTCTACAAGAGACTACAGGTAAATTAAATATGCCATTTGTGGATACACCAATGTTACCACATTTTAGGGGAGAATCACAAGCACTTTAACACTGATTAGCAGTGGTAAAGAGCTCTGAGTCCTAAGGCCAACAAAAAGATACAGCAACAAAACAGGAGGTAAAAGCAAAAGTCTGGGGTAAAATCACCGTAAGATGCCTGGTCTAACAGCAGGCATCCAAGGATGTATGAGATTGGAACCCTTAGCACGAGTGACTTAGACAGATGACATGAAAATGTTTCCAAGACAGCTGGTCAGCTTTCAACTGGGGCACATAACCTATATTTTAATATATCGCTATTGACTGGAGTCAGCATATTGCACAATTAAACAAACTCAGGGTGTTGTAGCATGTTATTGAAGTTTAAAAATCGACATACATGCATACGCTGCACAGTATGAACTATTAACATGTACTTAAGGTAAATAGATGTGGAATTAATAATATTAAAACAATCTTTACCGGTGTAAGCTTAACTTGACAATATATTGGTAGTCAATATTGTGGAGTCAATATATATGTATATTAATGTGCAGGATGATATTATTGACCTTGATATTGTGATATGCCACCCTTCTTTATTTCATGAAGAGTTAAGCTTGATGTGACAAGAAGTTTCAGCACCACCAAAGAGAGATGGAGAATTCATGTAGGGTGATCATTGCTTGGCTGCATCATGTCCAGATTTGATTATGCATATAGAATTATATAGCAAAAAGTGAAAAATTAGGATGCTTTTCACCAAGGGTTTCTGAATCGATATCAAATGAAGAGAAAGAAGCTTGAATTGTCTTAGATGTCACTCAGAACCCTGAGCTATTTACTTTTAATCCATCTATAATGTTATGTTATGTATCCTCCCAAAAATCATCTGACTCCATTTTCAACTGATACTCAAGCAAGAAGAGTAACAGGGGAGCCACTCTTAACAGTGCCTCTCTTCCTTGTCACAAATGTAAAACAAAAACTTGGACTTCTGCCTCCCGCCACTTTCTGTGCCTTCTTATCCCTCCTCTCCAGAAGCCTTACTTCCTCCTCTCAAGTGGAACTTCAACAGGTTCTGAGAGCTCAGGCAGAGCAGCTTGGAATTCCATTTTAACAGCAACACTGGTTAACAAGTTCAGTTGCTACATCATAGTAAGGAATTACTGAACTTGGTATTCAGTTGTTTCCACTAATAGCTCTCTATGACAGACATAAGATTTAACTTTTTAAAATATGTGTTTATCACACCTGTGATTACAGATTCATTTTGATCATATCATTGTTAGTGAGTTACTTCTCAAGCTATCTACAAGGAAAGGCTGATGGGACATGCACAATTATATTTCAAAAAGATAGATTGGGACAATTAAAATATCCCTTTGATTCTGCATTTATTCAAGATGTGTATGTGCATTGTTTGGTTAAGCAGTATTGAGAATACGGTATATTACCTCAAATTAGCAGTGTCTAATATGTAAAAAGAGATTGCATTTCTTGGCAGAGTTCCAGTGTAGCATTTTGCCTGTGATATTTTTTCATATGTCTGAAAGATTTTCCTCCTGTAGTTTTGCATCACCACAATTTTCTTGCTACAAAAATACATCTTTTAAAGTTTAATACCATTCTATTATGAATGTTGATATATGTATTCAAATGTGTTTTCCAATTTAATCTAAAATCCACAGCGCACTATCAGCATTTTCTAATCTAAGAAGAGAACCGATTTTCCAGCAAGATTTTGAGTATGCATTTGCATTTACTTTGATCTTATGAGTAATATATTTTTATTGTCAATTGTTTTCATTAAAGGCACATCTTTAACTATATCATTATGTAGGAAGCTGGCCTGGTGTGTGGTGGGTACCTATGGTACTTACACCTTATACTAGGTCCAGGTATTCCCTCTCAGTGAAGTGTAGGCAGTGTCTAGAAGCCAGGCTTTCTAGTGGTATCTGTGGATGAGCAGCCAAGACTTATCCAGGAGACATCCAAAGCTCATGCAATACCACCACAGTCACACAGTACTTACACACAAGAGAGAAAACACTTGGTTGTACAAAAATAAAGGTACTTTATTTTTGGAACATAGTATCGGAAAATACTAGGGAGGCAACCCTCCAATTAGAGGTAAGTAAATACACCATACATATATATATACACACTTGCAAATAGTTAGAGGCATAAAAGGTTGGAAAACAGTGTAAAATAGCAATAAGCAATAGTAGCCCTGGGGGAGCCCAAACCATATACTAAGAAAGTGTAATGTGAACACAGAGCCCCCACCTAGGTATGTAAATCATGTAGAGGGGAGCTGGAAGTACTAGGAAACCACACAGGTAAGTAATGCAGTACCACCCAGCAACCATGAATGCAGGAGTAAAACACTGGATTTCCCACAAAACCACCCGAAATGATGAAAAGAAGAAAAGGAAGACACCCAGAACAGCTTGCAAGGAACCAGCAATGGCTTACTGAAGATGGAGGCCAGTGGAGAGAGGGGACCATATCCAGCAGAGTCTGTGGAGTCCAGGGGGAGTAGGAGATACTACCCACCCAGAGGTACCTTTTGGAGTTGTTTGGCAAAGAAGGAAGACAGGTCAGCACTGCAGCACCGAAGTTGGAGAAGAGTTCCTGATGCATGCAAAAGGTGTCCCACACTGGAAGCTGGATTTTAGATGGGCATCGGTAAAGGATCTCCACCAACAAGCCTTGGCAAAGGCAAATTCACGGGTGGAGGAAAAGAGGTGCTGCCAGGGACCAGCAAGGTCCAGGAGGACTCTACCCAGGAAAAGGAGTCACAGGGGACCCTCTGTGTCACAGAAGGCCCACAGGAGGAGAGGCAGCACCCACAGGTGTCCCACAGGATAGGGACACAGAAGTCACTGAAGCAGGCCAAGCACCACCACAAAAGTTGCTCCCATGTTGCCAGATTATCACACAGAGGCCCAGGAGTTGCTGGAGGGAGTGCTAAAGGCTGGAGCTATACGTTCCTTGAAGTTCCCCTTGGAGGTGAAGCAAACAAGCTTTGGCAGCTGCAAAGGACATGGTGCGCGGGGGTACTGTCTTGCGTGGAGTGGAAAGGTCTTAACACCACCAAAGTGCGACAGCTGATAGAGAGGATGGAAAGGAACCTTACAGACCACCACCAATGATGCAGGATCCACACTACTCAGAATGAGGGGAGAACCATGTAGCCAGTCATCGATGCAGCTTGGTACCTGCGCATGCAGGGGAGTGATGCCCTTATCCCAAGGGAGATTCCTTCTTCCTTCTTCTTCTTGTGAAGGCTTAAGAGTTGCAGTCTTTTGAGGATGCAAGGCCAGGGAAATGTTGCAAAGCAGGCAGGAATTCTGGATACAATGTTGCAGAAGAGTCTTCCTTGTGGATTTGCAGCTTGTAGGTTCCTGGAGGGTCCAGTTGAGGTTCCGGAGGCCTGGAGTCAAAGCAGAGATTGCAGAGGAATCCTGCTGGAATCTTGCAAGCCAAATCTGAGGACCCACCCAAGGGGAAGACCCTATGGAGCCCAAAGAAGGTGCTTGGTCACCTAACCAGGTAACTACCTGTGAGAGAACAGGGCTGATTGCAGAGGCCCACTAACTTTTTGCCCCCATTTTCCACTTTTTGCTGGCGTTTCCCTGATGGTGCCCTGGGTACTGCTAACCAGTCCCAGGCCCTGTGCTCTGTGTACAATCAGTATGCAAATTAGGCTAATTATAATTGGCTAAGTCATCGTACCTATAAGTCCCTAGTATATGGTAGGGCATGTAGGTTTAGGGACCCCAGCATAGGTAGTGCACCCATAGGTGCACTGCTGAGGTTCCCAGTGTAATTTTAAAGGCAGGCCTGCCTTGCTGGCTTCATTTAAATAAAGTTATATGCAAATTCGACTTTGGAATTAAAAGTAGTTCCAAAGTCTTAAACTACCTTATTTTTAAATATACGTCACCCCTAAGGTGTGCCCTATGTGCCCCTAGCGCTGGGTGCCATGTAACTATAAGCAGGGACCTTATAAAAATAGTTGTATAAGCCCTAGTAAGGAAAAAACAACCAAATTAGTTTTTCCCTCATTGTAGTGAATGCCCTTCATAGGCTAGAATGGGGAGACTTTATTTTAATTTTAAAAGTCCCCTCAAGTGACAGATACCAAGAGTTTGGTATCAAATTAATTGTTATAAAAAATCCCACAACTTCCAGTTGTTGGATTTAATCTAACTTGTTCAGGTAAAGAGTTTTAAACTTTACCTGAAAAGTTGCCAATTTCAGCCCTGCATTGTTTTTGCTGCTGTGCTCTGATTGACCAGCCTCTGGCAGCCTGGCCAGGCTGCTTGATGAGGTGTGAAGTGGCCTGGCTTCACACAAGGAGATGTGCCTGTGGGAGGAAATCTCCCCTCAGCAGATGGTGAGGCCGGAAGGGGAGGGCTGCCAAATTGGTCTTCAAAGGCAGAGAAGGACATTTGGAGCAACCCAGCAACACCCCCACATCCTGCAACCCCAGACAACTAGGTGTCCCCCTTGATTAGATTAGGAGAGGGCAGGAGAGGGGTGTCTTTATGATTTTTAGCCACACCAGTGTGTGGGCTCAGCCAGATGTAACCTCCAAAAATAATTTTCAGCCATGATGGATTTTTTAAGAATGTTGCCTCCTGGGATTGATTTTTGCCACACTTCCCAGGAAGTAGTCATCACAGGGGGAAGGACCCTGCACCTGATCGGAGAATCAGGACCCCCCTGCTTTTCACCCAGGAGCAAGGATAAAACTGGCAGACCTGCACCCACACCTCAGTTCCCTACCAAATCCCTACCAGGAAGAACTACAGAAGAAGAAGGACTGTCCTGCTGGACCCCTGGCCTGCACCTAGCACTGCACCAGCTGCACACTTAGGCTTCACCACAAGAAGGATTTTGCCTGGCTTCAACTGGTTCAAGGAGGAACTCCCTGTTTGCTACAGGTGAAAAATTGCTAACCAGAGTTCCCTGCACCAACTCCTGAAGAAATCAACCAGCTGACCACTGCCCAGGTGCATTCTGGAAGTTGTAGTCCACACCCCAAGGATCATCTCGGAGCTTCTGGACCCTTGAGGTGAGCTGTGGATCCCAAAAGAACCTTAAAGGAACATCTGTGAGAAGATCCCGAAGTTTGGAGAAGTTTGGAGAACTTTTGAAAAAAAGCTCCATAAAGGGACCGACCCGCGGCAGCAACTCTAGACGGCTTGCCTCAACCGCGACCCGGCCTGATTTGCAGGTTCGTCCCGGTGAAGTAAATCACCAAAAAAGAGTCTAAGGGGGTCATTTCAACCGCCGTGCTGAAGACCGCCAGTGGTGGCAGTTTTCCGCTCTGAGAATTATGACTGCTGGCAGCCCTCCATCCTTTTCCGGACGGAGAGCCGCCAGCAGCCATACTGGCGGTCAGCGGGGAAGTGGAGGTTGCTCCACCTCAAACCACCCATCAACAGAACACCGCCCACTGAATCACGTTACGTGATTCTGCGTGGCGGTGTTCTGTTGATGGGGTGCTGGCGGCGGAGCAGCCCCATGGATCCCGTCCCCTCCCAGAGGATCAACGGACCAGGTAAGTTGATCGGCCGTTAGGGGAGGGGGTGGGGGGTGTTGTGTGTTGTGTGCATGCATTGGGGTGTGCGTGTGAGTATGAAGAGGACGTGTGTGACTGCGTGTATGCATGCGGGGTGTAGTGTGTTTGGAAATGTGTGCGTGTCTGCCTGTATGTATGTCTGTATGGATGTGTGCGTGTATGTCTGAATGTGGGTGTGCGTGTATGACTGTGTGTGTGTCTGTTGGCATGTTTGTGTGTGTGTGTGCGGGTATGTGTGTTGGTGGTGTCTGCATGCGTGTCGGTGTGTGTCTGTGTAGTGATGTCGCGGTAGGGGTGGGGAGGGGGGTCCTGCCTCCTTTAGGGGGTGGCAGGGAGTGGGGGTGTCGGGAAGGACTCAGGGTGAGAGGTGGGGGAGACCCCTATCAGTGCCAGGGAAGGGATTCCCACCATGGATTTCATGGTGGTGCCCAACCCCTTGAAATCCATGGCGGTCAGCCAGGTCATGATACCGCCGACGGTCTTGTGATGGCTGCCGGGCTGGAGACCCAAGTCTCCAGCCCAGCGGTTGTCTCCGCCCTGGCGGTCGGTTCAGAGAAGTGGCAGATGACCATGGCGGTAACCACCATGGTCATGATTCCAATTTTTTTACCGCCAGCCTGTTGGCAGTAAGACCGCCACTTCTCCGCCAACCACCAGAGTCGTAATGAGGGCCTAAGTCCGAAAGTAGAAAGTTGACCGGGACCTCCCAACCAGCGTATCCGAGGAGGGCTCCAAGGACGTCGGATCAAGATCCAGGTTTACACCGGTCGAAGTCCGAAGTTAATAATCTCCACCAAGGATTCCTGAGACGCGTATCTGGAGAAGAGTTCCAGGAGGTCGGATTGGACTGGCAGGTTTGTCCCGCTGAAGAAAATCTTCTGAAAAACGACTAAGTGCGGAGGTAAACTTTTGACCGAGGCCTCCAACGGCCTGTAGCCAAGCCAGGCTCCAGCGTGGTCGGCCTTAATCTTTGACTTTGCCCCGGTCGATGTGCAACCAGATGACCCGATTGGCGCTTTTTGTTTCTAGGTGCTAAAAAATCAATAATTCTTTAAAAATTCATATCTCCGGTTCCCCTTATCCGATTTTATTCATTTGTGTGTCATTTTAAAGATACATTTTTATAAATTGGTTTTGGATTTTTAAACTGTTTCCTGTGTTTTATTTAATTACTGTTTGGTGATATTTGAATGCTTTACACTCTGTCTCCTAAGATAAGCCTTGTCACTTGTTGCCAAGCTACCAAGGGTTGAGCTGGGTTTTATTTTAGTGAGACCTAACTGGACCTAAGTGGAGGTCAGTGGCCTATTGCTAAGTGTAGGTACTTACCTGCCCTTACCAATAATCAATTTTCCAACATTTTTGGTGCGCAGTGGTGGGATCCTGTACTAGTGTTCAGTATCACGTTACTGTTTTAAGTAAAACAAATTAAAAATCCTTTAAATTGTCCTAGTGCAAAAATTGTTTTTAATTTTTTATTTGGATTAATTTCAATTATTGAATTTTTGTGATTTTTCTAAATTCTTGTTTCCAATTTTTGCAAAAAGTTTTTGTTGACACAAAACTAGGGAACCATGGAGCTTGATCTGGCTAGCCTATCCACACTGACAGTAATCCAGCTTAGGAGGTTGTGTACTGCAAGGAGGTTGCCTGCAACCACTGACCTCAGGAATCATGTCCTGATTAAATCCCTGACAGCATGGGCTGAGGCCCAAGAAGCAGGCCCAGAGGAAGCTCCAGAGGAGGAAGAAGCAGGGGAGGATGCTAGCTCCAACCTCTCAGGGGAGTGAGGGCATCTGAGCCTAAGTGAGGATGAGGAAGACCGGTTCTCATTACTCGCAGTCACTAGGGTCATACCCAAAGCTAGTTGGGGGAAGGGGGTCCCTTCAGGAGGAGAGAACCTGTCCCTCAGGGAAAGAGAGCTGGAGGCCCAGCTAGCATTTATAGCTTTGGAGGTAGAGAAGCTGGCCCTAGAAAAGAAAAAGTGGGCAAAGAAAGAGAAAAGAGATGGTGGCAGCAACAGAGAAGCTCAGGTGTCCATCCGTGTTTTTTTTTGCCCCAGACTACCCAAGAGGGTGGTTCCTGCTTATGTAGAGGGGGATGACATAGACAAGTGGTTGGAGGCCTTTGAGAGGGCAATCCAAATGAGAAGGGTTAGGACTCAATACTGGGGTTCACTTTTATGGGAGTTGGTCCCCAACTCAGGGAGGGATAGGCTTCTGACCTTAAGTGGGGAGGAAGCAAATTCATACCCTAGTATGAAGAAGTGCTTAACCAAGAAGTTTGGTCTGACACCAGAGCAGTATAGGATGAAGTTCAGGGACACCCAGAAGGTCAATACCCAGTCTTGGGTTGACTTTGTAGACACCTCACTTAAGGCACTAGAGGGCTGGATTCATGGTAACAAAGTAAATACTTATGAGGGGTTATACAATCTGATCATGAGAGAGCACATCTTGACCAATTGTACCCAAGAAAGGTTACACCAGCATCTAGTGGACTCTAAGCTGACCCACCCTAGAGAGATGGGGGAGGCAGCTGATGAGTGGTTGAGAACCAGGGTGGTTGTCAAGTCCATGGGGGGAGACTCCAAGAAGGGGGGTTCAGGTCCCCAAAAACCTAAGGAGGGAGGTGGTAAGCCCATCACAGAGACTCCCTCTGTACCCCAGAACCCTAAGAAGGAGGAGAGTAAATCCCACTCCCACTCTGACAAGCAGAGACAGGGAGACCCAGGGTTAAAAAAGCTCTTGGACAGTAAGGCTTGCTTTGACTGTCAGCAGACAGGTCATTTCAGAGAAGATGCAGCCTGTCTAAAGAAGGTGGTAAGCACTGGGCTGTCCAGTGTAGCCATGGAGGAGGACTCCTCAGATGATGAAGTCCTCCTAGCATTGAGCTGGGAGACAGGGCCAGATGGTAAGCTGGTGATCCCTGAGGGTGGGAGTAGGCACTCCCACCCCATTCAGGTGAATGGGATCCCTACCACTGGCCTGAGAGACACCTGTGCCAGTCATACCATAGTGAGTAACCGGTTAGTGACCCCAGACATGTATGTCCCAGGAGAGACCAGGAAAGTCAGGATAGCCACAGGGGAGGTCACCTCCAAACCTGTAGCCATAGTGCCCCTAGAGAGGGGGGGTATCCTTGACTGGTTTAGGGTGGTAGTCAGTGCTGACCTCCCCCTAGATTGTATCCTGGGCAATGACCTCCCAGAGGTGAGTCTGCTCCCAGATGGGGTGGTCACCCAGGGCGCCCCCAACCCAAAGTCCTGGGGAGTCAGTCACTACAGTTAGGGGACTGGAGTACCCAAGAAAAGGAAAGAAGAAAAGGAAGGGTAGGCCACTCTTAAAGAAAGTTCCAGGGAGCCAAAGGCGCCAGAAGGGAGGGAGTCCAGAATTGCCACTGGTGAGTCCTGAGTAGTCAGGCAGCTGTCCAGAGACTAAGGTGGTCATTACAACCCTGGCGGTCGGTAAGACCTCCAACAGGCCGGCTGTAAAAAATTTGCAATTACGACCGTGGCGGAAACCGCCAACATAGACAGCCACTTTAACACTCCAACCGCCACGGCGGTACAAACAAACAGCGTGACGGTCACTGCCAACAGACAGGCGGGAGACAATGTACCGTCCACACTATTATGACAGACCAATCCGCCACCTTTTCCGGGGCGGATTCACCACGGATAAAAACACAGCGGAAACAGGAATCCCGAAGGAAAAACGCTCACCTCTACACACCCCACGAGAATCGAGGACGCCATGGACCCAGAACTCCAAATTCTACCTACAATAGTCTTCCTGCTCCTCTACCAGGAGCACCAACGCCGGCGGCGAATACCACGGTGAGTACTGCACCTACGACACAGGGGAGGGGGGAGGCAAAAAAAAGGGATACACACACGCAACACCCCCACCCCCACCCTCACCCTCTACAACACACACACTAATACATGTTGATACATTACAGTTACACCCCCCAAACCACCCGGAAAAATGCAAAGACAATAGTAAATGAGTGTAACCATTGTAATATATTAAAATCAAGTAGGCAGAAATATATATGTATATACACCATGTACAAAATATATACCAAGCATAGTAGTCCAGGTAGTGCACTAAGAAAGTCCGTGGAACACTGGGACCACACGGTATGGGCGACGCCCACACAAGATCCCCGACCATGACGGAGAGAACACTGCAGGGGCATCAGACAGCAACTAAAAAGGCACCTCAGGGGGAGGGAAAGGGGGGGCACCTCAGCCGCTTGAGTGCACAATGCAAAATCCACGAGAATGCCACATGCCCACTGTTCAATCCTGGGGAGTGCAAAGCCACAGTCTCTCAAGTCTATACAGTGGGTGGGTTGCCCACTGTTCAATCCTGTTGGAGTGCAAAGCCACAGTCTCTCAAGTCTCTACAGTGGGTGGGTTGCCCACTGCCATTTCCTGGGGAGTGCAAAGCCACAGTCTCATAAGTCTCTACAGTGGGTGGGTTGCCAACTGTTCCATCCTGGGGAGTGCAAAGCCACAGTCTCACAAGTCTCTACAGTGGGTGGGTTGCCCACTGTTCCATCCTGGGGAGTGCAAAGCCACAGTCTCACTAGTGGAAGACAGTCTCCACTGGTTCTGGAGGGGGCATGGTGCCCAGAGTGCTTCACCCTGCTAGGGACATAGGTAGTGGATGGCAATATCCACTGGTTCTGGAGGGGGCATGGTGCCCAGAGTGCTTCATCCTGCTAAGGACCGAGGTAGTGGATGACAGCCTCCACTGGTTCTGGAGGGGGCATGGTGCCCAGAGTGCATCATTCACCCCGTGACGGACTCAGTTGCGTCAGTGCCCCTGCCGCTCATGGGCTAGCGGTGCTTGAGATGGCGGTGCCCTGTGCAGCGGTGCTTGAGATGGCGGTGCCCTGTTCAGTGGTGCTTGAGACGGCAGTGCCCTGTTCAGCGGTGCTTGAGACGGCAGTGCCCTGTTCAGCGGTGCTTGAGACGGCGGTGCCCTGTTCAGCGGTGCTTGAGACGGCGGTGCCCTGTTCAGCTGTGCTTGTGACCGCGGTGCCCTGTTCAACGGTGCTTGAGACAGCAGTACCCTGTTCAGCGGTGCTTGAGATGGCGGTGCCCTGTTCAGCGGTGCTTGAGATGGCGGTGCCCTGTGGAGGGTCTCAGCTGCTGGTGGTCCTTCATGGCCCAGCGGGGCTTTTGCTGGCGGTCCTTCATGGCCCAGCGGGGCTGGTGCTGGCGGTCCTTCATGGCCCAGTGGGGCTGGTGCTGGCGGTGGCCTCCTGGGCAGCTGGGCTGATGCTGGCGGTGGCCTCCTGGGCAGCTGGGCTGATGCTGGCGGTGGCCTCCTGGGCACTGTGGATGATGGCGGTCTTCTCCGCCTTTGCTGCTCTTCCCAGACTTGCCGGGTTTCTTGTGGACCTTCCCCACCTTGGGAGGTGTCACAGCTGACTCCACACTCCCAACGGGACCCCTGGGAGCAGCTTTGGTGGCTGAAGTCTTCCCCCTCTCCCGCCGGGCACTGGCCAACTTCTGATGCTTCACAGGTGGGGGACTGTCTGTGCTGTGGTTCCGTGCCACACTGGCTGCCCTGGTGGCCGGGGCACTCCAGATTCCGGTGACTACAGGCCTGGAGATGTTGTGGCTAAGGTTCAAGTTCGGGACCTATGAGACAGACGGGGTGGGGGAGGTGTGGGAAAGAGGTCAAGGTTGGACAGGAAAAGTATTTTGGACACACTGGGATGGGTAGCTGGAGGGGGTTTGGGAGTGGAGAAAGAGGTGGTGGTTGTAGGAGGTGTACGTTTGGTGACTTTGGGTTAAGGTGCATGCGCTGGAGTCTGTCCTGAGGTGGATGACTGTTGGGTGGGTGTGTGCCTACGTTTGTGTATCTTGGGAGGGGACATCACAGACACACTGGGAGAGGACACAGGGGACCTGTGAATGGTAGTGGGGGTGGTGACTGCACGTGAGTGGGGTGTGGTGGTGGGTGTGCTGGAGAGGGACGTAGTGGCTGTAGAGGTAGTGCATGCAGGTGTGAGTGTAGACGGGACTGGGAGGGAGGAGGGAGATGAGGAGGAGGGGGAAACAGTGGAGACAGTGGATGTTGGTGTATCTGCGTTTGTGTGATGCTTGTGAGAGTGCCTGTGGGATGTGTGGTGCTTATGTTCGCCTGAGCTTGCCTTCGGTGTTGAGGTATGTGCATGTTGGTCTGTAGGTGTGCTTGGGATACAGGGGATTGGGTCGGGTGGAGGAAGTTGGAGGGGGGTGGCTAGAGACGGTGACAATGGCTGCCATCAGTGCTGAGGCCAGAGTCTGAAAAGCTCGCTGACGGGCCGCCTGACCAGAATGAATGCCCTCCAGGAATGCATTCATCAGTAGCAACTGCCTCTCTACACCCTGGATGGCATTGAAAATGGTAGACTGCCCAACAGTGAGGGACCTGAGGAGGTCAATGGCCTCCTCACTGAGGGCAGCAGGGGTGACTGGGGCAGGGCCTGAGGTGCCTGGGGCGAAGGTGATGCCCACCCTCCTGGGTGAGCGGACACGGGGCAAAGGCTGAAGGGCTGCTGGGAGGGCGGTGCTGGTAGGGGGGTGGGGCTGTACCTGTAGATGCGGGGGTCACAGATGGTGCCGCCACCACAAGGGAGCTCCCATCAGAGGATGAGTCTGTGTCGCTGGTGTCAGCTCCTGTCCCCGCCGTGGAGCTCCCTTTGCCCTCCGTCCCACTGGTGTATTCTGACTATGTAGTCTCGCCCTCCAGGGCCATGTGGGATGCAGCTCCCTCGTGTTCCGGTGCCACTGCTCCTCCACCTGATGATGCTAATGCACACAAGAACAGGGAGACCACAAAAAGGGGGGGGGAAGACAGAAGAAAGACATGTTGAGTGCATGCATTACCGCTACCGTTGGCGGACACAACAGACACAGAAGCCCCCTGCACTATGCCGCGCTCTTGGGCTCCACTGTTCAATTCCTGGGAAATGGCCTACAAGGCTATGGACGACATCTGCACACATAGATGACACAGGGGCATGACTAGGTCTACTTGGCACTCTACAGAGGTGGGCTGGTGTGCCACATGGCCTGCCTTACGGAGGGGCCTTGCCTACAGAACTCGCTCTGGCCTAGGGAAACCCACAGCCCACCTCCCCCACCCAGTCCCCTCCAATGCGCGCAAAGTCAGCAGAATGAGAGTGTACTCACCCCACTGTGGCTGCTGTGGTGCCCTCAAACGCCCATCCAACTCCGGTTAGGCCACCGCCAGGATCCTGAACATCAGGGGAGTCATGGTGCGATGGACACCCCTCCCACATTGGGAGGCCATCCCCAGCTGAGCCTCCGCCGTCATCTTGCTCCAGCGGCGAATGTCCTCCCATCTTTTCCGGCATGGGTGCTCCGTCTGTGGTAGTCCCCCAGGGTCCGGACGTCCTTGGAGATGGCACGCCAAATATCTTTTTTCTGGTGGGCGCTGACCTACATGAAATGTACAGGGGAAAAAGAGAAGTTATTACCAACTGCACCGTCAAAGTGATTGGCCCCATCCCTACCCTTGCCATGTGGCACATGCATTCACCGTCTTTCATGCATGCAGCACTCTCCCCCCTTCCTTCTTACATCCAGCCCTCTCCACACAGGCATAGCCCATACAACATGCTCCCTGTGTACTTACCTGTTTGTCTGGAGGACTGTAGAGTAGCGTGTACTGGGGGAGGACCCCATCCACGAGCTTCTCCAACTCCTCCGATGTGAAGGCAGGGGTTCCTTTCCCCAGACACTCGAGCCATTGTCTCTTCCAGACCGAGGTCACAGCAGCACTTGCAGTGTAGGTCCTCTCCTGTCGAAGATCAGGTATCGAGTGATTGAACAGATAGAAAATGGCGGTCACGTCCGCGGCAGTGCGTACCGTCACCGCCGGCGAACATCGTCATTGGCTCCTGGGACCCATAGTGTCCAATGTTAACCAATGCAGAATTGCGCCGCGGTCTTCGACCGCCTACCGCGACGGTGTACAACGCCAGCCCAGTTACCGCACATCCCATTGTCCTACTTTAGAGGTCAGACAGCCGCCATTTCAGGGGCCCACAGGGCTTCATTTCCAACTGCGTCACACATAACTAGGCCTAGACTCAACACACATACAGGCCACATTTTGTGTATGTTTGGTGTTCTGGGTAAACTGTGGGTACGTACCTCTGAGTTGTTTGACTATGTGCTCGCTGTTGTCCTTCATAGGCACCGTCCGCTGGGACATGTGAGGAGATGGCGGCATCCTCTGGTGTACCGACCGTTGGTGGACCTGTCAACAATGGAGGAGCGACATTTGATTATCACCTACAGGCTTGACCGTGCCACAATCCAGGAACTGTGTACCCAGTTGGAGCCAGACCTGATGTCAACAATCCGCCATCCCACAGGAATCCCCCCTCAAGTGCAGGTGCTGTCAGTGCTCCATTTCCTTGCAAGTGGTTCCTTTCAAACAACAGTGGCCATAGCATCAGGGATGTCCCAGCTTATGTTTTCCAACGTATTGTCCAGAGTGTTGTCTGCCCTTCTGAAACACATGCGGAGCTACATCGTTTTCCCTCAGGTGGAGGATTTGCCCACAGTGAAAGGTGATTTCTATGCCCTGGGACACATCCCCAACATCATAGGTGCCATTGATGGGACCCATTTGGCTTTGGTCCCCCCCACAGGAGTGAACAGGTGTACAGAAACCGGAAGAGTTCTCATTCTATGAATGTACAGATGGTATGTTTGGCAGACCAGTACATCTCCCATGTGAATGCCATGTTCCCTGGCTCAGTGCATGACGCCTACATCCTGCGGAATAGCAGCATCCCTTATGTGATGGGTCAACTCCAGAGGCACCGTGGGTGGCTATTAGGTGAGCAAGAGGGTGATCGAGCGGACCTTCAGCCTCCTGAAGGCCAGGTTCAGGTGCCTCCATATGACAGGTGGATCCCTATTCTAATCACCAAAGAAGGTGTGCTAGATCATCGTGGCCTGCTGTATGCTTCGTAACTTGGCATTGAGATAACAGGTGCCTTTTCTGCAGGAGGATGGTCCAGATGGTGGTGTTGTTGCAGCTGTGGAGCCTGTGGACAGTGAAGAGGAGGAAGCAGAAGAAGAACACATGAACAACAGGGACTCAGTGATCCAGCAATATTTCCAGTGAGACACAGGTAAGAGTACAGACCTGCCTACTACAAGTACTTTAACTCTACTACCTCTCTACTGTGTGTCGTTTTCACCCAGTGTATGGTCAC
Source organism: Pleurodeles waltl (assembly GCF_031143425.1). NCBI lineage: Eukaryota > Metazoa > Chordata > Amphibia > Caudata > Salamandridae > Pleurodeles > Pleurodeles waltl. The sequence continues at coordinate 282,857,744 of NC_090436.1, forward strand.
TGAGTTGTCACTTTCAATACGATTTCACAGATGTGGGTCCCACTGTGTGACATCTGCTTAGATTCCTCATGGACTAGAGCTGTGTGACATAGGTATGTTGACATTACAATTGAAAGAGCATTTTGTAACTGTAATTGCTAATACACTATTTCAAATCACAGACAGACTCCAGATTGTGTTGTGCTTTAAGTGTGTTTATTTAAGTGCTCAATATTGGGGGGGGGTAGTGAAATGGTGAGGGGTGATGGTGGAGGAAGGTCCATGGCAGAGTCCAGTCTATTAGTCTCACAGGTGCATTGCCCAAATGGGCATAGGAGGTGGGGCTGGGGCAGTTTAAGTATGGACAGGGTGACAAAATGGGACAGTAGGATGACAATCAGGGTGGTCTCATTTCTTGGCGGGGGTCTTGGCATAGTGCTCTGTCTTTGTCCTGGATCTCAGGGACCGTTTGCGGGGTGGTTCTCCCTCTGCAGGGGGTGGGGTATGGTGTGGTGGTCCTGTGGCAGGGCGTCCTGTCCACTAATGCCGACGGAGGTGGTGGGCATTTCATCGTCCATTCTAGTGTCAGTTGTAGTGCCACAGTGTTCCTCCTGGTGTTGAGTTCTTCCTTCAGCACCTCTACGGTGCCCAGGGTGGAGCTGATGGTTCTGAGTTCCTCCCTGAAACCCATATACTGTTCCTCCTGCAGGCGCTGGGTCTCCTGAAACTTTGCCAGTACCGTTGGCATTGTCTCCTGGGAGTGGTGGTATGCTCCCATGATGGAGGAGAGGGTCTCGTGGAGAGTGGGTTCCCTTGGCCTGTCCGCCCCCGTTGCACAGCAGCCCTCCCAGTTCCCCTGTATTCCTGGGCCTCCGTCTCCTGGACCGTGTGCCCACTACCATTGCCCCCAGGTCCCTGTTGTTGTTGGGGTGATGGGTTATCCTGGGTTCCCTGTAGTGATGGACACACTGCTGATTGACGTGTCCTGGGGACAGAGGTATGGGCCTGCTGGGTGGGTGCTGTGCTGGTGTTACCAGAGGGTGGAATGTCTGTGGTGGTCTGTGACTAGGTGAGGGGAACCGACTGTCCAGAGGTCCCCAATGGGCCGGGCTGGTCATCTAGATCCAGTTGGACAGAGGTGCTCTCATCACTGTGGGCCTCTTCTGTTGGTGGTGTGGACATGTGTGAACCCTCCTGTCCAGTGACGTTCGGTAGGGGTCCTGCAGGGGTATAAAAGGATGGTTATTACATCTGTGTGTGTCATGGTGTGCAATGGGTGGGTGACCGTGTACCCCAGTGCTTGCATTCCTGTGTGGGACCTTGTGTGAGGATGGGGGGGTTGTATGGGTATGTGCAGTGGGCATGCTTTATTGATGGGTGTCCATGCTTTGTTGTTGCATGCAGGGCTTGGTGTTGGGATGGGTGGTTTGTGATGTTGGGAACATATGTGAGGAGTTGGGGTGCTGGGGGTGAGGGTGAGGATGGGGGTATGTGATGGCATGCATGATAAGGTGGGGGATGTGATAATTAAGGTTTGTCTTACCAGAGTCCATTCCTCCACCTACTCCTGCGAGGCCCTCAGGATGCAGAATCGGCAAGACCTGCTCCTCCCATGTTGTTAGTTGTGGGTGAGGAGGTGGGGGTCAGCTGCCAGTCCTCTGAACTGCCAGGTGTTTTCTTGAGACCTTGGAACGCACCTTCCCCCGTAGGTCATTCCACCTCTTCCTGATGTCCTCCTGAATTCTTGGGTGCTGTCCCACTGCGTTGACCCTGTCCACTATTCTTCGCCATAGCTCCATCTTCCTTGCAATTGAGGTGTGCTGCACCTGTGCTCCGAATAGCTGTTGCCCTACCCAGACGATTTCCTCCACCATGACCCTGAGCTCCTCCTCGAGAACCTGGGGTGTCTTTGCCGTGCCATGGGGTGGTGTAGGTGATGTGTGGGGTGGAGTGTGTGGTGATAAGTGTGCTGATATGTAGTGGTGTGTTGTGTGAGGTGCGTGGAAGTTCTGTGGGTGATCGTGTTGTGTGCCTGTGGATGCTGTTGTTCTTGCTGGTGCTCTCTCTCTGGCCTTCTATCGAAATTTTTTGTCGTGGGGGTTTGTGGGTGATGTGGGTGTGTGTTTTATATTGTAATGGGTGTGTGGGAGTGGTGTGTGTATGTGTATCAGGTGTGTGTATTTGGAATTGTCCAATGTGGCTGTGTTTTGTAGAAGTGTGTATATTTTGAGCGCGGCGGTGTGTACCGCCAATGGAATACCGTGGTTGAAAGACCGCCACGTGGATTTATGTGTTGTGATAGTGTGGGCGTATTTCTGTTGGCGTGACGGTGAAGGTTTTGTTTTCACCAGTTTATCACTGACCTTTGGTGTGGCGGAGTTGTGTGGGTGTCTGAATTTTGGCAGATTCCAACATGTAGGTCATAATAGCTGTGGTGGAATTCCGTGGCGGTGTGTTGGCGGTCTTCTGCACGGCGGTAAGTGGCTTTTACCGCCAATGTTGTAATGACCGCCTAAGTCTGAATGTACAAAGTTGACCGGGACCTCCCAGCCAGCGTATCCGTGTAGGGCTCCAAGGACGTCGAATCAAGATCCAGGTTTACCCCAGTTGAAGGATTTTCACCTCAAAAAAACAACTAAGTCCGAAGGTAATTTCTCCACCGAGGATTCCTGCGACGCGTATCCGGGGAAGAGTTCCAGGAGGTCGGATTAGACTTGCAGGTTCGTCCCGCTGAAGAAAATCTTCAGAAAAACGACTAAGTGCGCATGAAAACTTTTGACCGAGGCCGCCCGCGGCGTGTAGCCGAGCCGGGCTACATCACGGTCGGCCTTAATCTTTGACTTTGCCCCGGTCGAGGTGCAACCAGATGACCAGATTGGTGCTTTTTGTTTCTAGGCGCTAAAAAAACAATAATTCCTTAAAAATTCATATCCCCGGTTCCCCTTATCCGATTTTATTGGTTTTTGTGTCAATTTAAAGATAAAACTATAATCTATTTTTATAAATTGGTTTTGGATTTTTAAACTGTTTCCTGTGTTTTATTTAATTACTGTTTGGTGATAATTGAATACTTTACACTCTGACTCCTAAGTAATTTACTGAGAACTAACTGGACCCAAGTGGAGGTTAGTGGCCTATTGCTAAGTGTAAGTACTTACCTGCCCTTACCAATAACCCATTTTCCAACACTACCCTTTCAGAGGGTGCCTCTGACATCACCTGCCTGGCCTGGCCAATCAGATGCTACCAGAGTTCCCTGCCAACCTTGGAATGAAGATGGTAGAACCCAGAGACTCTCTGGAGGAGTCCGGCCACCACCCCAGGGGGGGTGTGGACAGGGGAGTGGTCACTTCCAGTTTCACACCAGAGCAGGGACTGGGGGGGGGCCCTGAACCAGTCTGGACTGGTTTATGCCTGGAGGGCACCAAATGTGCACCTCAAAGCAAACCAGTGGCTTGGGGAGGCTACTCCTCCCAAGTCAGTTCTAAAGGGAGAGGGTGTTATCTCCCTCTCCCAAAGGAAATCCTTTGTTCTGCCTTCCTGGGCTTGATCAGATCAAGCAGCAGGAGGGTAGAAACCTTTCGGAGGGGTGGCAGCAGCTGGGCTTCCTGGAAAACCTTGTATGTCTTGTGGTAGCAATGCTGGGGGTCCTCTAAAGAGTCCCTAGAGAGTATGGAATCACACTTCCAATACTTGCAACAGTATTGGGGTATGATTCCAACATGTTTGATACCAAACATGCCCAGATTCAGAGTTACCGTTATGTAGCTGGACATAGGTAGTGACCTATATCCGGTACATATATAAAATGGCGTCTCCGCACTCCCGAAGTCCAGTAAAATGGGGCTGAAGTTCATGGGGGCACCTCTGCTAGTGCAGGGGTGCCCTTACACACAGAAACCTGCACCCTGCCCTCTAGGATGAGAGGGCTTACCAAAGGGGTGACTTACAGTGACCTGTAGTGAAACCAGATGCTTGCAGCCGGTTCACGCAGACTGCAATAGCAGGCCTGCAGAACCCTTTGCATGGGCTCCCTGTGGGTGGCAAAATAACTGCTGCAGCCTAGAGGGATCCCCTGGAACTCCAATGCCCTGGGTACCTAGGAACCATATACAAGGGACTTATATGGGGGGATCAGTATGCCAATTGTGGGAAGAAAAGGTTACTATCAGCCAAATTTAGAGGGTTAGCAGGATCCCAGTGAACACAGTCAAACACGCTGACAACAGGCAGAAAATGGAGGTAATCATGCCAAGAAAGAGGGCACTTTCCCACACATTATTATCACAAACAGATAGGTCATCAGTCATAACAAGCTGCAATTGACGGGTACAGCTTCAAAGAGTTTGACCATCGGAAACATATCTGTGTACATCACTATCACCATTTTGGGCAAGGATAGAAAAATCCCAACGTTTCTAGTAAAAGGAAATTACCTGGGCCAGCCATGTTCTTATTGTCATATAGTACGGGGGTGCCACAAGTGAACAAAAGTAACATACATAACTGCATCAAAACATGTATGGATGGTCTTTAAAATGGAATGAAATGGGTGGGATTTCAGTTTGGTCTGCTGTGGATGCTGTTTGAGGATTATTATGGATTATGTTTGTATTGTGGGGTGAGGGGGAGAGTCATCACATTTGGAAAAGATGTAAAGCCCGTATACAGGTAGGGCAGGATAAAAGCGGTAAGTCTTGTGAAAGAAAGTGTACTACAAATAAAATCAAAAACTTTCCGAGCATCAGCTAGTATGTCCACCATGCGTACCATCATGAGGAGTTGTCAGAGATGGACATGCCACTGGGACATGGAGGGAGCTTTGGGTTTCTTCCACGCTGAAGCTAAGGCATAACCAAAGGATAGAGCGGTCTCCTAGTGTTTGATGATTTAGGGATGGTGCTCAGAATCCTAAAAGAATGACCTTCACAGTGATTGGGACTAGGTAGTCTAATATTTTATTAAGTTGAGCTAAGATTTCTCCCCAGTAGGGTCGTATGATTGGGCAGTCCCACCAAATATGTTAGAGGTCACCTAGTAGTCCACAACCTCTCCAGCATCGGTCTGAAGTGTTTGGGTGTATCTTCTATAGTTTTGCTTGATGCGGATACCAGTCATATAGCACTTTTTAGCATGCTTCACAAAGGCATAGTGAACGGTGAAATTTCAATTTGTCATTCCACAGTGTCCACCATTGCTGATCAATAATTGGGGTTCCAAATGTGTGTTCCCAGACTTTGACATAGTGAGATGGGTCAATGCGTGTATTGGATTTCAAGAGTGAATCAAGAAAGGATATAGATTCCCGTATAGTCCCTGCTCTTTTCACAAACTGATCTATAAGGAGAAGCTCTCTGGTGGCAGCCTCATGAATAGGTAGAGATAAAACCCAATGCTTAATTTGGGTATAGTGGTAGATCTCAGAGGTGGGTAGTTGAAAGTTGCAGCAGCAATTCTCAAATGTCAGTATATCCACCCCAAAAAACAGACCTGAGACCGTAAGGCATCTCCCCTCCTTCCATCTGTCAAAGCGACCCCAGTGCCGTGCTGACTGGAAGGTGACATTATAGTGGATAGGTGTATGGGGGGAAGGAAACTTCGTCAAGCCATTCAACCTACTTACATTATCCCAAACCTTCAGTGTGGTAGTGGTCAGGGAGCTCAGGTATGCATTGTTTGGGCAATCACATTTGGGCTTCCATCAGGACATCCCAAATCATCTTTCCTACCACTGCTCTATCCATGTGAAGCCATTGTCTATCAGAGGCTCTACGGTACCATTCATCTATGAATCTTGTTTGGGCCTTTCTGTAATAGGCCGTGAAGTTGGGTAGTGCCAGTCCGCCAGCATCTCTGGGGAATGTCAACAATTGGTGGGAGAGACAAGCCCTATGGTTTTGCCATATGAACTTTGTTACCATTTTGCGGGTTGTAGGGAAGAAGTCTCCTTCTATTTCAATAGGGAGCCCCTGAAAGAGCTGTAGAATGCGTGGTAGCACATTCATTTTGAAAGCGTTGATACGCCCTAGCCAAGTCAAATACAGTGAGGCCAACACTTAAGATCTGCTTTTAATTTAATTACCACAAGAAACGAAGATAATTTGCTTTGTAGAGGTATGATATTTTGGGAGTTATCTTTATACCCAGGTAAGTAATTTCTTTTTTCACCCATTGGAAGGTATAGGAGTTTGCTATTTCTTCCATCTCCCCCTGCGGTACATTAAAATTAAGTAAGAAGGATTTACTGAGATTCACTGAGAGGAACCCTGCCACCAATTCAAAGAGATTGAGCCCAGTTTTTAACACCGGGAGGAAAGTCTGTGGGAAGGTGAGGAACGGCAAGATAGCATCAGTGAATAGGGAAATCTTATGGTCAATTGAGCTAAAGTGGCAACTGTGAATAGATGGTTCTGCCTCTAACTTTTCTGCAACTGACTCCATGCTGGGGGCAAAGAGTAACGCGGGCAAAGGACATCCCTGTCTGGTACCTCAGGAAAGTTTGAACTATTTGGGGAGCACCATGTGCAGTACCACTCTACAATAGGGGTTGTATAGTTAGCTTGTATCATAGCAATGAAACGTTCTCCAATCCCAAACTGACGTAGAGTGTGGAAAAAGAAGATCCAATTCACTTGGTCAAAGGTTTTTTCGGCATCCAGCTCCAAATATGTTCATATTAGCAGCCTTCTCGACCAAATGAATCAGATTGATCTGGTTGTATTAGTTATGGCATGATACATTCTAATCTGTTAGCCAATGTTTTTGTGTATAGTTTAGTATCCATATTAAGTAAAACCATTGACTGATAGGGGCAATATAATTTTGTTCCCTGACAGTAAACAATTTTAGTGTTGACCAAGAACAGTGGGGTTGGCAAGAGCAGGGAAATAGTCTCAGGAAAATTGTTCTGGAAACAATGTCCTTTATGTCTTTGAATCAGTTGGCAAAGGTGACTGCTTTAAATGCCTTGAGTCATGTGAATCATTGGACTGAATCTACTTAGATCTCTGTACTTCCACAACATTGCATTCCACAGCCCTGTTTTAAATGTAGATGACTGGTTAAGCTCTCTCTGTTGCCCATCTCCTCCTAAACACACAACACAGAGCTGCATGGAGCAGCTTAAAAACCACTGGATTTGTCTGAAATGCAGCTAGCCATGGAGGTATACTATCATAAACGCACTGACAGTTGCCCTAACACCTACTACTCATCAGCCCAAGGCATCATATTATAGTACTGGCTCCATAGTCTGCTGTGCAGTCATAGACTCTCTTGCTGTTTCCCCTGCAGTTAATGCACATTTGCAGGCCTGCATTCTCACCTACCCTTACCTGACCTCAGTAAAAGTACATACAATCTCACAAGTACTTGAAGTGTAGCTGATGATGCTAATGACCGAAACCACCTCAATAGACTACTACACCGTTCATCCTGGAATAGATCTACAATGCACAGCTTCAGACATGCTGACTGACAACTACCTGATGTTTGGAAATTGTGCAGGAAGTGCCCCGCCCCCTAAACAGCTAAACGTGATGTTGAGCTAGGGCAGAATCGAAATGAAAGGGTGTTCTGCACTTTCCTCCTTTATAAAGGAGAAATGTCAGCTCAGTAAGTTGTAAAGTGTTATTCAGTGTATGAGAACCATATTATATCAGTCAATCTCATGATGATGTTAAGCATGTCTATAAGAAAATGCCCCTTTTTGCATGTTTTTTACTATTCACACTGAGACACTATTAACCAGGCCTCACTGGATGTGTTCTGACCCCTAAATCATGTCAAAATTAGTTACACTCCTGACTGCCATATTTAACTTACTTAGTCCCTAGTAAATCGTACAAAAGTGTACCCAGGTTCTGTAGGTTAAATATCACTAGTGGATAGCAGGACATATTGTGCCACCACTGAAGTGACAATGCAAAGCATACTGTATATGCTGTTTTAAATCAGCCAAATTGATCTGGCATAATAAACCTTTTGCCAAGTATAAACCTTCCTTTTTGATACTTATAAGCCAACCCTAATATAAATGCCCAAGGGGCAGAGTGCATGGTATGTAAAAGTAAGACATTCATATTTTATATTCTACATGTCTTAGCAGTGAAAAACCTCCTACGTTTTTTCAGTGTAGCAAGGCTGGCTCTGCCATAGCAAAGGTTACATCATGACACCTTATAATGGTTCTCTTCAGTTTGGGAGTAGCTAGAAAAATGATTCAATGGTTCATTCTCACAGTAATTTAAAATCCAACTTAATGATCAAATAGATTTTATATTACTATTTTGAAAATATCACTTTTAAAAAGTTGTCTTTTTCTGACTCGCCAAATGTGCCTTTCCACCAGTGTTCACTCTCATCCTGGAGCTCAGTGGCTCCTTGACTAGGTGTGAAGTAGCTCATATAGCTGAGACAAAAGGAGAGGGATTGATCATCCCCTGACACAATGGCCATCTTGGCTGTGCCCAGGAACTTAATTAACTTCAAACGATGGCTATCCATTCATTGGCAGATGTAGCTCATATCAAGGCCTGCCTCCTATTTGTCTTCGTAGCCATCTTGTCTCCAAACCCAGTGGTAGAGGGAGCTACCCCAGAACTGGTTTGGAGTGACCAACAGGATGGCTGTGCTCATTATCATAGCACACCTCTGGGTCGGCAAAGGGAGCACTGCACAGGGGAAGAAAGGTTATGCCATGTTGGTTTTAGGTAGCGAGGAGCACTGTAGGATAGTTTACAGTAAAACACACAGGAAGTGCTGAAAAAGTGGGTAGGGTCACCTCTGGGATTTTTTACCCCATTGGTTAGGGAATGACCAGAAAGGTTGCCCACCCACGGGCTGATACCTTGGCACCCCCAATACCCTCCTCCGAATACTTCTGGACCTGTGATGACAGAAAAAGGAATGTCCCTGCTGTTGTAACCTGTGAGCAGAACTCTAATGGCTGGACCTGCTCCCACTTGCACATGGGACTGAGGAGTGGACTTCAAGGGTCAGTTGACTGAGACTTCCTATTAAGCTTCAGGTACACAAAAGCTACAAGAAGCCAACTTTCCTGAGAGAGCCCAGCTGACTAGTTACAACTGGAATTTCCCTGGACCCTGCTGGTGTTCACCTAGAGTTAGTGCTGGACCCTAAGAGATGTCCCTAAGCCCTGGGGCCCTTAGATAAGTGGCAGAGTGTACCCCTACTACCTAACCATAAACCCTGGAACCTTTCAAGGATTTCTGCATGGAGAACCTACAGAAAACCATGGCAAACCTGCAAATCAATACGAGGAAGGTGCATTGCTGCTGCATCATCGCTGCTGCAAAGATTCAGGCTACTCCCGCTTAAAGCTTTTCTACAGCAGCAAATGCATTTCAGTGGATGTCAAAGGTATCCAGCCTAGTGACGCCCCATTCAGTTGCAGTTTGCAGCCTTGCCCCAATGGAGGAATCTGAGCTCAAAAAAAGTGACTACGTTTGACGGTAGGAATCTAAACCGGGGGAAGGTGCCAAAAGTATGAGACCAGCATGGATTCTTTCTTGAGGTTACATTTTGAATTAGTTCTGCTCAGAGCGAAAGTAAGCTGCTTCACCAGGATTTCATCTAACAGCTATCTAGCCTTGTAGAAACCATCTTGGGCACAGCCTGCTAACTTGCCCAGCAAGGATCTTCAAGTTGCATGTCAGAGACTATAGGCCTGAATTAGAGTTTGATGGACAGGTTACTCTGACACAAACATGACGGATATCCCATCCGCTCTATTACGATTCTCATAGAGTAACTCCATCCGCCAAACTCTAAATCAGGCCCTAAGTCACAAGGTAAAACTTTTGGCTGGGGTGAAGCTGGTCTCTGTGTCCGAACTGTGCTCCTTTACTGTTAGATTTAACTCACTCCTAGGTACTGGTGAAGCACAACCAGATTACAGCAGTTGCTGCTTAACAATTTTGGCCACCATTTTAATTTTTAAAAATGTACATCGTTCGTTCTCATGAGATGTCATTTTGGTGTCATTTTGCCCATTAAAATATACTCTATTTGTAAAAAGTGGATTTTTTTAATGTGTTTTGGTACTTCTACATTCTTTTCACATTTTCTTAAGTTAGGCTTGTCTGCTTTGTGTTATAGCTACCAGGGGTTGAGCTGAGGTTGAAATTACTGAAACCTTTGCTGGACCTAACAAAAACAGTGACATTGTTATGTGTGGTAAACTACCATTCACCCCAACTAATAATCCGCTTTCACACAACATCATTTTGTGATTGTCACTAAAAAAATATGCTTTTGTGTAGTGGAGTTTAAGTATATTGTTTCAGAAAGCATAACACTGTTATCATTAAAAAATTACTTCTCTATTTTTTTTCAGAATGCACTACCCAGTTGGATATTGTTATAGTCCTTGACGGGTCAAACAGTATTTTCCCGTGGGAAAGTGTCACAGAATTCTTGAAGAGCTTGCTGAAGAATATGGATATAGGACCCAGGGACACACAAGTAAGTACTGTTTGTGATGTAGGCACTATTTAATATTGGCAAAATATTCCACAGAACGAAGAATGATACACGTATAAGAAATGAATGAACATCTCCAGATCCTTAACCTAAACAGTCACCTGGTTCTTCAGCACATTGAATGAATAATATATGGCTTAGTCTTCAGCTTTCAGTAACCTCTCGCTTGTATTCTAAACTAGGCTATTATGCTTTTCAGTACAGAGCTGTATTGTTCTTTTGGTTCTTGTTGGTAACAGTAATGGGCATGAGTGCCAGCTCGTGCATCCTCCACATGTGATCAACAATTGCAGTGGAAACCACATGTAGAATAATGAATGAATTCTCCCCAAATGTCAGCTTCACCCTCACGCAGCAGTAACTCTGTCATCTGTCCCTGAACTCCGTCCCTGAGCTCTCTTGCCAGCCTGAGCTACTACACCAAGGAATCCATGTTCTCAAATGAATACCGGAGATAAATGTGTGCAACAGCACCTCGGCATTCCTATCGACTATGGAGATAGGGATGCTGGCTAAATGAAGATAGATATTGTTCGAAACACTAAAAGTTAGATGCAGAGAGGCAGGTATCTTTCAATATATAGAGGTCGAACAGTTGATAGTGTGGACGCACGTGTTACATTTATAAATCCCATACACTAATCAGCATTTTTTTTTATTTGTAGTTTTACCTTTCCTTGCTTAAATATATTTTTTCTAAAGCAATTGGTTGGAGCTGGCACATATAGTGTTAGTAGTCTACCTGCATTTATCCCCCTTTTATTTACAATAGGTGATGGTTAGTTGCTGTAACTTTCCTTTGGCTATATAATTGCATAAAACTAGTAATCCAATAACTCTTTGGTTATTCTTTGCATCGAAAGCAGTCGAGTATCTTTCATACCCACTGTTCTAACATTGCCCCTACGGTACAGGATATATAATTTCAGACTAGCAGCTGCTTGCTAACATTCTGGGGCATGATTCTATTTTTACTTATTTATTTGGTGAATGGTATCATGTCACCTCACTTCCACTGCGTCAGAGTGACTCTCATTTGGCTTGAAATATACTTTCTTTGTATTATTTCCACAACAGAGTACATATACGAATAAATACCTAATACCAAACAAGTAAAGAATCCTTCAGGAACAGATGGCAGTTGTTCTTCAGCAAGGACCACGTGTGCTTCTTGGGAAATGATCTTGGACCGGGAGCTTTTCCACATTCAGAAATCTACCCCGCAGACACAGTTCTACCTGGAAGCTGCACTCTACAGCCTGGTTGACTTAACTCGTCCTCCTGGGAGAGCCAGTAGCGGCAGCCTGTGTCCTTTTAGCTGGCACAGGAAGGGTCCTTCTACATCGCAAAAGGACTACTCACCTCTCCTGGTGAACCAAACGCAACTCAGCCTTCATTCAGTACGCCGATGACATTGTCCTAATGAACCACATGCCAGTAGGTCTTCAGAGGTTGATAACTTCCCTGACAAGCTACAGCACAGAAAACGACCTTCAAATCAGCAATAAAAAACCTATGGTGGTGAATATCTCCCACCATACAAAAAATAAAACTGGTAGCAGTTTCACATAGAGAAACAAGTTCCAGACAAGGAAAACATATACATATATGTGGCAGTGCTCTCTCGACCAGGCCTGCCTTGAAGAAGACGCCCTTATCACACGGGTGCACCCAGTAGGTGTAAACCACAGCCTGCGCTGCTCTGGGAGCGGCGGGCTGGCCGGGATCAAGCCGCTACCCTTCTCCAGCGACGAGCGGCAAGCGTGGGAGTGGCTGGCCGCTGTGTAGTGTTGTGTAGCGCCCACGGCGACGGAGACAACTAAAGGGCCACGTCACCTCAAATAATTTGAAACCTCAGTCCAAATCATTAAAATCCAGAATGAAATTCCTTGCATATAAACTTAAACAACCCTTCGTTAGAATCGAAGTTAACAATGAGTTATACATTTTTTTACCGTCCTTATCATACACTCCAAATTATTGCAAGGCAGAAATGCAAAATTGAGATGCGTTACAATCCATCCTGTACAGATCACTGTTTCACTTACAAAAACACAATGCAGGCTCAGATCAGACTAGAATTCAGTCTTCCAAGACAAAAACTTGTAACGAACGGAGAATTCATCACACTTTCCAGAAAACTGTGTGATGCTTCAAATAGCTCATTAAATAGCCTGGTCTGTACGGAAATACAGTCTGCCAAACCTGGAAACCAGTGGAAACGATTTCTAAATCGAGCTTTAACCACGTTGCAACTTTCGGAAAACTTTTGAGTCATAGAAGGCCACAAATTCTCTTCCACCATGTTATAGTCAACTAGCCTTGAATAAGACATGCCGCGCACAGATACTCACTGAAACTGCAAAAGATTAACAAAAATACAAATACAGCCACATAACGTAGTAATTAATAATGTCAGCACAACAAGCAAAAATGGGACGATAACAATGATTACACAATCACTGTGTCAACAAGAACAAAACACCCACAGTGTGAATAGCTGCACATCACAATAGAAACGTTGCAAATTGACACCCAACTCATGCAGGTCAATGCTCAAAACAAAGAAAAATTACAAAAGTGGTGGACCACGAACACATGTTCGAGCTCAATATAAACTAAAAAAGGATGGTGTTTGCATGAGGTCTAAAAATGCCCTATGCAAAGGTCAAAATGCAAAGACCATACCGCCTCCAAAAAGGTAAGCACACTCAGCAGGACAAGTAAAATGTGACATGGCAGTTTTATGCTGTAGCCCACTGCCCAGATGTGCCTGAAGCTATTGTACTCTTATTGCACTTTAGCAACCAAGGCACATTAACACTCGGGGAACCTGAACAATGTGTACGCTGTCTGTCATGCAAGTGGATATATGCATTTTCCAAGCTCAGCTTCATCTTCATTCACTTCGTGAGTGGACTTCAACTGGATGCTGGAGAGTACAGAACCATGCAGTTGCCTGGTGAGTAACTTTCATTATCTAACCACAGTAACTTAATGGAGGTACTACAAGCCACACACGCAAACATGAGGCATCATAGAGCACAGTTTAGGTCAACTGAAGTCTTTTCCACATATCGGGCATCCTAATCAACTCCCCAGAAGTGGTGTTCAAGGTTATCCTTGCCTACCATCTATGGCATACATCACCTTCTGTCTGTCGATAAGTACTGACCTATTACTTGCACTTTTTCTCAATCCTGGGCCACAAGCTCTGGCAGTGCAGATGTTGTTGAGGGTGCAAGTCTGCAACAACTAGTAGACCTTGGCACCAGTCTGGGAGGCTCTCAAAAGTTAATGTGCAGTGGTGAGATAATGACATATGGTAAAATCATATGCCTACATGCACCATGATTAGACAACATTGTTTGCATCTTGTGGAAGATATATGCCTGGTTGAAGCAGCTATGTTTTTTTTTTTTACTTTTATTATTATTTGATTTAACAGTTTGCAGTGACATTTCAGATAAATCACACATTAGCATATGTTCAAGCAACCAATGCAATGCAAACAAAAAAAACAGTTTCTGCATGAAATCTCACATCAGTATATTGATCTCTCAGTCTGATTAGTTCAGCCCCTCTCCCCACCCACCACACCCAGGATGGCCCAGATGATTGTCCCCAAGTCAAGTGTCAACCCCAAGCGAGCACTGAAAGATGCATCATAATCATTTGCCAGCAGGGAGCCGCAACCGTCCATCCAGTGTCCAGGGGGTCAATGGGAGCATGATAAAGAATCTGGGGGATGAGCAGGCAAGAAGGTCTCCTGTGTTTCCCAGATGTCTCTGGGTCTAGATCTGTGTGGTAGTAACTCAGCATATACTTCGAGTTGATCCTTACTGAATTTTAAGTCTCACAGCTATTCTTTAAATTTAGGTGCGCATCCCCTGCCCCATCTGCAAGCAAATGTTCTCTTTGCTACTAGGACGCTGAGAGATACATATCGCCGATATCCCACCTCTATTTCTGCAGTGTATCCCAGTACTGTCATCATGGGGGAGAGGGTAAGCAGCGTGAAGATCATTTGGGACAGGGCAGTCTCACTAGTGGTGTCTGGGGTGTATCAGCCAAAAGCATATCACGGCCTGCAAATTGACCTTCCCTGTAGCGGTCACCCCATGCGTGTACTCCAGCTATTGCCAGTATGTTTCGACCTGCTTGTTTGCAAGTGGTCGGGAAGGCTACTTGGTGATGAAGTGAAATAGCAGGTGAATATATTAATTGCTTGCCTGTGTTCTTGGCCAGCCTGCACCAGGCTGCCTGTGTGCAGGCTCCAGTGGAAGCAAGGGGTGCTGCGCATTGGATCCCGGGGCATAGATATGAAGAAGATGGGGTTGGGCCATATAAACCTGTTCAACCGCTAAATGTGGCATATGGGGGAGGGCGGTACCAGTATATCTCATAATGGGCTTGCACACAAGCTTGATACAATTCCATATCAGGGGCTTCAAAATCTCCGTGGTCGAAGGATTGGGAAAGTTTCTCCAATTTCAGCTGAGGCTGTCTCCCCGCCCAGGCCAGACAGATCAACTGTGTCTTGAGCATGTTAAAGAATTGACATCCCAACGAGTATGGAATATTAAGGGACAAGTATAATAATTTATGCAAGATAGTCATTTCCATGAGGGAGATAAGACCTGCCAGTGATAGGAGCAGTGAAATCTAGTGAGTGTATTTGTCTGTGATGTTTTCTAATGCAGTGCCATAGTTTGCTCTCAGTAGCTCCTCACTGTCCCGTGTCACCTCTTTGCCCAGGTATCGCAAGCTCAAGTCGCACCATCGCAAGGAATAGTCTGGTTGGAATCAGTGTTTTTGTGGTTAGCGGGAAAATCTGAGACGTCTCTCATTTTATCAGTATACCTGATAGGCCACCAAAGATGACAAAATCCTGCAACACCTCCTTAAGGCTGTTTATAGGGTCTATATGGTATACTGTGACACTGTTTGCATACAGGGATATTAGGCTATGCCTGTCTGGCAGTCTGAAAGCATAGTGCCTGTGGTGTTGATGCAGTTTGGCAGCCAGGAGCTCCATCACAAGCGCAAATAGCAGGGGCAACAATGGACATCCCTGTCGCATTTCACAGATGATGAAAAAAGGTGTAGATTGTGCACCTTTCACCTGGACCTACACCACAGAGTTGGTATAGAGTAGCGCAATCCAGGACATAACTGCTGGCAGAAAACCCATGTGACATGAGATGGCCATCAGGCAATCCCACTCCAGCAAATCAAAAGCCTCAGCCTCAGTGGCATCTAAGAATACTGCTGCTGCTGAGAGTTTTGGATCAATACTTTGCAGGAGCACTACAAGCGTATGCAAGTTATGTGAGATAGCTCTCCCTGGGATGAACCCTGATTAATCTGGCTGCACCAGGAAGGTCCTCAATAGGCGGTTGGCCAATATTTTTGCTAGTATTTTGACATCACAGTTATTAAGGGACAGTGGTCTGTAGGAATCACAGCTATAAGCTGGTTTGTTTGGTTTGAGTAGTGTAATAATCAGGGCCTCTCTCATAGACAGTAGGACATCCCTGTTAGCTTCGGAATAGACTGCCCCTGGCAGAGGTACAAGGATGCCTTTGTATGTCTTATAAAAGTCAGGTGGTAGGCCATCTGGGAAAGGTGCCCTCTCTGACTGCAACTGCATTATGGCCTTATATATCTCATCGCTATCGATATCTGCTGCTAAAAACTCTTACTGCACATCGCTAAGCCAGCCTAATGCAACATTTTCTAGATAGGTGTCTACATCCACTGACTGTTGACCGGTGGAGGTGTAGAGATGTTCATAATATGTCTCAAACACCCTGATTATACCAAAAGACTCCAGTGTGATGAGACCGCTGTTATCTTTTATCTCAAGAATAGTGTTAGCAAAGCGAGGTGCACGTATCCTCATGCCCAAGGCACACCCCGGGCTCTCTCCCACCCCATAGGCCTAAGCCTGTGAGTATTTACCGCAGTATAAAACATCCTTTTCAGCAGTCTCCTGATATTCAGAAAAAGTTGACTGGAGCTGCTGAGCAACCCCAGGATTTTGGGATGTTGGAAGAGCAACTTCTAAAGAGAGGAGTGTCGCTTCCATCTTTTTTAGCATGTCACGTATATCACAGGGAACACCACCACTTTTGGCCAGACATAGGTCACGAGTCCTGACTTTGAAAGCCTCCCATACTGCACAGACTTTGGATACTGTATTGCGGTTGTCAGCGAAGAACTCTGTTATGGCTCATCACAAAAGGGGGGGTCTAAGAGAAGGGTGGGATACAGCCACCAACCAACCAGTTGTGAGCTGTGAATTGGCAGGGTTAGTACCATAAGCACGGGTAATGATCTGAGTAGGTGAGCTATAAAATGTGTAACAGCTCGTACCTGCGGAGTGAGGGCATGAGATATGAGCCAGTAATCTAATCTAGTCCAGCTGGCATAGGCACCTGAGTAGTAGGTTCCCTCCTAATTTTTTTAGGGTGAAGCCAGCGGCAGCAATATAGTAGATCATGATTGGACATTATAGACTGAAGGTGAGTGGCAGAGGTTCCATGTGAGCTGGTGGTGGTGTTCATCCTATATAGCGTGCCATTGAGTGCAAGATTGAAATCTTCCCCCCAGAGTGTATAGGTGGATCCAATATCTGCTATATGACCCCATTGGCCATTGAAAAAAGGGATCATCTGTGTTAGGACTGTTGCAATTTACAATGGTGATAGATAGCTTTGCCAGTCTACCCCAGATAATAGTGTATCTTCCCTGCAGATCATCCCGAGTCCCCTGAGGCACATACAGTGTGCATTTGCGTACCAGTATTGCTGTGCTCCATGAATATGAGGACTAAGTGGTGAGTTGACAATAGGAGGCCCAGCTCGTGGGAGCACTATCAAGTACGTTCAATGCATACTTAATTCTCGCAGGTAGAGCACAGTTGCATAGTGTGGTGAAGTTCACATTGGGCCACCAAGTCCCATCTGGATCAATACTACAAGTGCCCTCAGCAGGTTCCGCAGAGCCTAAGTGCCGGCCCAGGCCTGTGCCTCAGTCCCGGTTACCCCCTAGGGTCTTCAGGATCGTTCCCGCCCACCCAGGGAGGCACATCTCAGCAGCAGGCTCCGGCAGGACAAGCAGGCTTCGGCCACCCCACTCCCACCAAACATGTGTCCAGGTGCAAGTAGGGCACACCTCCCAGGTGCTGCGGTCCAGATCTCACTCAGCGCTGGCTCCCAGTCCCGGGCCGCCTTAGAGCACGGCCCCTTGGAAACCTCGTCGGCCTACTGCTCAGCCTCACCTCTCAGCCTTTGCACACCTCACCTCTGTCCCAGCACTGCTCCCAGCCATGCCTGCTCCTTCCTGTCAGTCCGGACGGCCACGGCTCTCTCAGGCACAGTGGAGCATTTCAATCAGGGCAGAGCCTCCGTTTCTCTTGTGGCCAAGCCAGGCAGCTGGGTCACGCTACTGTTTGGCTGCCATTTTGGGCCTAGTTCCTCCATGCATCTCAGCCAGGGGCTCATCTCAGATAGCTCTGTAAGGGCGTTTTCACACATCGACTTTCGCAGCAATTTGTCTCCACAGAATAATGAATCATTGACAACTGGAACAGGGTTTCATAACTACCTCCTGGGGTAGGATTATGTCAGATAGTTTTCCCAGGCTGCAGGAGCCTCAGAGCTGTGCAGCCATCTTGCTCGCCAGCTCTCTAGCACCCCCTGAAGCAGCTATTTATAAAGACCAATAAACATGTATTTTCCTGTAGCCCACAATGACCGTGCTCTGTCGTTAACACATCACAGACTATTGTAATCTTGGCTGAAAAGTCATGTATTGTTTATGGTGAATGCCCTCATCAAAGTCTTTTACATTTTTTCTGTCTAAGCTACTCATTATGTGTTTTCAGGTGTGTGCAAACTCATAGATTTTTCATGTGTATATTCCTCTAAAAAACTACTGAAATTCCATCTTGTACATGGTGAGGTATCAACTGTCAGTCAGGACTAAAAGGTACTCAAGGTATGTACTTGCATACAAAATGCTTGTGAGGTACCAAAATAGACTTGTGAGAAGGGAATAAGATGCTGCAAACATCCTTTTCAAGGGACTTCAATAGACATAACTGTTTCAAAACAAGTCAAACATGTCTCACAAGAGAAAATAGGAAATTGGTGTAGGCTTACACAAAAAATGGGAAAACATGCCTACTACAGGTTATCCAATAAACAGTCTCTACAAGAAACTATGCCTGTGTAATAAAAATTGCTCACACCAGATGATTTTATCGCATCAACACACTAATATGTTATCAGGTTGATTGTGTGCCTCTGCCATGTTTTGCTCTGGTGTACTATTTGTTGTTGGCTTGATACATCTACAGTAATGCAAGGCAGTGCAAATCACAGGGAGGCGTGCTATGGGTGTAGTGTGTGTGTTGGCCCACATCCACCCATGCATTGTGACACATTCCCACATTTAGCAACACTGTTGGACCTGGGCATGCATTTGAATTGTAAGCCTCTCCACCACAGGTGCAACAAGGAGAAATAGCTTTATTTTTCCTCGTTAGTTTCTGTTTTTTTAAGTGTGCTGCACTGTAGAACACACAGTAAAAGAGAAAAATGCCTCTGATAATTGTTTTTGTCCAGGAAGGTGCCCCTTCATACACAAAAACAATCCTGAGTACAATGCAGACATGCTTTCACTCTGGTGCAAGGGTGCCTGCATTGGTGCTAGATATCAGTTTGTGAGCCAGCACAGGCAGAGGGCAGGAATGTGCTATATATTCTTAAATACAGCACATTCCTGCCCTCTCTCTTTCACACAGCACAGCAAGGTGGCTTTTGTGAACTAATGATAAATATGGGCCTGAATTGCAAAAAAATGACTTTCGTTTAACCCTTTTGACATTAAACATTTATGTCCATTTTGACATTGAACATTCATGTCCATTTGGCGGACATTTTGTGACCTATCGTACAACTGTGGAGCACACGAAGACTGTCAACCACCGTTTTGGTGGCGGTAAAATGCATCCATTGGTGAATGGAACCTCAGCTGCTGGATTCTGCAGATTGCCTCCTGAGGTTAACGGGGATGCTCAGTAGCTGGGAACATATTTCACAATAATACAATCCAGAAGCAGGGTCGGACTGGCCTATATGACAATCTGGCAGAGCCAGCAGGGCTGGTCTGACAGGTCACTGTGTGGCCATTTTTTTATGCTGCCTGTGTGCCTGTTTTATGTGTGGTGAGACAGTTTTTACTGTTTATCTCCCAGCTATTGTCACAAATATTGCCTGAAACTAGTACAAATGCATGCCGTACTTTGCAAAACATCTTAATAGCATATCTTAACAAGTTGAAACTGCTATAATTTTTAAATGTGGGCCAATATTTTAGCTATCTTATTCAGTACCTGGTGCCTGGACCAATTTTCTGTCACAGTCCAACCTGGTCTGCGGGGATTACCACTTGAAAGAGTTGACATGTCAAAATGAGACCAAAGTTACAACTGAACCGGTCACAGCTAAAAGCATATGACATCCTGGAAGTGACCTCCCAAATCAACATGCACAGCTGTGTGAGGTGGTGAGTAAGCTTCTAATCACATTCCTACTACTTAGAGTACTGCAGTATGCCTATCTCAAGTTGAAAAATGATGATCATCAACACAACTAATTTTAAGGTAAGTTTTTCTTTTTGTTTTTTATGGTTTATTAGTTCCTTAGAATATATATATTAGTTTTTATATATATATATATATATATATTAGTTGTTCAGGCAATTGTTATTCAGGCGCAATTGTTGTTTAGACAGTAGTTGTTCAGTACTTAGTTGTAAAGACTTTTTAGTTGTTTAGCAGTAGTGGTTTAGGCTATAGTTGTTTAGGACCTAGTTGTTCTGTCATATATTCGCTAAGATTAACAGAGATACAATAGGTGGATGGTGGACAGTACATTAAATCATGCCCTACACCATTCACACAAAACTTCATATTTGAAGCTGAATGCCACAGCACAAACACCCCTTTAGTATGTGAACTTTTTCCTAACACAGTGCAACATACCACACACTACTAATGCAAATAACATCCAAAACTAACAAGAACAATCCTCAAAAAATTATCATGGACTTTCAACAAGCAGCGATTAGTACCATTTGCAAATTTACACTCATACAACTATGCAGGGCTGTTACTATAATTTTAACCTGAGTATACATGGACACATGTAAAAGTCATCCTTTTGGCCCTGATCACCCCCCCAAATTTTGTGACGGATACTAGTGGTTACTGACTCTGACTGCGCCCTGGGCACTACTAATCAGTTCCAGGGCCAGTGCTCGGTGCCGGTACGGTACATGCAAATTAGGCATAATTATAATTTGCCTCTGACAACCTATCTATAAGTCTCTAATATATGGTAGGGGATGTAAGTTTAGGGACCCCAGGGTAGTTAGGGCACCCATGGGTGCACTGCTGTGGGGCCTGGTGTCATATTATAGGTATGCCTGCTTTGCTGGCTGCTCTTGAAGAATAAGTAGCCCCAAATGTGACTTTGGAGTTAAAAGTACTTTCAGAGTCTCAGACAACCTTATTTGTACATGTAAGCCTCTCCTAGGGTCTGCCGATGGTGCCCCAAGGGCTTGGTGTAGTGTAAATATAAGCAGGGACATTATAAAATATGTTTTTAAGCCCTGGTGGGGAAAAACAGCCAAAATTGTTCTTTCCCTTTGTAGTACATGAGCTCAATAGGCTAACATGGGGAGGCTTTATTTAAAAATAATAAAGTCTCATTTCCGCTAGAAAAGAGCTAAATATATCGTGTATGATATCAATTTAAAAGTTAGCGTAAATCCAACAACTTGCCAATGCTGAATTTATTATAACTAGTACAGTAAAAAAGTTTAAGAACTCTTTCTGAAAGTTACCCAAATCATCCCTGTAGAGCCATTTCCTGATCGGTCAGTCTTTGGCACCCTTGAGCCAACCTACCTTAATGAGGTGTGAAGTGGCCTGGGCTGAAACAACGGAAGCATCTGGTGGAAAGAGAACTGCTGCAGCAGATGGCAGAGCAGGGAGGGGAGCAAACTGTTTTTCAAAGGAGGGGGAAAGCCACCTTGGATAGTAACTAGACCTCCCTCATTTCCTGCTTCCGCAGCTAGATGGGAGTCTAGTAAGTAGATAAGGAGAGGGGCTGGAAGGGGTGTATCAAGGAAAACTAGCCACACCGGTGGGTGAGCTCAGCCAGATGTAACCTCCAGGGAGAGATTGTCTCCATCTTTAATTTTTAAAGAATGTTGCTTTCTGAGATAGATTTTTGCCACACTTCACAGGAAGTGGTCACCCCAGAGGATGTCACCCTGCATCCCATTGTTCAGGGTTGACCTCCCTGCTTACCAACCCAGGAGCATGGATAAATATGGTGGAGCTGCCCAGCAATAAATACTGGAGAAGTAGTACTGGCCCTGCCAAACCCCTAATCTGCACCTGAAAAACTGCTCCACAAAGACTGCACCAGATGCACACCCTGGACTTCACCATGAAAAAGACTTTGCCTTGCTTCTACAGCACCAGGAGTGGACTTCCTGTAAACAACATGTACAAAGGAGCTGACCAGATTGTCCTGTATCACGTCCTACAAGAAGATGCCAGCTGACCAGAGTCCTGTGGCCAGTTGAGGATTCTGACCAGGTGCAATCTGGGAACTGTAATCCCAACTTCCTAGAGGTAACTCAGAGCTTCTGGAACCTTGAATCAAGTTTGTGGACACTTCAAGGACTCAAGAAAGACTTCTGGAAGAAAATCCCAAAGTTTGGGGCAACTTTGTGAAAAAGTTCCATATGGTGACCGACCCGTCGATGAGTGCCAAGCAGGCAATGTAGAACCGCGACCCGGCCTGAATTTCAGGTTCGTACCACTGAAACTCCAAAGCTTTTCCCCGTCAACAAGTCTTTCCAGAGTTGATGGGACCTCATGCTGAGCCAAGCTGACAATGTTACACCGTGAGCCGGTGTTGGATTTTTATTGTGTGTTGTGTTTTTATTTACTGTTTGGTTGCTATTAAATGCTTTACACACCTGTCTCCTAAGTAAAGCCTAACTGCTTGTGGGCCAAGTTACCAAGGGTTGAGCAAGGGTTAATTTACTGAGACCTTTACTGGACCTAATGTGAGACTGAGTCCTAATATTAAAATGTAAGTACCTACCTGCCCTTGCTAATAATCCACGTTCCAACAACACACCTCCAAAAATCTACAATAATTGTTGATGATTCAACAAGCATTCAGTTTGTCTGCAAAACAAAACACATATTTCACAGTTTCAGTTACCGGTGGCAACTCAAGCATAACAGAGCATGATGGAATGTATATGGCAGTGCTGTAGCACAGCAGGCCACAACAAACAACACAGTGGAAGTGTTTTCACAATTCCTTCCAAGGAACACTAGGTCAAAGCCACTCTGC
The DNA here is from genome assembly GCF_031143425.1 of Pleurodeles waltl. NCBI lineage: Eukaryota > Metazoa > Chordata > Amphibia > Caudata > Salamandridae > Pleurodeles > Pleurodeles waltl. The sequence goes on from NC_090436.1 coordinate 282,880,678, forward strand.
ACTCAAACTACACATTCAATTCCAAAAAATATAAGAAAAAGATCAATTCTACCAGCAACTGAAGATAGAACAATCTGTATCCCACCTAAAACCTAAAATATTAAAAGAAACCAAAAAATGTATAGGTATTTTCTAACAACAGAGGCCTACCATACCTATAATCCAAAGCATAAACAATACTCTAAAATATCAAAATATACAGAGTAAATATAATATAATCCTCTGAAGAACAAAAACATACCAGATTAATTTGATTACAAACATCCATTTAATAATATCTGTGATCATATACAGACAGATGGATGGATGGATGGTTGGACGGATGGATAGATAGATAGATAGATAGATAGATAGATAGATAGATAGATAGATAGATAGATAGATAGATAGATTATTATTATTAACAAAATCCACTCAGACAGAAAAGTACAAATTACCAAAATAAATATTGATAAATAAATTGATATACAGTGAATCACTCAAATTACACCTCTTAAAAACACAACATCTAAAACCTGAAAAATAATGTAGTCAAATTTACTTAGGGAAAACTGAAAAATAAGGGACATTTAAAATAATATTGGGTAACATATAACCAGTGTTAAAAAAAGATAAAATCTAGAATCCCCAAAACCCCATAAACATAACAAGTCAAATAAATGCATGCATAAAATACAAATTAATACAGCATAGGGACTACCACACTACAGAACCATAACAACAACAACTACTACTTAGCACTTTACCACTATAATAACAAAACCCTAACCTATGCTAAATACACTACCCCTAAAGGCATCCGACCAACTAGATAATCCCCCTAAACTATCTGAAAATTACCTTTACCTGATCTGTATGTAGAGTAGCAACAGAGAAGTCCAATGACCTGGTAACTGGAATGAACCAAAATGAGTTTGATGGAATACAAATAGAGTTGGTTGTAAAAATGTACACAAAACATCATAAATTGAAAAAAATGGAAAATAAATAAAAAGGTGTTATCATTATTTTTGTATTTAAAAAGAAATGTTATAAAAATGTCATGCAATTTGAAAAAGTTACAAAAGTGGAAAAGGTAAAACATACATAGAAAATTATATTTATTAGTTTATAACAAACACATATATATAGAAACTGACTATTTGTACAAATGGTATAAAAATGTTTTTTGAAAAATACATTTTATTTTTTGTAAAAAAGTATTGTATAAAATATTACAAAAAATGTACAATAGGTACAAAATGTAAAACATGCTAGTAAAAAGGGGTTCTTTAAAAAGTAAAAATATGAACATGTAATAAAAAGTAAAAATAAATATAAACTGTTTAGTTATAACCATAAATGTTATTTTTTCAGAAAAATATATAATAACAATAATAGCAATAACAGCATGGAAAAAGTATAAAAACTGTATTAGTGTCCATGGAAAAGTTATGTATCCTATCAAAATAAAAGTCACATTAAAAAATCTGTGTGTCACATTTTTTTTTAAATGAAAAATTCTTTACTGTAATCAACATTGAGGAATGTTTTACGCTTTAAGGACGATACATTTACTGTTCGCGCTCCAATCTAAAATACATTGTGGAAGGAGCTGGATATTGAGAGGGGTTACATTGACTATTCCTATTCTAATCCAGCTATACTGGGGAGAGTTTTGAACTTTAATAGGGATAGATTTACTATTCCCACTCCAGTCTAAGTTATATTGGTATAAGCTCTAGACATTGAAGGGGTTACATTTGCCACTCCCCCTCCAATCTAAGCTACAATGGAGAAAGCGGTGGACTTTTGTGGGGGTATATTTACTTTTCACACTCCAATACAATCTACATTGGGGAAAGCATTGAGCATTGAAGGTGTTAGATTTACTATTCCAACTCCAATCAAAACAACAGTGGGAAACGTGTTGGATGTTAAGGCGATTAGATTTACAGTCCCCCCTCCAAACTACAGTGCTTTGGGAAAATTGCAACCGTTGGGTTTTCTATTAAGTTTTCTATCCCAATCTAAGCGATATTAGGGAAAGTGTTGAACATAGGGGGTTTTATAATTATTATTCCTATTCTGGTATAAGGAACACTGGGAAAGGAGTTTGGAGATTGAAGGGGCTAGTTCTACTATTCTCATTGCAAGGCCTACCTTTCTCTTAGAATAACATTGGAGTTAACATATTACGGCCCATATTTATACTTTTTGACGCAAAACTGCGCTAACGCAGTTTTGCGTCAAAAAAATTAGCGCCGGCTAACGCCATTCTGAAGCGCCATGCGGGCGCCGTATTTATTGAATGACGTTAGCCGGCGTTAGCCGGCGGCGCCGTTTGGTGTGCGTTAAAAAAAATGACGTACACCAGGCAGCGCCGGCGTAGGGGGATATGGGGCTTGGGCGTCAAGAAATGGGGCAAGTCAGGTTGAGGCAATTTTTTCGCCTTAACCCGATTTGCGCCATTTTTTTTCACTCCCAACCCCCATAGAAATGACTCCTGTCTTAGCAAAGACAGGAGTCATGCCCCCTTGCCCAATGGCCATGCCCAGGGGACTTCTGTCCCCTGGGCATGGTCATTGGGCATAGTGGCATGTAGGGGAGCACAAATCAGGCCCCCCTATGCCACAAAAAAAAAAGAAAAAAAAAACTTACCTGAACTTACCTTAATGTCCCTGGGATGGGTCCCTCCAGCCTTGGGTGTCCTCCTGGGGTGGGCAAGGGTGACAGGGGGTGTCCCTGGGGGCATGAGAGGGCACCTCTGGGCTCCTTCAGAGCCCACAGGTCCCTTAACGCCTGCCTTTTGCAGGCGCTAAAAAACGGCGCAAAAGCGGCTGTACGTAATTTTTTTTGACCCGCCCACTCCCGGGCGTGAATTTTGCCCGGGAGTATAAATCCGACGCACATGCCTCGGAGTCGATTTTTTTGACGGGAACGCCTACCTTGCATATAATTAACGCAAAGTAGGTGTCCACGCTAAAAAATGACGCTAACTCCATGGACTTTGGCGCTAGACGCGTCTAACGCCAAAGTATAAATATGGAGTTAGTTTTGCGTCGAAATTGCGTCAACAAAAACGACGCAATTCCGGCGCAAACAGAGTATAAATATGCCCCTACATTTTATAACTGTAATTTCCAAATGGGAGCAAGTACCCAGGTCATATTTGGTGTCTCTGTAATTATAATGACAAATCTTAGCTTATGGTGAAGTTGGATTTTAACTTATAATTTTAAAAATGCCACTTTTAGAAAGTTGGTATTTTCTTGTCTTAGCCATTTGGGGCCTGCAGTTTGTCTCTGGGTCACATGACTGGGTGCAGTTGACATTTGGGCTTTCTGTATTCGTCCTAGAAAACCACACACAATGGGGAGGTTAGATGTGACTTTATGGGCCATCACTGGCAGTATGGTATGGGGGAGCTGGACCCAACCCCACTTACACTGGAATGGACAAAGGGCAGCGAACCCTCTCTGGTTAGGAGCCAGTGCCAGGAAGGCAGGGCATCTGTGCACTTCAAAGGTATGCCTATAGAAGTTTTTACCCACTTCAAAGGTGCAGCTGCGTATAAATACCGGCCCTCAGACACCAACTCTTTAGTACACTATTGAATCTGTGGATACCCTGCCAGGAAGAAGGACTGCTGTGCTGTTGACAGGAATGCCACTCAACTGGACCGCTGCTGTGAAGGACTGTTGCCCTGCTGTGCTGACTTGCTGCCTGCTGCCCTCTTGCTTGGGTGAGAAGGACTCGACCTGCATCTCCTGAACCTGGAGCCCAGAGAGACCTGCAAGGGCCTTCTGATCTGAAGCCTCAGGCACATGCTTCCAAGAAACATGCATCTGTACCTACACTCTGCAATCTGTGAGTCTACCATGCCAAGTGGTGCTGCCCAGTGCTTAATTTGTAAATAAAATGATGCCGGTGCCCAAAGCCCTCCTCTTAAACACACGGCTGCTGCAATTAAATGTGTGAACACAGAATACTGAGGCGGCGGTATCCTGAAGCCATCTCAGGCCTCTTCAATCCATATAAAGCCACTCCCTGCCCCTTCAGCTCACTCTTGCAGCTTTCTGCTTTCTCCCTTTGTGACGCTTTTTTGTTTTTCCCTTCCTCCGTCTTTCCCATATGTGTCCTTTGCTTGCAGTAAATGCTTGAGGCAGAAGAATAAGCCCCGGCCCTCAAAAATAGGTACCGGTGCTCAGCACCGGAAACAATAAGCACAAATTAAGCACTGGTGCCGCCCCAGTCCTGGACCTTTGGAAGGGGGCTTAAGGTGCTCTGCCAGCCTTTGTGGATCCACCAGAACTGACACATCTCCTCTGCTGCGTGGCGCAACCCCGAGCAGAACCATTGCATCGCACTGCTTCATGGATTGGACCCATCGCAAAGACCCACTTTGAATGGCAGACCATCAGAATCGCCGCTGTGCAAAACATCCTCGGTGCAGGCCCTTGCATCTCTCGTCGAGGGCAGCCTTGACGATGATGCTGGACTCCACATTGTAGCCTTGAAGCTCCTTTGAACTGATGCATTGCCCGACTGTGGGCCACATCCTCAACATCGAACCTCGCATCACATGCCCCATCGACGGGATCCTCAATGATGATGCAGGCCCTCGCATCGCAGCCGTGCTGCAACTCAGAACTGACATGTCGTTTTGGATGCATGACGCATCTTTGATGTAGATCCTCTCAATGCTCTGCAAACCAGGATTTAAGGTACGTTTTTGAGCAAACCTAACTGGATCCCTGTATCCGTCCGACGCTGCATTGCAGTTGGCCTGAACTTGTAACTTTGTCCCAGTCCAGCGTGAACAGATACACAGAATTGACATGTTGGGCTGCTTACTGAAATTTACTCTCAAACCTTTAGAACTGAATAGCTCCAGTTATACTATTTGGATTTTTGTTGTTTTGATCTTGTTATATTTATTAAAGAATGTTGTATTCTACTAACTTGATGTGTGATCCTTTTTGTGTGGTGTTTTTACTTTATTACTGCTTGAAGTGTTGCACAAATACTTTACAAATTGCCTCTAAGTTAAACCTGACTGCTCTGTGCCAAACTACCAGAGGGTTGAGCACAGGTTAATTTAAGGTTGGCAGGTGCCTCACTCTCACAAGGATTGTGGTTGCTCCTTTACCAGGGCACACACCCAAGTAAACCAACAACTCAATTTCTCACACCCATTGTTAGACTTTTCATCCTTGGCGTGGTCTCCCTTAACTTTTTGCCTCTGTTACCCAGGTTGTTGATGTGTGCTGGACTCTGAGTTTGCTGTTTTTGTTACTCTGGACACTTTACCATTGCTAAAGTGCAAGTGCTCCTTTACAAAATATGTATGTGATTGGTTTATCCATGATTGGCATATCTGATTTACTAGTAAGTCCCTAGTAAAGTGCACTAGAGGTGCCAGGGCCTGTAAATCAAATGCTATTAGTGGGCCTGTAGCACTGGTTGTGCCACCCACATAAGTAGCTCTGTAATCATGACTCAGACCTGCCATTGCAGTGTCTGTGTGTGCAGTTTTACCTGTAAATTCGACTTGGCAAGTGTACCCACTTGCCAGGGCTAAATCTTCCCTTTTATTACATGTAAGGCACCCCTAAGGTAGGCCCTAGGTAGCCCCGAGGGCAGGGTGCAGTGTATGGTTAAGGAAGGACATATAGTAATGTGTTTTATAAGTCCTGACAGTAAAATATTGCTAAATTCGTTTTTCACTGTTGCAAGGCCTGTCCCTCTCATAGGTTAACATGGGGGCTACCTTTAAATCTGATTAACGTGTAGATTCCCTTTGGGAGCGGATGGACATGTGGAGTTTGGGGTCTCTGAGCTCACAATTTAAAAAGTACATCTTTTAGTAAAGTTGATTTTAAGATTGTGCGCTTGAAAATTCCACTTTTAGAAAGTGAGCATTTTCTTGCTTATGCCATTTCTGTGACTCTGCCTTGTTGTGGATTCCCTGTCTGGGTCAGTTTGACAGTTGGGCTGGTTGCACCTCACACTAGACAGTGACACAAAGGGAGCTGGGGTGTAGCCCGCATATCCTGATGATCCATCTGTGCTAAGGGGGAGGAGTGGTCACTCACACCTGAAAGGGCTGTGCCTGCCCTCACACTATGCAGTCTCCAACCCCCTGGTGAGTGTCAGGGGCCTGGCCTGGGCAAGCCAGGATTTCACATTCCAAAGAGACTTTACTTTGAAGTAGGCCTACTTCAAAGGAGAAACTGGGTATAAGAAGGGCACCCAAAACCACAGACTTTAGAACACTTCTGGAAACAAGAGGAACCTCTGCCTGGAGAAGAGCTGAAGAGCTGAGGAGAAATGCTGCCCTGCCTGTGACTGTGCTTTGTGGAGCTATCCTGCAGTTGCTGCTTCTGCCGGAGTAAGAGGGCAAAGACTGGACTTTGTGTGCCTTCCATCTTGTGAAGAAATCTCCAAGGGCTTTATTTACAACTTGCCTCCTGTTGTTAGAAGTCTCAGGGACAGCAAAGACTTCTCTCTGCCAGCACCTGGAGTCTATGGAGAGACTCCTGCTCTAACAAGTTGTGCCCTATACAGTCCCTGGGCCCTTGAAAGGAAAGCTGGTGGAAATCCAAGGAAATCGACTTCAGATGACTTCGGACCGACGCCGCTGCTGAATCCAGTGACGCTGCCTGCACCTGACGCTGTGACCTTCGCTGGAACGCAACGATCTTCGCAGGCCCGACGCCGCTGCAGCCCCGCTGAAGTCCGTGACTCTGTGGAAGTCGCCGCACCACGTCGTGACCGACGCCGCTCGAAGTGCGCGGATTCAACGCTTCGCACCAACACTGCGATCCCCGACTTCATGCATAGACTTGTTTTCACTCTTCACCAAAGGTACTGTTCTTTGGGGTCTGTGTGACTCCGTGTCCGGCGCCGCTGGTGTCGGCTTGTTTGGAACGACTCCGTCACAACGCCGTGTTAACACCTCATCGAATCATTTTTGTTTCTAAGTGCTATTTTTGAGTTTAATCTTAAAGAATTCATAACTTGACTTGTGTATGTCGGATTTTTGTTGTTTTGGTCTTGTTTTGATAAATATTTCCTATTTTTCTAAACCTGTGTTGTGTCATTTTGTAGTGTTTTCATTAAGTTACTGTGTGTGTTGGTACAAATACTTTACACCTAGCACTCTGAAGTTAAGCCTACTGCTCTGCCAAGCTACCAAGGGGGTAAGCAAGGGTTAGATGAGGGTGATTCTCTTACCCTGACTAGAGTGGGGTCCTTGCTTGAACAGGGGGTAACCTGATTGTCAACCAAAGACCCCATTTCTAGCACCCATCTAATGATTGGGGGGCATTTTGCTGATGATTCATGCAATGCAGGGCAGAAAGCAAAGTTTCTGAGCTGTGTTGCGTGAAATAGAGAAAGCAGAAATGCACCATATGTACTAAGATTTGGAACACTTTGGCTCCTTCCTTGCACTGGAGCTCTTCAGGCTGTTTAACATCAGTGCAGGGGCCTTGCTGCAAGGGTGCCTATGTTACAAGCAGGATTATTTTTATGCAGGAATGGGTACCTCAACAATCCCTAAAGAATCAGTCAAAAAAGAGGTAACAAGGAGAAATAAAGATATTTCTAAATACGCCTGGGACTTGGCAAAGTGCACCATTTTGGTGCAATCCCAGGTTTACTGACTTTAGTAAATCTGACATTGTGCCAAAATCCATGGGTGAATTCATGGGAATGCCGAGGCTACACCTATGAATCTCTTCCCTGACGCAAAGTAGAACAAGGCACCGTTATGCACTGCTTTGCATTACTTCATATTTACTCAACCACGCAAGGTGGCTTTGCATGGTTTAGTAAATCCCAGATAAGCACTTGCATTACTAGCTTGTCACTACTTGTGTCATGCGAGGACAATCAAAGTCTTTACTAAATCTGGGCCAGGGTTTTTATATGGACCATTAATGAAGAAACTGTCTATGGATCAAAATTGTAAATCAAGGTGGTTAACTTACTTACACTCCCAGAGTATAATAGTTATCCAACATAGCAAGTGCCATGCTAAGTATGGTGTACGTTAATCTAATCGTAGTTTATTTGGGGGATTATTCACATCAAAGGAATAACTATAGACGAGAAAACGTAAGTAATTCGTTTTCCTCGTCCTCTGGGACTAAGGGGGTGATTCTAACCCTGGCGGTCGGTGTTAAAGCGGCGGCCAACCCGCCAACAGGCTGGCGGTCAAAAAAATGGAATTCTGACCCTGGCGGGAACCGCCAACACAGACAGCCACTTTAACACTCCGACCGCCACGGCGGTACAAACAAACAGCGCGGCGGTCACCGCCAACAGGCAGGCGGCAGACAATGTACCGCCCACACTATCACAACTCACCAATCCCCTTTTCCGGGGCGGGAGCACCGCCGATAAAAACACGGCGGAAACAGACTACGAACGGGAAAACGCACACCACTACGCACTCCAGGAGGAAGGAGGACAGCATGGAACCCGAATTAAACATCCTACCTGCTCTCGTCTACCTTCTCATCTACCACGAGTACGAAGTCCGGCGCAGACGACAACGGTGAGTACTGCACCTACGACACACGGGAGGGGGAGGACGAAAGGTTACGGCCACACACATATGCGACCCCCCCACCCCCAACTATGTACACACCAATGCAGAGCAACAAGTCACAGTGACACCACCCAAACACCCCTGAAAAATGCTATGACATAATCAAATTTGGAATAAACATTTATGTACAAAAAAGCTCCTGAAAATTATCGTACAACCATGAAAGATATTTACAAGAAAACAAATGATATACACATCAGTGTATAACTGAAGTAACAAGTCCTGCACATCCTACGAATTCATCATGTCCGTGGGCCAAAGTTTTGAGAAACAAGGGCAAAGCCCACACAGGAGACCTGAGTCCTTTGGAGAGAACACTGCAGGGGCATCAGATGTAAAAACTACAGGCACCTCAGGGGGAAGGGAAGGGGGGGGCACCACAGCCACATGAGTCCACGACGCCAGATCCACGAGGAGCCACCATGCCCACTGTACCATCCTGGGGAGTGCAAAGCCACAGTCTCTCAATGTCTCTACAGTGGGTGGGCTGCCCACTGTACCATCCTGGGGAGTGCCAAGCCACAGTCTCTCAATGTCTCTACAGTGGGTGGGCTGCCCACTGTACCATCCTGGGGAGTGCCAAGCCACAGTCTCTCAATGTCTCTACAGTGGGTGGACTTCCCACTGTACCATCCTGGGGAGTGCCAAGCCACAGTCTCTCAATGTCTCTACAGTGGGTGGGCTGCCCACTGTACCATCCTGGGGAGTGCAAAGCCACAGTCTCTCAATGTCTCTACAGTGGGTGGGCTGCCCACTGTACCATCCTGGGGAGTGCAAAGCCACAGTCCATCAGGTGGATGACAGTCTCCACTGGTCAAGGAGGAGGCATGGTGGGCACAGTGAACCATAAACAGTGCTTGAGACGGCGGTGCCCAGCGGAGCGGTGCTTGAGAAGAAGGGCCCAGCGGAGCGGTGCTTGAGATGGCGGTGCCCAGCGGAGCGGTGCTTGAGAAGAAGGGCCCAGCGGAGCGGTGCTTGAGATGGCGGTGCCCAGCGGAGCGGTGCTTGAGAAGAAGGGCCCAGCGGAGCGGTGCTTGAGAAGAAGGGCCCAGCGGAGCGGTGCTTGAGACGGCGGTGCCCAGCGGAGCGGTGCTTGAGATGAAGGGCCCAGCGGAGCGGTGCTTGAGACGGCGGTGCCCAGCGGAGCGGTGCTTGAGATGAAGGGCCCAGCGGAGCGGTGCTTGAGACGGCGGTGCCCAGCGGAGCGGTGCTTGAGAAGAAGGGCCCAGCGGAGCGGTGCTTGAGATGGCGGTGCCCAGCGGAGCGGTGCTTGAGAAGAAGGGCCCAGCGGAGCGGTGCTTGAGAAGAAGGGCCCAGCGGAGCGGTGCTTGAGACGGCGGTGCCCAGCGGAGCGGTGCTTGAGATGAAGGGCCCAGCGGAGCGGTGCTTGAGACGGCGGTGCCCAGCGGAGCGGTGCTTGAGATGAAGGGCCCAGCGGAGCGGTGCTTGAGACGGCGGTGCCCAGCGGAGCGGTGCTTGAGATGAAGGGCCCAGCGGAGCGGTGCTTGAGATGGCGGTGCCCAGCGGAGCGGTGCTTGAGAAGAAGGGCCCAGCGGAGCGGTGCTTGAGATGGCGGTGCCCAGCGGAGCGGTGCTTGAGACGGCGGTGCCCAGCGGAGCGGTGCTTGAGAAGAAGGGCCCAGCGGAGCGGTGCTTGAGACGGCAGTGCCCAGCGGAGCGGTGCTTGAGATGAAGGGCCCAGCGGAGCGGTGCTTGAGATGGCGGGGCCCTCTTCAGCTGTGCCTATCTTCACGGCGGGGCCCTGTTCAGCGGTGCTCTTCTGCACCGTGGGCCCTGTTCAGCGGTGCTCTTCTGCACGCCGGGCCCTGTTCAGCGGTGCTCTTCTGCACGGCGGGCCCTGTTCAGCGGTGCTCTTCTGCACGGCGGGCCCTGTTCAGCGGTGCTCTTCTGCACGGCGGGCCCTGTTCAGCGGTGCTCTTCTGCACCGCAGGCCCTCTTCAGCGGTGCCTATCTTCACGGCGGGGCCCTCTTCAGCGGTGCTCTACTGCACGGCGGGCCCTGTTCAGCGGTGCTCTTCTGCACGGCGGGCCCTGTTCAGCGGTGCCCTTCTGCAACCTTCCCACGAGGACGCCGGCTCAGAATTGAGCCGGCGTAGTGGGAAGGTGCGACTGGTGCAGTGGCACCCGTCGCGTATTTCAGTGTCTGCATAGCAGACACTGAAATACTTTGTGGGGCCCTCTTACGGGGGCCCATGCAGTGCCCATGCCATTGGCATGGGCACTGCAGGGGCACTGCAGGGGCCCCGCGGCACCCCCTACCGCCATCCTGTTCCTGGCGGGAGTCCCGCCAGGAAAAGGATGGCGGTAGGGGGTGTCAGAATCCCCATGGCGGCGGAGCGCGCTCCGCCGCCATGGAGGATTCTGCAGGGCAGCGGGAAACCGGCGGGAGACCGCTGGTTTCCCACATCTGACCGCGGCCAAACCGCCGCTGTCAGAATGCCCTGCGGGGCACCGCCGGTCTGTCGGCGGTGCTCCCGCCGACCCTGGCCCCGGCGGTCTCAGACCGCCGGAGTCAGAATGACCCCCATAATCTGCAAATCAGATTTTCAAATTATGATCTTATATTTTATTTTGTGTTCATCTAATTGACATGTACGTGCGCACAAGTGTTTTGTCAATTAGACCCTTAGAACCACAGTGCCTGAACGTGCTGAAAGTATTGATAAGCTGAGTGGGTATACAATACTTTGTAGGGGAACTAATACTGTAAAGACATCTTGAAACTCTGAAACATGAGTTCATTGTTAGAGCCTACTGCTCCACTGCCGTGTAACAAGTGGGAGGTGGAGGGTTGATGTGCAAGGGGAAGTGTGAGTCCCTTCGCTTTTCCTAAAAGTTTTGTCCGTGCCTACTCCACATATGATCTACCAATTTTCAGATACGAAAATAGTCGATTTATCACAAATAATATGAAGAGAGTCAAGAAAAACTTTAATTGGAAGTGATGGGGGGATTGTATTTGTTAATACCATATGACTAGGAACATATTGATAAGTATTTGTAGAACAATTCTCATATAGTTTAGCACCTCTAAGTTGCATATAAAAGACTCGGATACAGGTGCTGCTAAAAGAGTGTAAAGCATAAATATAACTGGGAATACAGAGGAAAAGGGGAGACATGTTAAGGAGAAATAAGAAATTATAAGAAATCTTTTATTCTAATTTTTAGTTCCTAGATAGAGGAAATTGTTGAAATACGTGGAAGCACAACCACTTGCACATATGACTTGCACTGTGTGGCAACTCACTAAAATGCGAATTTGCATTTGCAAACTATTTTACTCACCCGTGATATTGCACTATTATGAGGCAATTTTTTATGAGAAAATCTGCTTCTAAAAGGGGTGTTTAAGGTGGAAATACCATGGAAAGCTTATGAGTTTGTTTATACTCAGAAACTTTTTCTCTCACTATTTATTGCCTCACTGGAACCGATCTCTGATTCACTCCTGTCAAGGAGAGAAAATCTGTATAAATGGGGTAAATGGTAGTATAATAAAATCTCAGTTGGTGGGAGTAGGTGTAAAGGACTTTCTGCCCAGGAAAAATGTTTCTCTGAAAAGAAAAGTAAATATAGTTAGCAAGCACAAAATACCATTTGGAAAGAAACTTACCAGTATGTACAGGTACACTAGTGTAATTGCTTACCTCATAAGTATCCTCCTGAGGGTGTGCTTGTCAGGGCTTTCCAGTGGCAGCCCTGGAATTCTTTAAGATGTAGGTATCATCTATTTTGCTAGATTTACTGGTATTTTGTGACTCACGGCATCATACCTCGATACACAATCTGGCTCACAAGCCTGTCAATGCCCTATTTATTTCTGTTTATTCAAGTAAAATGCAACTTCAGACCAGAGAAACCAGATTAAAGTAAATGAATGTTAAGTGGGCACACTTGCTATTGAGAGAAAAAGAATGCTGGCAGCGGTCCACCTTTCTTGATATTCCTTTTTACTGTGACGTTGTTTTTTTGTCAGATTCTATTTCCCCCTTAACTTTGTCCTGTACTATTTGTCGCTCCTACCCACATACTGCGCCACAATATTTTTCTATACATTTGTGACTAGGCAAAATGTTTTGCATTATCTTCATTGTTCCTACTTTTTTACTTACTTCTTTTGTATACCTTTCTATAACTTTCTGCAGCTTTGAAACACACTATGGAACCCTTCAGTGTATTAAATATGGCTAATCGCTCACCTCACTCAATCCTTTGTTAAATTGTTGGTTAAATGTGACCATTGTTTTACTGAATAATGCTTATTACAGGTATTCTTCTTTCACTTGATTTTAAAGGTTGGAATTGTCCAGTATGGTGAAAATGTGACCAATGAATTTAACCTGAATAAGTATAGTTCTACCGAGGAAGTACTGGATGCTGCTGTTAAAATACGACAACGAGGTGGACTTAAGACAATGACAGCGCTTGGCATAAAAACAGCAAGGTATGTGCAGGGATTGGATAGCAAGGGCAACTAGACTGAAGAAAGCATTGACACATTTAAGAATGCTGTGAGATTTCATCACAGAGAGCATAACTTGTTTTTTCATTTCAGTCTTACTCTAGATATGGCTTTGCCTGCATCTTAACTAACTTATTTTATGCCCGTAGTTTAGATTCATATATTTGGTATGGCACTTAGAAAATTGATAGATGTCGGAGCACTGTAATTTCATTTAGGCCATATGAGCACTGATTACCAACTTGGTCAAAAAGGAAAAGAACCAGTAACTGTCTCTATCAGGGTAATGATATGCTACTAATCAAAACTCTCCATTATTTTATTGTTACAAACATATTCTGAAGTCAATACAAACGTACTATTAACTGCTGATAAAATATACGCTGCTGAAAAAACTGCAAACAAAAAACATGTCTACGACTTCCCTCTCTATTGAATGCACTGTTGACAGTCAGTGGGCAAATATTGTAATCTCAAATGCCTTTGAAACAGCTGTGCTTGAGTCTGAAGTAGACTGCGTCTCTCGCTCTGCTTCAGTGTTCTCACCATCATTGGATGACTCAATGGGTCCACTCATTCTTATTTGATTTGTGGGACTGGAAATGCAGCAAACATGGCAATTGTGGAGCTGATTCTCAATGCTGACATTGGGCATCACCTCAGCATCGGTCCTTCTTATGGACAGCTACATGGTCAGTGTACTGTGATGATGCTTGTTGTAGAGGGAGTTTTGGAGTTGTTTGCATACCTGTCTACTCCCTCTTGCCGCCCACTGCAGCCTTTAGGAGATTAATAACGTGCAGTGGTCTAGTGTGCTAAAGCCACCTCCCATCCCCCCTTTCTCTAGCTCAAGCCGGATAGGTGGATTTTTAGTTGCAGTTGTTGCAATGTGAAAGACAGCTGAACTGTAGTCAAGCAACTGTACCAGATTACGACTGTGTGAAACTCACATAATTTGCTTTCATGTAATACCACTAGTGTTAAAGAAAGATCAGGGTTAGTGCAAAACATAGGTCAGCAGTTATAAATAGAGGGCGTTTGTACCTGGAACTTCTAAACAAGGTGGTGGGCAAAGAAGAGGACACCAAGGGGAGCTACAGGCTGCTTTATTGGGTATTTTGAAATAATTGCCTTGTCCTTCCCCACTTGACTCTTTTCATGTGAATCCCAGCTCCTATACCCAGCCTAATAAGCACAAGACTGAAGATGATCATGAGCCTTCAGTCATCCCGGCCTAAGCATCATGTTTGATACTAGCAAAAGCTGTTAATTTGGATGTTTCCAAGTGTCCCAGTATTGCTGGAAATAGTGAACCGGTGTCTGACACAATGGATAAAGTAGTAACAGAGCTTTTGCCACAACCTGGTGTAAGGATCATCAAGAAAGAGACAGTTTCTTTGTTTCTACCTTGTCAACCCTCTATACTAATGTAATGTTTGAAAATATACTGAAGGAAGTTAAGTTGATTACAAATATCCAAGCAAGACCAGGCTCCCAAAAATGGAGATGTTAGGTAATAAGGTGGATGTAACTGATGAGAGAGTGACATTCTTCATATTCGTTCATCACAAAATGTAGTCTCTAGTTAATACCATTGGCATAGATTTGAAGGAGACAAAACCTAAGAATCAAACTCAAATAAAAACTTTAACCCAGAAGTGTGAGGACCTGGGCAATAGATTCTGACACTTCAATTTACAGCTGGTCAGATGTCCAGGATATTTAGAAGAATAAGCCAAAGAGGTGGCTCCCTTGGATAATATGCTTCTAAGAAGAATTTACTAGGACAGATTCAAGAGTTTCTCTGCATTTACTGATCTTTCCATTGCTAGAGTATATTGTGCACCATGTACCTCTCTAAAATGGTGTCCAAACCACAGACAATTATAATCTTTTTCAGAACTCTCCTACCAAGCATAACATCTTTGTTTTATCTTGAGAGAAACACCATATTACAATCAAAGAAGGGTTTGCTTTAGCAATTTTTCTGGATGTTGCACAGAAAACAGACAATTGCCAATGAGAAATTTGGGTATTTATTCCAGTGTTTCATGTTGGTTCCATTCTGTCATTTTCATTGCTGGCTATTCAACGAAAACTACCCATCTTCCTGATCTTCAACGAGGTTGCAAGACCTAAACAATTTTTAGCTAAAACTGTTCGACTATGTAAAATCCATAGATCTGTGGTAGATGTTTTAACAGAGATTTCTGAACCAGACTGCCCTATACAAGATTAAACAAGACATCCTCACGTTTATCCCTTGCTCAAAATAAAAGCAATATTCAGTTGTTCATTTTGTGTGAAATGTGTTGTTCTAATGTTTGGGTAATATAGGGGGAGTTAATAACAATGCCTAGACCATGTTTACCAGAAACACTTCATCAAATCCAAGTTGGGATGGAAGGAAAGTGCCTATTGGGTTGGGGAGGACTAGGGCAAGACTAGGGTCATGAGAGGTGAGATGGAGAAGCCTTGGAGGGTGGGGTGTGAAGGCAGTGGTTGGGGGGTAGGTTAGAGAGAGGGTTGGGTAAGTGTGGGGGAGTAGGAGAAGGTTGCTAGGGTGAGCATGGTGGCAGTACGTAAAAAGCAGCAGCAGTAATATTGAAGGCCAGCATGATTCATCATTATTCCATCAAATGGGTGGGTCCATCAAATGGGTGAGTTATTAGGAAAACGAATCCTCAATATTAAGGTAGTAAGGGCATTAATGCTCAAGTTAAACAGGTCTTTGTTAAGACGGAGCTCCTACTCCTCAAGCCCATGATTGCTTGTCTTGAAGAAAGCAGAATCATGTACAGCAGTTGTTGATTATTTACCCACCTATGGGCTAAATTGTACTTTGTTACTGCACAGTCTCCTTTTTTGAGAGGATTGGTAATTTTGGCATTTGATCATTGATTAAAAATTATTTCAAGTGCTTCTGAACCTGAAGTGTGGTTGGTGGTAGTAATCTTTCAGGTTGATCAGGAATTGATTGATCTGTGGTCACGCTACATTCAAAATACTGATTCCCCTGAGCTGTATATTGCACTTCTCGAGAAGCTGCCAAAACTTTCAGATCATTTTAGCCTGACAGAACGTTTCAATAATAGCCTTTGCCTGTAGCTAGATACTACAACTGGTACTGCTGGTGTTCTTAGATACCCTGGGTTTGTGTAGTTATCCTTCATTTTATTCATGGATGCATTTGCAGTAGACATGTCATAGACACATTGGCCCTCATTACAACCCTGGTGGTCAGTGATATTGTGGCGGTAATACCGCCAACAGGCTGGCGCTAACTATCGCCAAATTATGACTTTGGCAGTGCGAACTCAGATAGACAGCCACTTTACCACACCGACCGCCAGGGCAGAAACAACAGACACCACGGCGGTAGCCACCTACAGCCAGGCGGAAGTCAATGTACCGTCCACCATATCAAGAGACACGAATCTGCCACCTTTTCCGGGGCGGTACCAACAACATTAAAAGCCTGGCAAAAACAGAACACAGAAGGCAAAGTACTCACCTTGGGAGACACCGGGACCAACCACGCCACCATCGAGCCTGAACATTCAGATCTTCCCAATGATTTTCTACGTCCTGCTCCGCCACGAACAGCAACGAAAGCGAAGACGACCACGGTGAGTACAGCCACCTAGCACACAGGGTAGGGAGGGAGGAAAAAGAGAGTGACACACACACACGCACAACTCATACCCCCACCACCAACACCATACACACAATCAGATGCAGTAATAAAAAATAATTAACCCTTAGCCCTCAGGAATAATGCAAGGACAACAGGAATTGATGAAAGTGAGTGTAATAATATAAATACAGTAGAAATACGAAAAATCAATCTAATGGTATTTACATATGTACAGTTCAAGGGACACTGCCCAGTTCTCATTGTGCGTAGGGCACAGGCCAAAGTCCAAGGCCCCACATGCCACCTGCACCAACACGGAGAGAACACTGCAGGGGCATCAGTTGGAAAATAGGCAGGCACCTCAGGGGGATGGGGAATGGGGGCACCTCAGCCGGCAGATGGAACAACACCCTGTGCTTGGTCCTGGGGACTGCAAGGCCACAGTGTCTCAAGTGGGTGACTTGCCCACTGGCTCTTGAGGAGGCAACATGCCCTGTGCTTGATCCTGGTGAGTACAAGGCCACAGTCTCCCAAGTGGGTGACTTGCCCACATGTTCTGGAGGGGCCAAAATGCCCATTGCTGTGTCCTGGGGAGTGCAAGGCCACAGTTTCTCAAGTGGGTGACTGGCCCACATGCTCTGGAGGGGGCAACATGCCCTGTGCTTGGTCATGGGGAGTGCAAGGCCACAGTCTCTCAAGTGGGTGACTTGCCCACTGGCTCTGTAGGGGGCAACATGCCCTGTGCTTGATCCTGGTGAGTGAAAGACCACAGTCTATCAAGTGGGTGACTTGCCCACATGCTCTGGATGGGCCAAAAATGCCTATGCTTGATCCTTGGGAGTGCAAGGCCACAGTCTCTCAAGTGGGTGACTTACCCACTGGTTCTGAAGGGGGCATCGTGCCCTGTGCTTCTGATCCTGGGGAGGATGGGGTGAGTGGGTGGCTTACCCACTGGTTCTGGAGTGGACATCGTACCCTGTGCTTCTGATCCGGGGAGGATCGGGTGAGTAGGTGTCATACCCACTGGTTCTGGAGGGGGCATTGTGCCCTGTACTTCTGATCCTGGAGAGGATAGGGTGAGTTGGTGGCTAACCCACTGGTTCTGGAGGGGGCATCTTGCCCAGCGCTTCTGATCCTGGTGAGTGCAAGGTCACAGTCTCTTGGCTGGGTGTCATTTCCACAGGATTTGCAGGGGACAGGCTGTACAGCAGCCCATGGATGCAGGACTACAGACCGTTCGCCGACGGTGACGGCTGCACAGTGGTGGTAGTGGTGCTGCTGCAGCTGCAAGTGGGGGGAGGCTCCAGCCCATACCCCCTGCAACCTCGGATGGCTGCTCACTGGTGGTGGTGCTGCTGCTTGTGGGGGGAAGCTCCAGCCCATCCACTGCAGCCTGGGACAGCTGCACTCTCCTGGTGGTGGTGGTGCTGCTGGTAGTGGTGGGGGAACGCTGCAGTCCATCCCCTGGAGCCTCGGACGGCTGCCCACTGTTGGTGATGGCAGTGCTGCTGCTGCTGGTGGTGGTGGGGGGAAACTTCAGCCCATCCCCTGCATCCTCGCATGGCTGCCCACTGGGGGTGGCATTGCTGCTGGTGCTGCTCCTGCTGGTGGTGGTGGTGCTGCTGCTGGTGCTGGTGGGGGGAAGCTCCAGCCCATCCCCTGCAGCCTCAGATGGCTGCCCACTGGTGGTGGTGGGGGTGCTGCTGGTGCTGTTGCTGCTTGTGGTGGTGGGGGGAGGCTCCAGCCCATCCCCTGCAGCCTCGGAGGGCTGCACAACCATGGTTGGTGATGGGGGCTCCGACTGAGTACCTGCGCCAGGCCCCTTGTCCTTCCTGGCAGCACTTGGGGCCGGTTCCTTGCCCTTCTTGGCAGCACTTGGGGCAGGCTACTTGCCCCCTTCCGGGAAGCAGCTGGGGATGGCTTCTTGCCCTTCCGGGAAGCAGCTTGGGCAGACATACTTTCTTTGAGGATGGCTGGTGCCCTGGATCCTTTCCCACCACGAGTGGGTGTGGAGACTGCAGGTCCCGTGGCCTGGGTGGCTGAGGTGCTTGCCTGGGTTTTTGGCACCCTGGCCAGACGTGAAGGATGGTGGGGTAGGGAAGAGGTCAATGGTGGAGAGGAAAAGCTTCTTAGGGACCCTGCGGTGGGAAGAATGAGAAGGTTTGGGAGTGGAGGAAGAGTGAGTGGTTATAGGAGGTGTCTGTCTGCTGTGTTTGGGTGCAGGTGCTTGGGCTGGAATGCTATTGTGAGGTGCGTGGCTGTTGGGTGTCGCAATGCTTGCATTTGTGTACCTTGGGAGGGGGGCAGACAGTGGGAGAGGACACAGGGGACGTGTGCATGGCTGTTGTAGTGGTGTCTGCAAGTGAGGCGTGTGTTCTGCTAGGTGTGGTGGTGATGCTGGTAGTAGATGATGGTGTAGTGCATGCAGGTGTGGGTGTAGATGGAACTGGGAGGGAGGTCGAAGCGGAGGAGGAGGAGAGGGACACAGGGGAGGCAGTGGATGTTGGTATGTCTGCATCTGGATGGGTGTGGTGTGTGAGTGCCTGTGGATGATGTGTAGTGCTTGTGTTTGCCTGTGCCACTCTTGTGTGTTGTCTTGTGTGCATGCTTGTGTGCCTGTGTGCTTGGGATAGGTTGGGGCTGAGGGGAATGGGATTGGGAAGAGGAAGTTGGAGGGGGGAGGGTGGAAACAGGGACAATGGCTGCCATCAGAGAGGAGGCCAGAGCCTGGATTGATCTCTGTTGGGCTGCCAAGCCAGTGTGAATGCCCTCTAGGAATCCATGAGTATGTTGCATTTGGGCTGCCAGCCCCCGAATGGCACTCACAATGGTTGACTGCCCTGCAGAGATGGATTGCAGGAGGTCAATAGCCTCCACACTCAGGGCAGGAGTGCTAACTGGGGCAAGGCCTGAGGTGCCTGGGGAGAAGGAGATGCCCACCCTCCTGGGTAAGCGGGCACGGACAACTCGCTGAGTGGTTGCTGGGAGGGCGGGGCTGGTACAGGTGTGCCGGCTGTACCTGTAGCTGGGGTGGTCACAGAAGTGTCCGTCACCACCAGGGAGCTTCCATCGGAGGAGGTATTTGTGTCAGGACTGTTCCCTCCTGTCTCCGCCGTAGTGCTCCCCTCGCCCTTCATCCCACTGGTGGACTCTGCCTCCTGGGTCCTGTGGGATGCAGCTGCCTTTGTCGCCGGTGCCTCTGCTCCTCTGCCAGATGATGCTAATGCACATAAGGACAGGGTGACAAAACAAAAAGGGGGGGGGAAGAGACAAAGGATACACTTGGTCAATGGCTGCACAAACACCACCGTTGGCGTACACACCACTGTCACACACAGGGAACAACCTATGCACAAAGCAATGCACTACCAGTAATAATGCTAGCCACCAGGGCATGGGGAGGAGCACATACCTCCAACTGCAGCACACCTGGGACCCAGACAGCCCTGACCAGTATTGGATGCCTACAAGCTAGGTAGCAGGATTATCACTTCAGAATCCTGCCCAACATGGGACCTACTCTGCAAAGTCAGGCCTGGAGTAAGGGCACCCACTGACACACATCCCCCACCCAGGTACCCCCCTACCATGCGTAAGTTATAATGATGGGAACTGTACTCACCCCCTTGTGGCTGCTGTGATGCCCTCAGGTGCCTATCCAGCTCCGGATCGGCTGCCGCCAGTATGCGGCCCATCAGGGGGGTCAGGGTTCCAAGGGCACCCCTTCCCCAGTGGGAGGCCATCCCTAGCTGGGCCTCCACAGTCTTCTGTGCCCAGCGTCTCAGGTCCTCCCACTGTTTTCGACAGTGGGTGCTCTGCCTGCCGTAGACCCCCAGGGTCCGAACGTCCTTGGCGATGGCACGCCATATATCCTTCTTTTGATGGGCGCTGACCTGCAGAGAAATACACACAGGAAAAGGTATCAGTCAGACCATCCTGCCTGTTACACTTATGGCCCACCATACCCCTTCACATCGCCATTTGCACACACAAGGCCCAGCACACAAGCTGCACGCCGAACAGGGAACATCCACCAAACCTCCTACACGAGGCCTTCACAGACACCACTCCATGCATTCATGCCCCATGCATCGTGCTCACAGTGTACTCACCTGTTGGTCTGGAGGCCCATACAGCAGTCCATACTGGGGTAAGACCCCATCCACCAGTTGCTCTAACTCCGGCGAGGTGAAGGCAAGGGCCCTTTTCCCAATCACACTGGCCATGGTAGGTTCCAGACACAGGTCACAGCAACACATGCAGTGTAGGTCCTCTCCTTTTGAAGGTCAGGTAGCAAGTGAGTGATCAGATAGAAAATGGCGGTCACATCCGCAGCGGTGCATACCGTCACCGCTGGCATACATCACCATTGGCCACTGTACCCCATAGGGCACAATATTAACCAATGAGGAGATGCACAGAGCTTCCTGACTGCATACCACAACGGTGCACAACGTCAGCGGAATTATCTCATTCCACCTGTCCCTCCACACAGGACAGGCAGATCCCATTTTCAGGGGGGGGCAGGCCCTGGATAATAAGTTCAAAATTGGACATACAGGACAAATGCCACTTATACATTAAAAATTAACATCATGCTTTTGTACTGTTGTGGCTACGATGTACAGTTTGTGACCGGCTCCTCACTCTTTTGCCCCATAGATTGCTACCGTTGCGGATGAATAGGAGATGGAGACATACATGTACAGACCCCTGGTGGACTTGGCAACAATGGAGGAGCCTGGAAATCTTCCTCACCTAGAGGCTTGACAGAGCCACAATCACAGAGCTGTGTGCACAAATGAAGCCTGACCTAATATCTGCTATCCCTCACTCCACTGGGATCCCCCCTCTTGTGCAAGTCCTATCTGTGCTCCATTTCTTGGCAACTGGTTCTTTCCAAGTGACAGTGGGCTTGGCAGCATGAATGTCACAGCCAATGTTCTCAATAGTGCTCACAAGAGTGTTGCCTGCCCTGACTAAACACATGCGCAGCTAAATTGTTTTCCCCCAGGTGGAGGATTTGGCCACAGTGAAAGCTGACTTCTATGCAATGGGACATATCCCCAACATCACTGGCGCAATTGATGGTACACATATTGCATGTGTCCCCCCAGGCAAAATGAACAGGTGTTCAGAAATCGAAAGAGTTTTCACTCAATGAATGTCCCGATGGTGTGCTTGGCGGACCAGTACATCTCCCATGTCAATGCTAAGCATCCAGGGTCAGTGCATTATGCCTTTATCCTGAGGAATAGAAGCATCCCAAATGTGATGGCCCAACTACAGAGGCACAGGGTGTGCCTAATAGGTGAGCCCTGGTTCCCATCCAGTATATGTTGGGGTATGGGAATGGTGTGGGCCATATGGGATAGTGTGTGGCTAAATGTTGTCCCTCGATATTTGCAGGTGACTCTGGTTACCCAATCCTATCATGGCTTCTGACCCCTGTGAGGAATCCCAGGACAAGGGCAGAAGAACGTCATAAAGAGCCACATGTGAGAACAAGAAGGATTATTGAACGTACCTTTGGCCTCCTGAAGGGCAGGTTTCGGTGCCTCCATCTAACAGGTGAATACCTGTGCTACTCACCCAAGAAGGTCTGCCAGATAATCGTGGCATGCTGCATGTTGCACATTCTGGCCCTCAGATGCTACGTGCCTTTTCTGCAGGAGGAGGAAGCTGGAGATGGCCATGTGGCAGCAGTGAACCCTGTGGACAGTGAGGATGAGGAGGCAGATGATGAGGATGAGCTGCAGTGATTTGACAATACTTCCAATGACACACAGGTAAGACAGTGTTACTTCATATTTTATTGTCATTTTATGGTTTATCTTTGTCACTAGCATGCTGTTATTTCCCACGTCTATGCCCACTCACTGTACCCTTTGGCAACAAATTTTTCAGATGTTGGTGCCTCACTATCGCTCCTGGTGTGATCACTGCAGCCAACTACATATCTTCCCTATTTGAACCTTACTGTACAGTTGAATTGCAATGTTTGAACCTGGTTAAACAAATGCATACTAAAATAAGTTTAACATACTCCATACTATTTTTTCAAAGAGTGTTTATTTAAGTGCTAAGAAGTAGGGGGGCAAGGTCAATGGGCAAGGGCAATGGGCACGGGTGATGATGGAGGAAAGTCCAGGGTATTGTTCTAGTCTATTGGTAGCACAGGTGCATTGTCCAAGGGGACATAGAAAGGGGAGCAATGGCAGTTCAAGGTGGACAGGGTGACCTAATGGGACACAAGGGTGACAATCAGGAGATTCTCATTTCCTGGCAGGGTCTTGGCAATAGTCTCTGGCTTCTGCCTGGATTGCAGGGAATTTTTGCAGGGTGGTTCTCCTTCTGCAGGGGGAGAGGTGCTGGTGGCCTGTTGGTCCTGTGGCGGGGCCTCCTGTCCACTAGCGGCAGCGGAGATGGAAGGCAGTTCAGATGTCTGGCTAGTGGCAGTGGCCCGCTGTTGTAAGACTGCCTCCCTCATGATGTTGGCCATGTCTGCGTGCACCCCTGAAATGGAGACCAGGGTGGTATTAATGGCCTGCAAGTCCTCACTGATCCCCTGGTACTGTCCCTCCTGCAGCTGCCTGTTCTCCTGAACGTTGGCCAGGATCTGGCCCAGCATATCCTGGGAATGTTGGTATGCTCCGAGGATCTCAGTGAGTGCCTGCTGGAGAGTCGGTTCCCTGGGCCTGTCCTCCCAGTGTCCCTGTTGTCCTGTGCCTCTGTCCCCTGAACCGTGTACCCACTGCCACTGACCCCAGGTCCCTGATTGTCTTAGGTACGAAGTGTAGCCTGGGGTCCCTGTAGTGGTGGACACACTGCAGATTGACATGCCCTGGGGACAGAGGTATGGGTACGCCGGGTGGGTGCTGTGGTGATGTTTCCTGATGGGGTAGGCTCTTTGGTGATGTGTGACTGGGCCTGGGTAACAGACTGTCTGGAGGTCCCTGATGGGGCAGGTTGATCATTCAGATCCAGGCAACCAGAGTTGCTGTCATCACTGTGGGCCTCTTCTGTTAGGAGACTGGATAGTGCTGGCACCTCTTCGCAGCTGACATTGGCTGGGGTACCTGGGGGGATGTAAATGCAGTTTTATTGTTTCTGTGTGTGACATATTGTGCATCAGTGGATTGCCCTGTTTCGTTGTATTTGCCTTGGCAGCTTTCACTTGTGTAAGTTGGTATGTGGTGGGCTAGCTGATTCTCTCTAGTGTACATGTTTTAGTGATAGGTGTCCATGCAGGTTTGTGATTGGTGTCCATGCATTGGTATGGCATGCAGGACTTGGCATTGGGATAAGTGATATGTGATGGTGGGGTGTGTGGGAGGTGGTGGAGTGATGCGAGTGAGGATGAGGGTGGGGGTATGTGATGGCATGCAGGTAGGGGGGTGATAGTAGTAAAGTGTTGACTTACCAGAGTCCAGTCCACCTGTAACTCCTGGCCATGCCCTCAGGATGCATGATTGCCAAGACTTGCTCCTCCCATGTTGTTAGTTGTGGGGGAGGAGGTGGGAGTCCACCGCCAGTCCTCTGTACAGCGAGTTGCTGTCTTGCTGCAATGGAACATTCTTTACCCTGTAGGTCGTTCCACCTCTTCCTGATGTCATCCCTGGTTCTTGGGTGCTGTCCCATGGCGTTGACCCTGTCCACGATCCTCCGCCATAGCTCCATCTTCCTTGCAATGGATATCTGCTGTAACTGTGCTCCAAATAGCTGTGGCTCTATCCTGATGACTTCCTCCACCATGAACCTTAGCTCCTCCTCAGAGAATCCGGGGTGTCTTTGTAGTGCCATGGGTGTTGTGTGAATTGGGTGGGTGAGGGTGTGTAGGATGATGTGTTGGGTTGTGTGATGTTGGGTGCGTGGGTGGTGTATAGGTGATGGTGGTGTGTGGCTCTGGTCTTGTCTGTGGTCATGGTGTGTGTCTCGTGCCAATGGTTTGTAGTCATAAAGGATTGTGGGTAATGTGGGTGTGTGTTTATAGTGGTCTGAGTGTGGTGTGTGTATGGGTGTGTGTGTATGGGTGAAAGGTGTGTGTTGTTTGAATTGTCCAATGTGGTGTTGTTTTGTATGTGTGTGTATTTTGAGCGCCGCGGTATGTACCGCCAATGGTTTACTTCCATTGAATGTCCGTCGTGGTGATTCATGGGTCATAATGTGGTGGGCGTTGTTCTTTTGGCGTAACAGTGTGGGTTTTGATACCACCAGTTTATCACTGACCTTTGGTGTGGCGAAATTGTGTGTGTGGCTGAATAGTGACAGGTTGGTGTGTGTGTCATAATATGGTGAACGGATGTCCGCGGCGGTATGTTGGCGGCAGTCAGCGTGGAGGTCAGTGGGATTTTCCGCCAATGTCATAATGAGGGCCATAATTATCTGCAGGAAAGGATATATCCATTTTCCCCCAGTTCACTTCCAATATTGATTGGTTGATTTCTTCTTAGTGAAATAGTTGTGGGGATGTCAGTGATGTCATTCATACCATTCTTCCCACTTCCCATTCTAGTTTTAAATAATGTTTCTGTCATCTTAGAAATAAACATTTTTAGTGTACCTACTCAGTCTTATTGAATATACCCAGAATCATGGTCTACTGTTTTGGAAATCAAGAGTGCAATTGAGGGCATACCATGCAGTAAGAAGCTTTTCTGTCCAACCTTTATAAACAATACTGAACATACAATATGGTGAAATCAAACGTTATCATATCTCATTATTTAAAGCCAGCGATACATACCTAAAGCTGCCCAATCTGAACTGATGATGCTTTCATTTACTATATATGCTAATTATTCCAAACAAAAACAGGCCCAGAACACCACATATTACCAATATGAATATAAGGATAACATTGTCTCGGTTCTGGCTGGCTTCCTTAGCTTCAGATACCAAATCTTGAAGGTAACAAATGGTGTGAAGCATCTTAGACCTCTAAAGCCTTTGTGCCATATTATCTTCAGTTACACTCTTGAAAAGCCAGAGCCAACTTAACAATGATGGGAATCAAACAGTTCTTCGTTTGGATGGAGTATTCTCTTTTATCCTGTGATCAAACAGAAGAATTGCTTGCCACAGGGACACTGGAACAGCTTGCTGAGGAAAAACGTAGTGCCCCCTTTGTGAGGACTGGCAGGAGAGATGCACTTTCATGAATTCTATAGAATATTTGTAGCAAATTTACCTTTTGTGCATGGTCATGCTGATTTTTTCCTTTTCCTGGGACTTCTTTTGGCATTAGGGCTTTGTGCCCTTTGGCACTGCTAATCAGTGCCACAGTGCATGGTTCTAAAATGGTAGTGGTAAAATTGGTTTCACCAAGTTGGTCTATACAAATGTCTTATAAGACAAATGTAGATGGCTTAGTTCCACCAACAGCACGGAAGTTAAATGTTGTATGTGGGATCAAGTCCATGTTTGCAGCATAAAAAGTATGACTAAAATAAGGCCCATATTTATGGAAAGTTAGCGCCGCACTAGCGGCATTTCTTTTACGCTTAAGCGGCGCTAACTTAACTCCATATTTATATTTTGATGCTAGACCCATCTAGCGTCAACATATTTGAGTTAGCAACATTTTTAGGAAGCACCAACCTACCTTGCGTCGAATAGCGACAATGATATGCAAAGTAGGCGTTCTCTTTCTAAAAAATGACGCAACCCCCCAGCGCCATATTTACCTCCCGACACTAAAACGTAGGACGCGGACCTAAAGAATAGTGCTAAGGCTGGTTAGCATCAAAATTTAACACCTGGTCAGGTGTTAAACTGCTTGTGGGCCCATTTCCATGGGGAAACACCATTGAATGGGCACATAGATGCCCACCCCAACCCCCAGCATCACCACCACCCACACCGCAGGTACAGTACTGGAGGCCCATCTCAGGTAAGTGTACGTACATGTGTGTTGTGTGCCACTGGGAGCCCCTCACATGGGGCCCCCTGGCTGCCACTTGGTCTGTTGGGGTTGTCCTGGGGATACAGGTCAACTGTGGTGGGCATTGGTGATGTGGTAATGACTCTGGTCTTAACTTAGACAGGAGTCATTTTTTGGCTGCTTGTGTGTCCACAAATGACGCTAAGCTGACTAGCTGCAGATTTTTTGCTGCTAGTCAGTCTAGCATCATTTTTGGCCCACTAGCGCCATTGTTCCTAATGCTGTTCCACACTGGCTAGCATCTTTTGTTCAGACACTAGCCAGTCCTTAGCTCCTTTGTGCATCTTTTAAAAAATATGACCCACAGATGGCTCTAAGGGATGGCGTTAGCTCATGCTAAATATTTTGACACTAGCACAATTGTGCGTCGTTTTCCATAAATATTGGCCTAAATGTCTGCCAGGAGCACTACATTGCTCTTTCTGAACTGCAGTTTAAATGCCCTGCAAAGATACATGGCAGGAAAATGTGCCTTTGCCATGTAAGACAAGGTTGTTTTTTTATCTAACTCAGCTATGAAGTGTATTTTGTAAGCCCACAGGACAGGGTACTAATGTATAAAAATAGGGCACACTACATGTTGGGTATACAGTAAAAGAAAACAAATGCTATTTAACTGTGTAGGCTCTGCTGCACTTTTACCTGAACAGGTCTAAATAGGTTTAGAATCTTTATTTCCTGTCTCCACTTGAGTAAATGGTAGGAAAATGCTTCAAAGGTAGTTCTTACTTAATTTCCGACATTTGATTAAATCTGATTCAATGATGGAATCAGATTGTTCATAACTTGGTTACTCCACTCATGCCTGGACTACATTTTCAACCAATTCCAGAGAAGGAAAGAAATGGATCAGTGTTTGGGAGTGCCCACAAACATACGTGTCTGTGGGCCTTCCAAAACTTACAAGGATAACTATACTTTTTTACTCCTACTTTCCATGCCTTGCACTGTATTTACCATTGGCAGCCCGTCCTTTAGGGCGGAGGGGCCACGCCCCCCACCTTTTGCCCCTCATGAAGAGAGTCTGTCAGGCTGAACAAAGGTCAGCCTGACAGACACTCTCCATGTTCAGCTCAGGCAGCCAGGAGCAGACATGCGCGATTTGCGCACACTCCTGGCTGCCTGAGCTGAACTTTGCTGGGCTGAGGAGGTCACAGCTCCTAATGGCGTGACCTCCTCAGCTCAGCAAAGGTGCCTTGAGGCCCTCCCCTGGGTGACGAGGAAAGCATCACCAATTGACACTCTTCCTGGGTGCTTCAGTTTAAGCCCTGAAGTGCCCAGGGCGAGTGTCAATCAGTGACACTTCGTCACAGAGTGGGTTGGGGTCAGTAGTCTCACTGACCCCATCCCACTCTGTGACGAGGCTGGGACTGCTGACTTCCCTCATTGGCAGACCTAAGGTCAGCCAATGAGGAAAGGCAGCAGTCCCAACCCTCCTGGGACCTGGAGGCTGAAGGTAAGTGTGTGTATGTGTGTGATGTTTTAAATTGAATGTTTGGTGCACACGTGCATGTTTGAGTGTTATGAGTGCTGTTAATGGATGTGCGTGCGTGCGTCCATGTGTGTGTGAAAGAATGAGTGTGTGCGATCTTTTAAAATGAATGTTTGGTGTGTGCTTGCATGTTTGAATGGTATGAGTGTTGTTAATGGATGTGCGTGCATGTCTGTTTGTGAAAGAATGAGTGCGTGTGTGTGTGTGTGTGTGTGTGTGTGTCCCGCTCGCCCCCCTACCTCCTAAAGCTGCCGGCCGCCACTGGTATTTACTACTGCAGATACCTTGCAATTGTGGGAAAGCAATCTGTTGTAGTAAAACCATTTACACCTGGCAGGAATCCTTTTGTGAATTCCTGGCACGCATGAATGGAGATATTTTTAGCCATAAAAATATGTTCACTTCAGAAAATACCTTTGTGTGTTTGTCTTACTGTTCGTGAATTTGTGCACTTTGTGTAATTGCAGTAAGTAAGCAGTTTCAAATTGGTCACATACATGATGAAGAAAGGTCATTGGGCTCCTACACTTAAAATTAAAAGTAAAGAATGAAGCTTCTTTTCCTGATGTGACCTACAGCATCACAAAGGAACATGCGTGCCAGGTGATGGCCTGCTTAAGAGACTATAATGCAATATGTTCCTGCACCTCCTTTATGCTATTAAGTTAAACCCATATTTGAATGTTGTGCTTTCATGTTTTTCTCTTCATTTCAGGGAAGATGCTTTTACTGAAGAGCGTGGAGCGCGGAGGGGAGTCAAAAAAGTTATGGTGATTGTAACAGATGGGGAGTCTCATGATGACTATGATTTGGAGAATGTAATTGAAAACTGTGAAAAGGATAACATTCAGCGATTTGCTATTGCCGTAAGTGATCATTGGCTTAACTATGATCCTGCAGTAGTAATTACTGTGTCAAATAATATTTCCCACATTTTTAGCTTTAATTTAATCATGTTGTTTGTGCTAGGTGTAACTTCCTTACTCTGGGATCACCATTACCAAAAATGACTGTTGGTAATCTACCTCAGAACCATCCTGTTTCTGGATACTCCATTACTGCCAGTTTGTCACAAACCTTTTTTCGTTTCCAATACACCTATTCTACAAGCTGTGCCAGAATCCTCTCGACTTTTTAACTGTCTGTGGTTATTCTAAAATTTCACAAGTACCTGACTTGTTATCTGCATCTGCCACAGCTGGCAGGAAGATGCCCCACTCTGTTGTGTGCTTATTTGCATAGCGCTTTGCATACCTTTGCAAGAACTAAATGTGGAGTTCATGCCTCTTCCTTTCCTTTCGTTTTTTTGTGCAAGATTTTCTACCCAACTGGTGGGATTGGCTGTAAAATGGGGAATACTTACTACTAAAGGGGAAGGAATTGGGGGGAGGATGAAGGGGTTGTGAGAGGATCAGGGAGGGCTTTAAGGAGGGACATCCACTCCCCCAGAAAATAGATCCACCCAGAAAAGAGGAACTCCATTCCTATTCACTAACTGCACTTCTAATGTTACTACAGCTGATAAGCATTGGCAAAGTCAATAGGTCTTGCCTTCGCAGAAGCTATTAGCTTTTCCGATGTCTTTCACCCATGGTGTACAGCAGCATGGCTGGGCACCATGGATACAAGTAAAATTAGAAAAAAACACTGTGACACTGACCATGTCATATTGCTTTTTGTCTTATGGTGGGTGGGCAAAACACACAATAGGGGGAAAATGGAAATGGGCAATACAGACAGTGGGAGGGTGGGGAGATAGCACCAACAATGGGAGAGTGTAGGTGGGAAGGAAGAAGCAACACAGACAACCGAAGGGTGGGGGTGGAGATGCTAAGTGGTCAAGGGTGGAGGGTGGGAGAGTAAGAAGCAACAAGAATGTAAGAAGCAAAACAAGCATGGTTCGGGGTGGTAGGGGAAGTAACAACTCAGACAGGAAGAATGAAGAAAACAGTACCTGATTCACAGCAATCAGTGAATGGACAGCAAAAATACACTAATCAAAGTAATTTAATCAGTACTTGGTTGATGATCCAAAAAGAAGACAAGAAAGTGGCATTGGCAAGTGCTAGCCAATTAGGAGGCAGCAAATAGGAGTGACAATGGAGCCACCTAATGGTAAGCAATGAGCGAGATCCAAGCACCTTATAGTAAACAAGATGTCTAGCAGAGACATTCCATGAGCTGTCGTCAGGCAAGACCTAAAAAGGAACTCAAAACAGTAGTAAAGTACCCTAGCTCGGAGCTGAAGTAAGTATGGCACCATCCATGGCCAACTACTGGTACTGCA
This sequence comes from Pleurodeles waltl, assembly GCF_031143425.1. Classification (NCBI taxonomy): domain Eukaryota; kingdom Metazoa; phylum Chordata; class Amphibia; order Caudata; family Salamandridae; genus Pleurodeles; species Pleurodeles waltl. The sequence goes on from NC_090436.1 coordinate 282,911,120, forward strand.
ACACACTCCGGAAGAAATCAATGGAGATAAGAGACTTAAACCCCACAGGAAATCATGGTAAATATAATTACAATAATTGAAATAGTTAACAATAGTAGTAAATATAACATAATGTTAAAAATGTATATAAATAGAGCATATTTTAAATCTATTATAAAATATTTAAGAACAGTTTTTGTATTTAAATTGATCTACATTTTAAATAAATAAATATATGAAATTAATTTACATTAAAATTTTACAAAAGAAATGGTTCAAGAACCTTTTTTACTATTCCTTATATTTTATAAAAGGGAGACTTTGCAGTTGGGGAGCAATCTCAGTATGGTAAAGTATAGGGAAATGTTGCCTATACTTTCCCACAGGTAGATCTCCATCCTGGTGGTGGAATTCTCTGCATGATGAAGTATTGTCCAGGTCTGGACACTTACCTATCATCCATTTCACTGTCGAATGCACGACTTACTGTTTCTGAAAGCAACAATTTCACCACAACTGACTGTTTCTGGAAGCCACAATTTCACCATGCACTGGAATATGTGGTAGGCTAGTGCTCTAGGGAAGCTGCCACCTTCTCAGTAGGAAAAAGACATTGGTGTAAAAAACCCTCCTTGCTGGTTAAAGACTTCAGAGGATTAAAAAAACACCAGGAATATGGACTCTGTTAGTGGAATTCTTCAGGAGAGATAAGTCAGGATCAGCAAGTGGAGGGAGCAAGGAAGCACGCAAAGGAATACAGCTTTGTTGCAATGCAACCTTCCAACCAGATTGGGACCTTTGATTAGTAAAGTAACAGGAAAATAAAATTAGATCAAACTCACATGACAGGAAGCATAATGGACTGGAAAACTCAGGAAGAAACCAAAGGGAGGTGCAACTATGATGGAAAGGGTAAAGAAAAGAGAACTAAAACCTGACAAGGAAAAGCAATGTAGTCACATTAAATGGCACATGCAAACCCTCAGGCAGGTGATTGCCATTTTGGAGGTGAAAAGAGAAGGAACAGCAGCCAGGGCAAGAGCGAATAAGAAGGAAAAGGCCAGGTCCAAGACTTTCCCAGAAAAACAATGCAACAGCACTTTTGGCTAAATTTCTAATTTACAAATACAATTATCTAAAATATAGTAAATGCTTTTTAATTTAGTTTTTTTTTACGATTAAATAAAACTGTAAATTCACACTTAAAGTAAATGTTTTATCTTGAATTATTATCTATTAAAGGTGATATATAGAACGAATTAAAAGTAATTTTTTAGAATTTTACAAGTTATTGTTACATTAATCTTTAAATGTGAAAAAGATTATTGAATTATATTATAAAAAATAAACATATGTAGAATTGTTATATATTTTTAAACATTAAATTATATTTATTTATATTTGCAACTATTTCAAATTATGTAATTTAAATTAACAATATTTCATATGGGGTTTACATTAAAGTCCCTGCCTCTATTATTTTCTGTGGTAGGGTGTTGCAATACCAGGGCTTGTTCAGGTGTGGTGCTAGATTACTTATGTGTTTTTTAGTGGTATCTTACATGCATAAGATGGGATCCACGCCCTTTTTTTCAGGTGGTGGAGATATGTAAAGCTACACTTTTGAGTAACTGTCCCCTCGATTTTATGACTAGGTTAATTAGTAAAGTTACTCAAAAGTGTTACAGTAAATTTACATGTGTGAATTACTCAGAAGGATGACTTACCTCAGTGAAAAAATGAAGTAATGCACAGCAGCTCCTCTTAGGTGTGGTCAATACATGTTTATTGCAAGCAGATAAATTCATACGTGGTGCTCTCCTCCCCAGTCAGCAGTCAACTGCTGGTTCAGAGAACATCCACCTCTAACATTCTATCAGCATGTTCTAGGAGAGCCTCACAAACAATATAACGAACACCGAGGCAGATTACAAAAATATCCCTGTCTGTCTGTATCATGTATATGGTGGCTAGTTTTCCAGGATGCCACTGAGCCCCCCAGCTTTCATTATATTCCAAGGCTCTCTTCAGGTACATAGCTGAAAGGGTGTTGGTTGCAGTTAGACCTGCAGTTAAACCTGGGTGTACTTCATGTGGTCTGAAGGAAAGTCAAGATACACTGTAAGCTTAATGGCAACTAAGCAGAAGTGTCACAGATGGTGAATGAATATACACAGCCACATTTGCAGATGTTCAACATTTTTTGTGTGTGCATTGATTGTAGTATCAGCAATACTGTTTATGGTGTTTGTATGTGCCTGAGGTTGAAACATTTAGGGGCATATTTATAAGCACCTAGCGCCACCTTGCACCACAATAGCATCATTTTTTTACGCTAATGTGGCCCAACGTGGCCATAATCATTGCGCCCCATTGCATGCATTGTGCCACTTTGTAACCCTTTGTGCTACATTATGCTTCTGCCAGGCACGAAAAAATGGCGCAAGGAAATCGGTCATTTGTGATGCCACTTTTAACGCCTGCTCAGAGCAGGCATTAAATATGGGGCTTTCTTTGCTTTGCTCTGCTGAGTACATTATTAGCGTCATGAAAAATGATGCCATTTCCCCCTACCCTGCGCAATGGTGCGCCGTATTTTAAATAAGGTGCACACATGGGGCTGTAAATGGCGCAAGAAAAGTTTCTTAAATATGCCCCTTAGTTTGTCTGCTAATGATTGTTGAAGAGGGAAATACTCTAGTCGTTTTGGTTCAGCCATTGATGCAATTGGTGAAAATCATCTATGATTTCATGAATTATTGGCATTTTGAATCCATGTAGTCTTGGAGTCATACCCAAGCTTCCACGTTCAGAGCTGGTGGTTCATACGTGTCACAAGGTCACTTTTAGCATTGCCTTTCATTAGAAGCATTATGTCTTACTTTGGTGAAAGCTATGTTTTTATTGCTTTGCTGACTGCAAAATACTTTTTGATTGTCCTTATTATCTTGGATTTTATAAATATAGTCTTTATTTAGTTTTTCCAGAGCATACAATGCAAAATTTGATACAATATTGACCACATAGTTTCCTTAAACAATAACAATCAATCAATTAGAATGGTTTGCCCATCTCCCCCCAGTTCCTCTTTCCTGCTCCAAGATGTGTCAAATCATCTTACATACAAAGCATGACCAGAAGCAGTGTAGAAACCCGACAGGCTCACCCGTTGGCCATTCCATATCGCCTCAGCATTTGTTCGGGCTATCCGACATAGTTTGTTCACCTCTTCAACTCGAGCTGCAAATCCCAACAACTACTTCACCCTTCCACTACTTCTCCCCGTGTCAACACCCTGAAGGTAGGCAAGAATCCAGAGGGTTTCTCAGAGCTGTCAACATCTCCACCCATGCTCACAGGTCATCATCCATTTTACTGCCCTCCTAATCAATTTCATATTTATTTCCTCTGCTATTGCCTACTCCGAGATATCTTTGAGCCAGTGCTTGTAACGCAGGTGGTTCAGGTGCCAGCCACTGGACTGCGATGCAGCGTTTGGCCAGCACCAGCCCAAGGGACATAAATGTCCAGGTCAGTTTCCTCCTCTTTGGCCTCAGGAGCAAAACCAACAACACTTGTTTGACATCAAGTTGTACTGTCTACCTGGTCGCCGCAGTAGGTTCTTCCAATACCTCCTGCCAGAACAGTACTGCAATACCAAGCAACATGTATAAAGCCAACCTCTTCTTCCCCTCAGCAGTAAAACCTCCCTTGTGGGACATATACTTTGAAGAGTTTTGGGCGTGAGGAAGAGTTGATGTATGTAATTATATTGTATCAACTTAAATCAGGTGTTGGAAGAGACTGTCTGAACCATGACCATGTACTTTCTCCCACTTCATAGCTGTAAGTGGTCTGTTTGTCTGTTCGGCCTATTTCTTGTGTATTTTTAGTGGAGGCTTTGGGTGGTCCTCCCATAGGGCTCTGGATATTAGTGATATCAGCTGCCTTCCTCCTGTCATAGTCAGCATTGTTATCAGAGTCTGTGACTGAGCAGTGGCCACTGGAAAGCTTAGCCATAGATTGCATACAGTGGCCAATAGTTTTGTATATTGTAAGTATTGTCCTGCACTAAGGTCAAAGGTCTCCACGGCCTCCTGTCTCGTAATAAATTGCCCATAATGAAAAATGTATCCCATAGTGTTAGAAATGGGGTCTTTGGTTGACAGTCAGGTTACCCCCTGTTCAAGCAAGGACCCTCACTCTAGTCAGGGTAAAAGAGAATCACCCTCAGCTAACCCCTGCTTTCCCCCTTGGTAGCTTGGCAGAGCAGTAGGCTTAACTTCAGAGCGCTGGGTGTAAAGTATTTGTACCAACACACACAGTAACTTAATGAAAACACTACAAAATGACACAACACCGGTTTAGAAAAATAGGAAATATTTATCTAAATAAAACAAGACCAAAACTACAAAAATCCGACATACACAAGTCAAGTTATGAATTTTTAAAGATTAAACTCAAAAATAGCGCTTAGAAACAAAAATGCTTCAATGAGATGTTAACACGGCGTTGTGACGGAGTCGTTCCCAACAAGCTGACACCAGCGGCGCCGGACACAGAGTCGTGTAGACCCCCAAGTACAGTACCTTTGGTGAAGAGTGAAAACAAGCCGATGCGCGAAGTCGGGAATCGCGGCGTCTGTGCGAAACGTTGAATCCGTGCAGTTCGAGCGGCATTGGTCACGACGTGGTGCGGCGACTTCCACGGAGTCGCGGACTTCAGCGGGGCTGCTGCGGCGTCGGGCCTGCGAAGAGCGTCATGTTCCAGCGAAGGTCACGCCGTCAGGTGCAGGCTACCGGGTTACCGGATTCAGCAGCGGCGTCGGTCCGAAGTCGTCCGAAGTCGATTTCCTTGGATTCCACCAGCTTTCCTTTCAAGGGCCCAGGGACTGGATAGGGCACCACTTGTCAGAGCAGGAGTCTCTCCAGAGACTCCAGGTGCTGGCAGAGAGAAGTCTTTGCTGTCCCTGAGACTTCAAACAACAGGAGGCAAGCTCTAACTCAAGCCCTTGGAGATTTCTTCACAAGATGGAAAGCACACAAAGTCCAGTCTTTGTCCTCTTACTCTGACAGAAGCAGCACTGCAGGAAAGCTCCACAAAGCACAGTCACAGGCAGGGCAGCACGTCTTCCTCAGCTATCAGCTCTTCACCAGGCAGAGGTTCCTCTTGGTTCCAGAAGTGTTTCTAAAGTCTGTAGATTTGGGTGCCCTTCTTATACCCATTTTAGTCTTTGAAGTCACCTTTCTTCAAAGGGGACTCACACCTACTTGTGAAATCCTGCCTTGCCCAGGCAAGGCATCAGACACACAGCAGGGGGTTGGAGCCGGCATTGTCAGAGGCAGGCACAGTCCTTTCAGATGAGAGTGACCACTCCACCCCTCCCTCCTAGCAGAGATGGCTAATCAGGAAATGCAGGTTACACCCCAGCCCCCTTTGTGTCACTGTCTAGTGCGAGGTGAAAAACAACCCAACTGTCAAACTGACCCAGACAGGGAATCCACAAACAAGGCAGAGTCACAAAATGGTTTAAGCAAGAAAATGCTCACTTTCTAAAAGTGGCATTTTCAAACGCACAATCTCAAAATCAACTTTACTAAAAGATGTATTTTTAAATTGTGAGTTCAGGGACCCCAAACTCCACATGTCCATCTACTCTCTAGGGGAATCTACGCTTTAATCATATTTAAAGGTAGCCCCCATATTATCCTATGAGAGAGACAGTCCTTGCAACAGTGAAAAACGAATTTAACAATATTTCACTGTCAGGACATATAAACCACATTACTATATGTCCTACCTTAACCATACACTGCACCCTGCCCTTGGGGCTACCTAGGGGCTACCTTATGGGTGCCTTACATGTAAGAAAAGGGAAGGTTTAGGCCTGGCAAGTGGGTACACTTGCCAAGTCGAATTTACAGAGTAAAAATACACACACAGACACTGCAGTGGCAGGTCTGAGACATGATTACAGGGTTACTTGTGTGGGTGGCACAACCAGTGCTGCAGGCCTACTAGTAACATTTGATTTACAGGCCCTGGGTACCTCTAGTGCACTTTACTAGGGACTTAACAGTAAAACAAATATGCCAATCATGGAGAACCAATTACGTACATATTTTAAACAGGAGCCCTTGCACTTTAGCACTGGTTAGCAGCGGTAAAGTGCCCAGAGTAACAAAAACAGTAAAATCAGAGTCCAGCACACATCAACAACCTGGGGAACAGAGGCAAAAAGTTAAGGGAGACCACGCCAAGGATGAAAAGTCTAACACATAGTTTTTCAGACACCCCTCAACCATCAGCCCATGGACGCAGTCTTGGCCATTTTCATAAATGGCTGCAGTGACCACAGAGACCTATCTGAGGTGTATGGAGTGTGTCCGATTATCCTCTTCACTGCCTGTTCCCACAGGCTGCATATGTGTGGCACAGCATATGGGGTATGAGGTTACACCCCTCTTTATTTGTCATACAGGCAGCAGCTCTGAACCATATGGGCCTTTCAGATATCTCTTTTCCTAATTGTCATCAGGGTCTAGCTAGGGTATCACATTTTGTAAATGGGCCACTATATAGTACAATACTACATTAGGCAGCCCATCCCCCAACCTGTTGCCAGGTTTGATTTAGTGTGCTGTGCCCAATTTGTCTACGCTCATCTGCCCGGAGAAGTTCCACTATAAATAAATAAATCTCTTTAAAGTAGTGGGGTGGAATTTCATATAGTGTGCCCTGCAGTGTGTATAAGCATTGCAGGAATACCACCATTTTAACCAGTGCCACTCTCCCCATCAGTGACAGTGAAAGGGTTTTACCAGAATCCAAACAATTACCGCAGATCTTCCACCACCCATCCGATATTCAGACTTGTAAAGTCTCTGGCCCTGTGCGCTATCTTGACTCCTAGATATTTTACACTTTTTGCCTCCCATGGCAGGCCAGTCGCAGGCAACAATTCCCATGGTACTGGGGTTAGTGCCCTGAGAGAGAAGAGTTTAGACTTGGTACTATTAACCAGAAGTCCCGAGATGTCCCCGAACTCCTGCATCACCCGGAGTAGGATGGGCACCGCATACTCTAGCTGATGCATATAAACAAGGGCATTGTTAGTGTAGAGGGACACCACATTTTGTGTCTCCCCAACTGCAATCCCCCATGGCCCCAACACCTGCCAGAGCACACATGCCATCAGCTCCATGGCCAGCGCAAACAGCAACAGCGACAGGGGGCATCCCTGTCGAGTACTTCTCTGGAGGGCAATTTCTACTATACCGTTCCCCCAGTCCGGACCCTCAACCCTGGATCTGTGTAGAGGACCTTCACCAACTGTATGTATCGGGCACCCACGCCCACCCTGTCAAGGGCCAGGCAAAAGTAGCTCCAGTCAACTGAGTCAAATGCTTGTTCGACATCTACGAACAGCAGGGTGTAGGCATTGCACTGTAGGTGCATGGCATTGTAGATGTGGGAGAGTCAGCATAAATTACAGACAGTGTTCCATTTTGGGATAAACCCACACTGTTCCATGTGAATCAGTGTCAGATGATGACCTGAAAGACAGGAGGCCCACACTTTACTAAGAATCTTCACATCCATGTCCAGCATGGATATCGGGTGATAGGAGGAGATCTCTGTTGGGTTAAACTATAATGACCTATGTTGCCTCTGGCATCATGCCAGGAAGCCTGCCTTTTCCTAGAGCTTCATTATTTGTTTCCAAGAGGTTGTCAGCCAGAGAAGCCACTCTGATAGAAATCTGCAGGTAGCCCATCCCCCTGGGAGTTTTTGCCATTTTTAGATCTCGAATGGCCACTCTGGATATGGACTCTTCCAGGGACTCCTGTTCATCTTCAGCAAGTCCAAGTAATCCTGCCGCCTCTAAATAATATCAGCCCAACTCCTCCACCTCTGTTGCCTGGGCCGCATATATTCTGCATAAGTGGGAGACAAATGTCTTATTCAGAGACTGTTGCCTATTTGCAAGTACCCCATCGGCATCCCTCATAGATAATGGAGGAATGCAGCGATTGTCCTGTTTAATGAACCAGTCAAGCAATTCCCCTGCGTTATCACCATCCACATACAATCTCTGGCAATGTTTCTTATGGACAAACTTTTCCAGTCTGCCCCAGTCATCCATGAGTTCTCTTTTACCCTGCTGCCATTTCAGAAGTTTATCAGGTTTGCTGGGCCTTCCTTTCTCAAGTTTTTGCAGTGTAGCCTCCTGTTTGTCCAAGCCTTGTTCTAACTGTTTCTTTACCCCAACAGTGGTTTTCAGACACTCCCCATTAATCACCACCTTCATGGCATCCCTTTCCACTGCTCTGTTCCTTGCACTGCCCCAATTTTCCTGAAGGTTATGTGTCAGTGACTTACCCACCTTTGACGTGAACAGCGGATCAATGAGGGCCTCAACTCAGCACCTCGAAAGAGGCATTGGTGGTCGCTTGCATTCCAGTATAAATCCCACCAGTAACGGGGACTGATCAGAAATGTATCTCACCAGGTACATTACCTCCTGCACAGTATGTGTGAGGGCTTCTGAAATAAAGCAGTGATTCAGTCTGCTATAAGTGCCTGCTGCCGGTGTGTAACATGAGTATACCCTTTTGTTGGGGTGCTGCTCCCTCCAGATATCAACCAACCACAACCCCTTCAGAGTGTCCTGCAAAGCTCTAGTCATTACTAGTTTGGTGGAGGTGTGCGATCCAGAGCACCATCCATGACAAAATTACAATCACCAGCTAGTACTACATCCACAGTTAGGAACTCAGCAGATGCAGCTTCTACCAGTCTGTAAAATCTTGGGAAATCAAATTTAGGTGCATAGATGTTTATCAGGTATATCTGCCTCACCCCCGTTAAGTGCCCCAAACAGAATAAAAAATCTACCCTCCTCATCAAATTTATGACTCTTATACCCAACTGTACCCCCGGTGCCACCCAGAGCAGGGCCCCGTGAACAAATCCTGAGTAGGAACTAGAGTATTATTGACCCCGCCATCCTTTACGCAAATGCCTCAAACACTTCCCTCAGAAATGTGTCTCCAGTAGAAAGGCCATCAACACTCTGTATCTCTTCATGTACACATAAACTCTACACCTTTTTTCAACACTACCCATTTCTCTGACATTTAGGCCCATTTTCACAATGGAGGGATGCACGGTATTTAATTGAATATCGTGCACCCCGATGTTGTCCTCTGCGCTTGCCCTAAATTTAGCTGCCAGCGCCAATGCAGGCATCCTTATACCATTGTGCAAGGATGTCTGCGTTGAGGGGTGTGATTGTTTATGTGCAGGAAGGCAAGCCATACAATCACTAATGGTGCTTTGGCACTTCTGTGTGTGCTGCAGAATGCAGCACACACAGAAGTGCCAAAGTGTCACTTTCAAATGATTGTTTATGTGTAGAAAGGGACAAGTTCCTGCACATAAACAATTATTTCTAGCATTTTGCTCTTCCCTTGCATGCTGCAGAATGCAGAACACATAGAAAAAGCAAAAAACGAGAAGGAATAAAGTATTCCTCCTTGTTGGTCCTTGCTAATGCCACCCCTGGGGTGGCACTAGATTTTGGCGTGCCTCAGGTTTACGAAATTTCATAAATGTGAGGCACTGCCAAAATGCAATGGGTGTTGCTGTGACACGCCCACAGCAACACCCATTGCACGTCACTCTGACGCAGAAAACTGCATCGGAGGGGCCCATATTTACAAAGAGGAGTAACCCCACAAAAAGTGGCGTTACACCTCCTTCTAAATATGGAGCAGAGGTTAGCACCAGTGAAGCGTCACGTAAGGTGACACACCAGTGGCGCTATAGGCACTTAAATATGCATCCTTCATGTGAGTAGCTTTATCCTGTTATATATCATCATACTTCCTATCCCAAACTGTATCTTTTCCAGAACAGTCCCTCCCTTAAATGTCTACCAATTGGGAACACATTCAGCGAAAGTGCACCAGGGGTACAGCAACATTGGTGCAGATCAGATTTCCCCCACATCATTAACAAAATACAACATAAAATATCGTCAACACACCATCCCCGGGCAGCCATGCAACCTTTCCTTCACTGCACTTGGCAGTGCGAGAAACACCATTTACAGCCCAATAACCCCCCACTTAACAGCTGATTCTGTCAAGACGCCGTTGTCAAGAGAGTGTCACAAGGGCTGAGGCACTGAAACTTTACACCCATCCACAGCTCTCACATCCACTCCCACTCATAGTTTAGATCATACATTAAGATGTCCATAGGTTTTACTATACACAGGACTCATACAATTTCCTTTCTCTGACGTCTGAGGAGTTTCAGCTGGGATCTCTGAATCGATAATAATCCCAGATGGACCCACATCCATAAAATAACTACTCGACCTCCTGTCCTTCCTACTTTGAACGAGTCCCTCATATCCGGTATCATCTCTATGTTCATGAGGGTACCATCAGGGCAGACCGTCGAGATTTCGCCTAAGTTCCCCTCAAGGGGTGGCTGCTCCCAGCAAGCCCGCCAGGTCGCTTGCCTCCTCCAGTGAGTAAAAGAATAGTGCTTTCCCTATGTGTAGAACCCAAGATTTTCAGGGAACATCAGGCTGTATTTCAAGTTGAGTTCTCTGAGTTGTTTCTTAACCCACAGATAGCATATGTGGAGGTCTTGTGTTTTTTTTTTACTGTAGTCGGGGAAGATGGAAAGGTTCCTGCCTTCAAACTATCGTGGGCCTGCTTCTCAGACATGTTGAAAAATTATATCCCAGTCACTGAAATTGGACATGTGGACTATAAAGGCCTGTTGGGGTGCCCTAGGACATGCCAGAGGGGCCAGCACCCCATGTGCTTTCTCAATAGTGAAAAATGTGGACAGTTGTTTGTGGTGCACAGCATGAACAATCCAGTCTTCCAAAAATAACTCAGCAGATTCTCCCTTTGCCCATTCCTAGAACCCCATATAGTATAAATTATTTCTCTGTGATTTTCCCTCTGCATCTTCTGCTCTGTCCTTCTGATATGATGTTGTTTAGCATAGCTTCAGTATGGTCTCTTCCTGTTCTTGCACCTCCTGTTGTAATTCAGATACTTCTGCCACAGACACCCTGACCTCCACTTTACGGAGGTTGGCACTCAGAAGGTTGACATTGATTGCCACACAGTCGATATTGGTTACCAGTTCCTCTTGAGAGCACCATATTGATGCCATCCAGTCCACCCTAGTCAGAGCCCTATCTGTTGTCTCTCCTTGTTTGCTCCATCTGCCCTCCACCATCAGTTTACAGTCTTGCTTGCTTGGGGTGGCATAGCTATTTTGTCTTTCCCCATTGTTACTCTCCAATCGGGCAGCAAACCCACCCGAAGGCCCACAATCTGTTTAGCAGGGTCACCAGTTTCAATTTGACTCCCACAGAGTGGCACGCTTCTAAGCACTCACTGGCAGACCCCAATCTTTTGGCCTCCAGGGTTCCACCCACTGGGTCACACAATCGCCAACCTATGGCCCCCTGTCTCAGGCCTCCTTTTTTCCCCATCATGAGCTGTCTAGACTGCTAGCAGAGGGGCCATCCCCACTTTCACTTCAACAGTGGCCAAGTACTCCACTCTGTCCAGAGGTTCATGCATGGGGCAGTACCATTGCCCCCACAGGTTCCATGACCCACTTGATCTCCCTGGGGCTCCCGAGCCAGGCCTCTCACCTTCTCATTCTCAATGTTCTCTTTCACTCTGGTCTGGGCCTCCATTCTTCAGTGCTGGCCCGTGGTCACTGTAGTCCCCAGATCTCCAGCTGAACAGCGCCTCTGGGCCAGCCATAGACCATGCATGGGCATCTCTGTTTCAACCAGCAACAGGAACCCCTGGGCGGCTCCTCACTGCTTCATTGGTGCTGTGCCCTCAGTATATAGGAGTCTGGAATGCCCCATTGCTGCTGCCTTCACGTTCTTTATTGCCAGGTTTTCGTCGACAGTAGATTGTTCGACGACTAAGCGTCAGGGCACTCCAAGCCATTCAAGGCATATCTCCACCATGCCTCACTGAACCAAATGCCCTCGAGGGACCACCAGCACTCAGCCACCACAGCTCAAATCACACCTAATTTCAGGATGTCTCAACAAAGCACCCTGCCCCAGCAGTTATCAGTTAACAGTGCAGGCCATCGTTGTTTCTCACTCTACCCACGGTCTCTTCCAGGATGCCATAGCCCAGCGACACTGCCCAAACGGCCACTCCTCTTCAACCACCCATGTCTCCAAGTAGGCCTAGGATTTTGAGTATTCAGCTCGCCCATCAGTCACCTTGCTGCCCAAGTCGCCAGCGCTAACCTCTTTATTGTCTTGTGAACATGCCGGGAGTTATTTTGGAGTCAGTTTCTACCAATACCACAGGATGGCATCAGGATTCAATTTTGTGGGCGAGAGCTCGGCAAGGAGCATTTAGGCTGCAATCTGGCATGGTCACACCCCCCATATCCTTATTTTCTTAGATAAGCTGTTTCATAGTTTGCACATTGGTAATGAGAATAGTATTCAAATAATTTTTTCTGATAAGAAAAGTTTAAGCTTAGTAAACATACCTCGGAGGGATGAAAGACCTCAATCTTGCCTCAATTAACTTTCAGATGAGCTCCTGCTTGCATGTTTCAGCCATGCACTTCAGTCATGCAGGATGCCTGTGCATCATTTGTGATTTTTTTTATAAAAACAACATTTAGAACTAGTAGGTCACAACGTGATCTGGGTTTTAAATAATCCTAAACAAAGTGTAATAGAGTACTCTTTGCCTGAAGTACTCTTTGGGCTTGGATTTGATGCAAAGAATGCACAAAATTTAATTTGGACAGTTGTGCAATTTTATATTTTCAGAGCTCTTTGTAGGAATTAGGGATTTTGTGTAGACTGGGGTAGTTGCATGCCATGCACCAAAAGTAGCAGATGTCCAGTCACGCTAGTAAGAGTGCATTGATGTCAGTGGCATATATGGCAGACAGGCTATCTACCACTTTTTTGAGGATATCCTGCTCCGCTCAACTCAGGGCATGATTTAGACCCTGGCAGACGGCCTATGGATCCGCAGTGGGGCAGAGTAAATTACTCTATCCCCTTGGTAGAGAGTCTGCCCACCTAACTTAAAAATGATGGCTAAACAGGCGGTGATTTATAAAGACACTGGGCCCGATTACGACATTCGTGGTCCGAGGACCGCCAATGCAACGGTGGTGGTCCAACCGCCACATTACAAGGTTGGCGGGCAGATCCGCCAACCTACCGCCGTCCGTGCCAGGATCGTAGATCCCGACAGGCTGACTACAGGTGCAGGTTGTAATCAATTGGAGCAGCGCTGAATGCAGTGCCACCCTGCTGATTGCAACCTTGTTGTCCACCAGCCTTTTCATGACAGTACTACAGGGGGGCCCCTGCCCAGCACCCTCAAAATGCACACTGTGTGCTCTGCGTGCAGCAGCATTGTCACTGGCTCAGTTATGACCTTGCGACAATGCTGTTGCCACTTTCCCGCTGGGCTGACCGGCAGAAACCTTGGTTTCCGTCGGTCAGCCCAGCGAGAAAGTCTTAATGGGGCCGGCAGGGAGGTCATCAGCATGACGGCAACCACCCCATTGGGAGTTTGGCAAACAGGTGTTCTCTTCCGCCAATCTCGTAATAGGGCCCATTGTAAGAAAACGCCGTCACAGAAGTTCCTGCATTTACTGTTTGCTGCAGGTCTGCTGTGGAAGGGCACAGCCTAGCAGCAAACAGTATTCTTTATTTCTTTTCAAAAAGCTCTCCTTTGAAACACACGGCTGTTCCAATTAAATGTGCAAACACAGAATACTGAGGTAGCGTGATTCTAAAGCCATCTCGGGCCTCTTTAATCTGTTTAGAGGCACTCCCTGCCCCTTCAGCTCACTGTTGCAGCATTCTGCTTTCTCTCTTTGTGACATTTCATTTGTCCCTTTCTTTTTCTTTCCTATATGTATATTTTGTTTTCAGTAAACACCTGATGCAGAAACTTAAGTGCCGGCTCTCAAAAATAAGTGCTATGCCCCCCACTGGAAGCCACTAGCCCAAATTAAGCACTGACCTGGTTGTAAGGAAGAGTAAAAAATGACTAAATGTCCGCCCATCTAAATTGGGTGGACGCACATGTAGCCAGTTCTCTGACGGCTCCTACACCCAGTGTCGTCAAAGATGTTTGACCACAGCGAAGACAGAGGGTCTCTGGTTTGGGCAAACTTAAGATCCATCCACAATTAAATTTAGTGGGTGGCCCAATATATTATCAGGGAGGGAACTCTGTTGCCATTGTGAAGGATTACCGTCTCCGCCAATATATAAATGAGGCTGTTTCATTGCGAGTACAATGAGTTTTGATTGCCTTGTAATATTATATTTTCTTAATATTGTGCTAGTCTGTTTTGTGATGTCAGAAAGCCGTTTGTATTGCTACGCAAAGCAACATGTTAATTACCTATACACATACCTGTCCTCATATAGTAAGTGGTGGGTACTTTGATGAAAGCTGCACACAACTGTGGCACCTTCTACAGTTGAACTTATTTTAAACTAATGCAAAGTTACAAACTACCTAAGAAACTAGTACTTGTTGATTAACAATGGATCCCGTGCACTGTGACTGGACTGAACGTGGATGCACAGAAAGACCTTACAAAAGAGCCCGTTTTGGAGAAAAAAATCATATTTATTTTTCTCGTTTTTTAGTTAAAAACTTTCTAAAGCTCTGTATGCTGACTTTTCATACTGGCTCAGGAAGATTTCGAGGGGAGACAGCAAATGGTGGGAGTTAATAGTCGTTTGAACTGTGAACTTAAGTTCAAAGCATACATCTGTCTAGAGCCCCAGTGGATTGGTCTTCTTTTGAACAGGCAGCATAACAGCGAGAGGGAGAGACCCACAGGGTAAAGTGTTTCAAAATTGTAGTCCCATGTAATTATGCTGGTTGTGTATTGGAGGCCACAGAGGTTTGGGCCCTTTTTATAATTTCAAGACATTTGTCCTGAGCGTGCTTATGAGGCATAGAGCAAGCAACCTATCATCAAATCATTTAAGAGACCTATCATCAAATCATTTTTGTTTTACTTTTCTGGATAAAAGTTAGTTGTAAAAGGCATAGGTTGGGTGCCTATCCAGTGGATACGGTTGGACAATATTAGCAAGGAAGTGGAGAAGATTTTTTTTTCTCTACCGATAGGTATTTTTATTGTGTATTTAGGGAATCTTCCTTTTCTGCATGGTTACGCCGGAGTGTTGGCCTTTTTCTGGACCCTATTATTGCTGGTATTAGGACTCCGGGACACTGTTGTTCAGTGCCAGAGTATGTGTAGCTCTAAAAAGGTACTGTTAAAATTGTCTTTAAACAATTGGTTTATTTAGCTTTTCTGTACTGCCATAATAAACAGCTCAGAAAATGCACCATTCCTATAAAAGTAAAACGTCATATGTGGGCTGCAGTGTGTGGTTACCAAAATATATGGCTGCCATGACTACCACCGTGTCTGGCTGGGCTGCAGATTAAAAGTACTGCAGTGACATGTGAACAGGAAACAAATCTTTTACCATATAGGAAAATCTATATTTCTATATTTATGTCACCTCAAAAGGACTGGCTTGAACACCCACAGGGCTGACACCTTAATATATAAAAAGAAGTGGTTCGCTATATATTTTAAATAATATGCCCTCACAGTAACCGAAGGCCCAAATCAAAAGCTGTTTTCACTATGAAGGATAAGCTACATTCTCCAGCAAGATAAAAGTTATTAATCTGCACACCCTCCTGCAAACATTCTACTAAAATAAATCAAGTTCCCCATAAATGCAGATTTAAAGGTAAAATCATATTTTTGATAACTTTAGTGGTAGGGTACTTTGTAAAAATATACCTCGTGGTGCCTGATCCAGAACTGGCTTAGTAACAGTTTTGCTACTCATCTCACGTTCAGAGCCGTAATACACTTTCCTAGCTGGAGTGCATGATCCTGCTATCTAAAGAACAATAACTTGGCTCATGGGTCCAAAGAGCTACTTGTTGTTAAAGCTGGCACTAAGCAGAGATTAGTCATCTGATAGTGGACAGAAACAATAGGCAGCAGAGAAAAGACAGCATGCTTAACACTTCATCACTTGACTTGGATCGGCCCCTTTTCATTTCTAGAGACCATCTAGACTTTACGATTAAAAGCACACCAGGAGGGAGAGGTAGCTGTCACCCCAACATGGGAAAAGTTACCTCATCTAAATAGGGGAGTGTTTTAGGGCTAGCAAAGAGTATTGGTTGGAGAAAAGGTTAACCATTTTAGATTTAGGGCTTATAGGAATTTTTGCAGTGGGTCAAGAGGAAGTGCTTCAAAAGGAGTTGGCCATAGTGATAGAAAATAGGATTTGTTAGGGAACAAATGTTCAGTTAGTGGCTACTTCACAAGATAAAACTGTCTCCTTAGAACATTGCGGGAACTTAGAAGACTTCATCTGAGGAAGTGCACCCCACAAGAAGAAAGAAGGCTCAGGCTCCTGTCTGCTGCTAGCACTGGAACTGCTCTCCAAAGGTGTGGTGGCCAACCTCATGTTTGTCTGCTACAAAGACATGAATAGAAACAGCACTACTGACACCAACAAGGCCCAGCTGACCACTATGGACTGAACCCTGCAGCAATCCTGCTGCATATAGACATTTTGCCTAGTAGCCTGCATTGAGGACTTCGAGCTGCAGGAATGACCTTGAAGTACTTTCTCAGCAGTTGGAGGAAAGTGTGACAGTCATTTTTTCCAACTTCAGAAGATCAGGACAGGTTGCTGGGGTTTTCCCCGGGATGTCTCACCCAATTAGGTGAAAGCTAGGTTTGTTCTGCTTAGAATGTTTTTGCCACGATGAAGACAGGTTCAGTTAACTTTACTATAAAGGTATTCAGCCTCAATGAGCCTTCCCTTGCACAGCTGCCATTGTTACCCCTGTTAATAAGTTTAAGAACCAAAAAAGAAGTGACTACATCGGAGATTAAAACCTTGACAGCAAATCTATCCAAGCAGAACGCAGGAGCTTCAAAAACTAGCTTTTTCCACTTAGAATTTCATCAGGAGCTCACTGATGACATATCTTACTTAATTGAACCAATACCAGATTCAACCTTGGACTTTGAGTCGTGGAGGATTGACTTTCTTAAAAAAACACTGAATCCAATGGAAGACCTTTGGCTGGGATGATCTACCAGATCAAACAGGCCTCTCCTCCAATGTGGCTGTCCAGAAATTGGACCTAGGTCTTTGTCAATCAAGAACAGATATTTTTCAGTGGTGCTTTACTTTTTTTTAGGCACTTTTGCCTCAAAACTTTAGAAATTCATGTATTAGGTTTGTCTTATCTGATTTTGTTTTTTGTTCCTTAATTGTTTCTCTATTTTTTTAACCTGGTTATCGGAACATGTGGTGTTGTTTTCATGACTTGCAAATTATTGGTATTGCTTGCACTTAACAATCATTTCTTTCAGGATTGCCTGCTCCTTGTGCCATAACAGTTGTGAGTCTAGATTTTCTAAAAAGTATGTTTGGGCCTAACCCGATTATGGGGGTCATTACGACGCCGGTGGTGAGTGTAAATGTGGTGGTAGTACTGCCAACAGGCTGGCGGTACATACCGCCACATTATGAGAATGGCGGGTTTACTGCAGCCAACCCGCCACTTCTCCAATCATATCACAATTGCGGTATCAGCCGCCAGACCGGAGATGTCAATCTCCAGCCCGGCGGCCGGCATAGTACTATGCAGGCGACATTACGAGCCTGCCTACCACCATGGTGCTAGGCCCTACCAGCAACAGGGAATTCCTTCCCTGTCACCGGTAGGTGGCTCCCCCACCTCCCAACACTCACCTGGTGCCCCCCAAACCCTCTCCATCCAAACTCCCCCAACCCCTCTCTGATCCTCACACTCCCCCAACCCCCTCCAGTCCTCACACACACCCCCCCACCCCAATACACACACACACCTGCAGACACGCACCATGCATACACTCAGTCACTTACAGTGGCATTCACGCATTCATACACGCATACTTCCAGACATGCTCACACGCATTCTCACAAACAATCACATTGACATGCAGACACTGGCTCACTTTACCATTCTTACATGCATTTACTCACACTCATACACTCACGCAAACAACAAAACACACACAGATGCATTCACACACACCCTCACACATTCATGCACACAACCAGACACACACAAACACAACACCCCCTCCCCTGTCGGTAGCCTGACTTACCTTTGTCGAGGAGGTCTTCCAGCAGGGAACGGGAAGGGGCACCAGCTAGCAGAACACCGCCAGGCCGTACCACAGGTCATGATATGGCTGGCAGCGTTCAACTAGCGCGGCAGTGCTGGTGGTAGCAGCGCTAGCTTACCACTGTCTGCCAGTATAATCACTGCCTGATTTCCACCCTTGTTGTGCCGGAAGTCCGGCAGTGCTCATAATCTGGCGGACAATGGTAGCTGCGTTGACGATGTTTTGGCGGCTGTCACTGCAGTGATTTTTACTGCCATTGTTATAATGAGGGCCTATATTTATTAAGTTGGTCTCCCCTTCCCACATTAAAAAAATCTATTTCCGGTAGTATACTTTAGTTAAGAGCATGTGATGGGTTTCATGGACAGGTCTATGTGTGAAAAATGGTGCAAGCCTCAAATAAGGCAAGCAGTGTAGTTACGATTCTTTGCTCTTTATAAACAAGTGCTTTTGCAATATTCCACCACGACACAGTGAAGGGGTTTGTCATAGCTCAAAGCCCATGGAAACACAAAATAACTTTGATTCCATTCACTTTAAGCTCAAAGACTATTTCACCTCCTATGTATTTATCATCTTTTAGTTACATGACTTTTAACCCCTTCAGTGCCTGAGATGTAACGGTTATGTCCTGGGCAGCACTGTGACGTCCTGCACCAGGCACAGTGCAAAGGAATCGCTTCCCCTTCCACCCCAGCCCCCCTGAACGCCTCCAATGATGTCTGATAACATCAGCAAGCGATCACGCGCTGACCTCATCAGAGGTCGCTTCCCATCACGGTGGAAGCATGCTTCCAGCACGATCCGAGGAGAAACAGAATCGTTTCTCCTTGGTACGGGGTCAGGGGAGGTCAGGGAAGCATGAAAAGGAAAGGAAAGGCCTTTCCTTTTCATGTCTCTCTGAGAATTGCTGCAGCCCTATCGCTATGTGATCGGGCAGCAGGAATGCCCACTAGACACCAGGGAGTTTGTTTTTTGTGAATGGCATGAGAGGAGCGACCCCCTTTGGCAAGGGTCGCTCCCCAGGGAGCAATTTTTGTATAAGGCCTTTTCTGCCCCACCTTGGGGGCAGATCAGTTAATATTAATTAGGCCAATCTGCCCCCCTCGGGGGGCAGAAGCCACTAGACACCAGGGATAGTTATTGTTTTTATTTTTTACACATGGGGAGCGACCCCTTAGGCAAGAGTCACTCCTCTGGAGAGAATTGTTTTTATTAGGCCTTTTCTGTCCCCCCTGGGGGCAGTTTGGCCTATTTTTATTAGGCCGATCTGTCCCCAGGGGAAGCAGAAACCACTAGACACCAGGGATTTTGTTTTTGTTAGTTTACATTTATAAGGGGAGCGACCCCTTTGGCAAGGGTCACTCCCCAGGGGGCAATATTTTTATTAGGCCTTTTCTGGATCTCCCCTTTGGGAGGTCTCTCAGGAGGGGCAGAAGCCACTAGATACCAGGGATAGTTATTGTTTTTATTTTGTACATGTAGGGAGTGACCCCTTATGCAAGGGCCGCTCCCCTGGGGCGGTGGAAAATTGTTTTGAGGCCATTTCTGTCCACCTTGGGGGCTGATCGGCCTATTTTTATTAGGCCAATCTGCCTCCAAGGTGGGCAGAAACCACTAGACACCAGGGATTTTTTTTGTGACAATTTAAAAAAAGGGGAGCGACCCCTTAGGCAAGTGTTGTTCCTCTGGGGGGCACATTTATTTTAGGCCATTTATGCCCCTCTTGGGGGCACATCGTCCTTTTTTTGTATGGCTCATCTGCCCCCCAGAGGGGCAGAAAGCCCTTCAGGCACCAGGGAAGATTATTTTTCGATAAAAGAGGGTGGGGGTATTGCAAACCCCCAAACCCCAATAAATGAGGACAAAGTTGTTCTGCCCACCGGTTGGCAGATGGGGTATTCACCCTAGATCCACTCCCTGGGGAGGCAGAAAGCCTACTAGATGCCAGGGAATTTAAAACATTTAAAATAGTGGGGTGGTAGCTACCGACCAGTATGGGCATGGTTATACCCCCACCCCAACTGAAGGGGGTAACAGTCTTTCAGCTCTCCCCCCGCACACTAAAAGATCTTATTTCAATGGCAAGCAAGAGGACATTTCATTATTTTGGGTTTTGGTTTTACATTTGGGTCATGAGAGCTTGGCTAACTCTCAAAATCTTCCCACTTGGAATGGTGAGGGCTGCACTTTTTGGACTTTGGGACGGTGCCATGTAGAAAAATCTACGAGACCTAGACACATTTGAAAACTAAACATCTGGTTGAGTCCAGGGTGGTGTGCTTCACATGTACCCGCACCATTTTCATACCCACAATGCCCTGCAAACCTCCAACTTTGCTTGAAATCCCACATTTTCCACACATCAAAATCTGAAGGAATCCACACAAAACCTACCTCCCAGCGTTGTTGCATCTATATCCATAAAAAGTCTTCCCCACTTGTCGGCCTAAAAATGTTTTTTTCCAAACTGCCCTTTTGGACCCGCTTTGGTTCCCCCTCAATTTCGACATGTTTTTGGCTCTTCCCGGTCACAGGCACTTGGCCCACCTACACAAGTGAGGTATCATTTTTATTGAGAGACTGAGGGGAACATTGGGTGGTAGGAAATTTGTGCCGGTGCAGTGATCCCAAACAGAAATGTTGGAAATGTTTAATTTTTTTAGCTAAATTTGAGGTTTGCTGAGGATTCTGAGTAAGAAAACACTGGGGGATCCATGCAAGTCACACCTCACTGGACTTCTTCCGGTGTCTAGTTTTCAGAAATGTTTGGGTTTGGTAGGTTTCCCTAGATGGCTGCTGAGACCAGGACCAAAAACGCAGGTGCACCCTGCAAAAACAGGTAGTTTTATATTTGATCATTTTGAGGTGTCCACGTAGTGTTTTGGGGCATTTCCTGGTGTGGACACTAGGCCTACCCAGACAAGTGAGGTACCATTTCTATTAGGAGAACTGGGGAAATGCTGGGTAGAAGGATGTTTGTGGCTCCCCTCAGATTCCAGAACTTTGCAGCACTGAAATGTGACGAAAAAGTGTATTTTTTGCCAAATTCTGAGGTTTGCACAGGATTCTGGGTAACAGAATTTGGTGAGAGCACCACAAGTTACCCCATCCTGGGTTCCCCTAGGTGTCTAGTTTTCAGAAATGTCCAGGTGTGCTAGGTTTTGCTAGGTGTCACATGAGCTAGAGGCCAAAATCCACAGCTAGGCACTTTGCAAAAAACAGGTCAGTTTTCTTTGGGAAAATGTGATGTGTCCACGTTGTGTTTTAGGGCATTCCCTGTCACGGGCACTAGGCCTGCACACACAAGTGAAGTACCATTTTTATTGGGAGTCTTGTGGGAATGCTGGGTGGAAGGAAATGTGTTGCTCCTCTCAAATTCCAGAACTTTCTATCACTGAAATGTGAGGTAAAACATTATTTTTGCCAAATGTTGAGGTTTGCAAAGAATTCTGGGTAACTGAATCTGGTGAGAGCCCCACAAGTCACCCCATTCTGAATTTCCCTAGGTGTCTAGTTTTTAAAAATGTATAGGTTTCCCAGGTTTCCCTAGGTGCTGGCTGAGCTAGAGGCCAAAATCCACAGCTAGGCACGTTGCAAAAAAGTCAGTTTTCTTTGGGAAAATATAGGGGGTCATTCTGACCCTGGCGGCCGGTGACCGCCAGGGTCACCGACCACGGGAGCACCGCCAACAGGCTGGCGGTGCTCCCTCGAGCATTCTGACCGCGGCGGTTCAGCCGCGGTCAGAAGCGGAAAGTCGGCGGTCTCCCGCCGACTTTCCGCTGCTCGGGGAATCCTCCATGGCGGCGGAGCGCGCTCCGCCGCCATGGGGATTCTGACACCCCCTACCGCCATCCTGTTCCTGGCGGGTCTCCCGCCAGGAACAGGATGGCGGTAGGGGGTGCCGCGGGGCCCCTGGGGGCCCCTGCAGTGCCCATGCCAATGGCATGGGCACTGCAGGGGCCCCCGTATGAGGGCACTGCAGGGGCCCCCGTATGAGGGCCCCGCATAGCATTTCAGTGTCTGCAAAGCAGACACTGAAATACTCGACGGGTGCAGCTGCACCCGTCGCACCCCTGCAACTCCGCCGGCTCCATTCGGAGCCGGCATCCTCGTGGCAGGGGCATTTCCGCTGGGCCGGCGGGCGCTCTTTTGGAGAGCGCCCGCCGGCCCAGCGGAAATGTGAGAATGGCCGCCGCGGTCTTTTGACCGCGGTGCGGTCATTTGTCGGCGGGACTGTGGCGGGCGGCCTCCGCCGCCCGCCACAGTCAGAATCAGCCCCATGATGTGTCCATGTTGTGTTTTAGGGCATTCCCTGTCACGGGCACTAGGCCTACACACACAAGTGAAGTACCATTTTTATTGGGAGTCTTGTGGGAATGCTGGGTGGAAGGAAATTTGTGGCTCCTCTCAAATCCCAGAACTTTCTATCACCGAAATGTGAGGAAAAAGTGTTTTTCTGCCACATTTTGAGGTTTTCAAAGGATGCTGGGTAACAGAACCTGGCGAGAGCCCCGCAAGTCACCCCATTCTGAATTTCCCTAGGTGCCTAGTTTTAAAAAATGTATAGGTTTGCTAGGTTTCCCTAGGTGCCGGCTAAGCTAGATGCCAAAATCCACAGCTAGCCACTTTGCAACAAACAGGTCAGTTTTCTTTCAGAAAATGTGATGTGTCCACATTGTGTTTTGGGGTATTTCCTGTTGTGGGCACCAGACCTACCCATACAAGTGAGGTACCATTTTTATCAGGAAACTTGGGGGAATGCTGGGTGGAAGGAAATTTGTGGTTCCTCTCAGATTCCAGAACTTTCTATCACCGAAATGTGAGGAAAAAGTGTGTTTTTTGCCACATTTTGAGGGTTGCAAAGGATTCTGGGTAACAGAACCTGGAACAAGCCCCACAAGTCACCCCATCCTGGATTTCCCTAGGTGAGCAGTTTTTAAAAATGCACAGGTTTGGTAGGTTTCCCTAGCTGCCCGTTGAGCTAGAGGCCAAAGTCCGCAGACCGGCACTTTCCAAAAAACACGTCAGATTTCAATGTAAAAATGTGAAGTGTCCATGTTGCGTTTCCTGACGCGGGCATTCGGCCTACCCATGCAAATGAGGTACCATTTTTATCAGGAGACTTGAGGGAACACAGAATAGAAGACCAAGTGTTATTGCCCCCTGTCTTTCTCTACATTTGTTCCTTCCACATTACAAATGTAAGACAGTGTGTAAAAAAAGTCTGTGAAATGTAATTCACATGCTAGAATGGGGACCTGGAATTCCGAGATGTGCAAAATATCAATGCTTCTCAACACCTTATCTTGTGCCCATTTTGTAAATACAAAAGTTTCCTTGATACCTATTTTTCACTTTATATATATTTCACCAAATGAATTTCTGTATACCCGGTATATAGTGAAAACCCATTGCAAGGAGTAGCTCCTTTATTGGCTCTGGGTACCTTGGGTTCTTGATGAACCTACAAGCCCTATATGTCCCTGCAACCAGAAGAGTCTAGCAGATGTAACTTTATATTGCTTGAAAAGATCGACCATAGCTGGAAAAAGTTATCGAAGAAAACATGGACAGAAATGGCTCTTCCTCTCACCTCAATTTCAATATTTTTTTTATTTAGTTGCTACTATATGTAGGAAAACGTTGAAGGATCTACACAAATGACCCTTTGGTGAATTCAGAATGTTGTATACTTTTCAGAAATGTTTAGCTGTTTAGGATCGAGCATTGTTTTTGCACCCATTTCTGGCAGTTGCTGGAAGGGGGCTGAAAGCACAAAAAATAGAAAATATGTGGTACCGCCCAGTAAAATGCCAAAAAAGTGTATCTTTCTGATTCAAGTCTGCCTGTTCCTGAAAGCTGGTAAGATGATGATTTTAGCACAACAAACCATTTTTGATGCCATTTTCAGGTGAAAAAACACAAGCTCTCTTCTGCTGCCCTTTTTTCTCATGTTTTTTTTTTAAATTAATTTTTTTCTGTCTTTTGGCTTATTTCTTGGTCTCCTCCTTGGGAACCCACAAACTTTGGGTCCATCTTGAATCCCTAGGATGTTGGAAAAAGAGGATGCAAATTTGGCATGGATAGCTTATGTTGACAAAACGTTATGAGGGCCTAAGTGCAAACTGCCCTAAATAGCCAAAAAAAGGCCTGGCACCTGAGGGGGAAAAGGCCCGGCAGCCAAGGGGTTAACTACACCTCCACCATTTATGCAGAAATGTCTGACAGCACGTCTCTATCAAGTATACATGGCACACAGAGCAACCAACACTTACTTAACACAGAACACTCAAGAAACAATGCTGCTAAAATATTACAGTAAGGATACATACTACAATGAAATGTGTTCAGAAATCTTAGGATAGGTTACTGTAATCACCCACATGCGCACTGACTCTCACAAGTAACAGAATTCTTCATGTGAGTGCCTGGTGTGCTGTCAGCTCAGAGTGAAAGCTTCCTGGTTGGCATATTTTCCCTCCTGTTAGATTCATGGATGACTTAGTCACACACTTCAAAGGGTGTGTCATGTGCTTCTGTGCAAAAGTGGAGGTAACATTCACATAAATCAGATATTGTAATTAACAATTTTCGTTCCTGTCAGTAGAACAAAGATGATACAATCATACTTGAACCTTAATCAGAATCCTGTGTGTCCATCCAGGATCATCAAGATGAAGAGACGGAGAAAACATAAAGAGAATGCATGTGCTGTACAATATTATTTCTGTTTGCTACTTTATTAACTCATTGCAATGAGTTGACTTAGACTGTACAATCAGACCATTCTGGTTCTCAGTCTTACAAATATAGGTCTAAGGACAGAGGAGGTATAGGTAAGAACTGGGCATTCAGTACATACTTCTGTTTCTAGCATGTCAGATACTTATTGTGGATGAATGGTTTTAGAACCCTGAAAGTGAATGAGACTGCTAGGAGAGACATAGGAGTGGCACTGATGAAATGGCCCAGATTCACTTGCCTGATCCACAGATACATAGACACTGCCACAGAGCCAAATTTCCTGGTGGGGGAGGCCCTCCAAACAGCAAGTAGCACAGAACGGAGAGACATCGATTGAGGCGGCAAGCAGGGTTGGTGGTGAGCAACGGCAGGAACTGAGTGGAAATACAACTGACTAGATGGGAGGGGCTCAGACTTGGCCTCAATGGGATCTGACCGAGGACCTAGTTTGACTCTAAGCACAGACAATGACTTGTTAAACTGCCACACTTGTGATGCTCCTGACTGTGGCCTGGGCCTATACTGGGTCTCAGGGTGCTTTTGGGTCCTATCAGATGGGCTCTCCGCTGCATGAAATGGAGCGACTGAGTTTGAGTGGACATGAGGGATTAAGGCATGGTGCACATGGTGCATGAAAAGGTGATGGATCCACTAACAGCTGGTGGTAGGACCGTGCCCCCCCTTCGTGAGCTCCTCTGTTCATAAGCTACAATGAAGTATGATCAATACTACGGTTATTGTTTTCTGAGTTGTGGGTGTCTGACTGCTGTCAAGATGCCATGGCTCAAGGAAGTTAAGGTCTTGCAATAGCTTCACTGGGCATCATGCATTTTCATCATATGGAGACATGAGAGCTTATTTACAAGCCACTGTGCGCCACTGGAGTGTTGCTTTTTTGATGATCCGGTGTGGACACTGCAGAGCCATATATACAAGGCCACCTAAAGCCAACCTGGGTGGCTTTTCATAGCCTGGTAGATATGGAGTGAGGTAACACAGTAAAAGTCAGTGCGTTGCCTCACACTTCAAAAGGGAGCCATGTCATCGCTATACAGTGAGTGTTCTCACATAATGTACAAGATTTCGTAAATCTGGAAATGTGCAAAAAGCCTATGCCTCCCCAGGTGAGGTGTAAGGGAGGTGCAACAAAGATAAATAACTTTATTTCTCCTCGTCTTTTCCTCTATGTGTGCCACATCCTGCAGCACACATTGTAAGAGGAAATCACCTCCATTAATTGTATTTGTTCAGAAAATTGTGCAGAAAGGTGTGCCTTCATGCACAAAAACAATCATCCCTACAATGCAGAAATCCCTGCACAATTCTGCAAGGGTGCCTGCATTGGTGCATGGCAGCCCATTGTGCGCCAGTGCATGGGGAAAGGACAGGAATGCGCTGTATCTCATAGATAAAATGAATTCCTTCCCTGTTCTTTTGATGCAGGGCAGTGCAGCAGAAATCTCGTGGTACTGCCCTGTGCCAAAATCTTGTAAATGAGGCCCATATTTTTTAATGAGAGGCTATATGACTGGTGGAGAAATGTGGGGGGAAATGGCATCTTCTTCATTTTGTCTGGTCCCTTGGTGCCAGTGTGTTAGGACTTCCCCAGTAACTACATGGCTTCCTCGGTTCCCAACTAAACCATTCTTACATGGAATGTGTGGTGAACTTATCTGCAAAAAAGACCTTATCTGCAAGGGTCGCTCCCCAGGGAGCAATTTTTGTATAAGGCCTTTTCTGCCCCACCTTGGGGGCAGATCAGTTAATATTAATTAGGCCAATCTGCCCCCCATGGGAGGCAGAAGCCACTAGACACCAGGGATAGTTATTGTTTTTATTTTTTACACATGGGGAGCGACCCCTTAGGCAAGAGTCACTCCTCTGGAGAGAATTGTTTTTATTAGGCCTTTTCTGTCCCCCCTGGGGGCAGTTTGGCCTATTTTTATTAGGCCGATCTGTCCCCAGGGGAAGCAGAAACCACTAGACACCAGGGATTTTGTTTTTGTTAGTTTACATTTATAAGGGGAGCGACCCCTTTGGCAAGGGTCACTCCCCAGGGGGCAATATTTTTATTAGGCCTTTTCTGGATCTCCCCTCTGGGAGGTCTCTCAGGAGGGGCAGAAGCCACTAGATACCAGGGATAGTTATTGTTTTTATTTTGTACATGTAGGGAGTGACCCCTTATGCAAGGGCCGCTCCCCTGGGGCGGGGGCAAATTGTTTTGAGGCCATTTCTGTCCACCTTGGGGGCTGATCGGCCTATTTTTATTGGGCCAATCTGCCTCCAAGGTGGGCAGAAACCACTAGACACCAGGGATTTTTTTTGTGACAATTTAAAAAAAGGGGAGCGACCCCTTAGGCAAGTGTTGTTCCTCTGGGGGGCACATTTATTTTAGGCCATTTATGCCCCTCTTGGGGGCACATCGGCCTTTTTTTGTATGGCTCATCTGCCCCCCAGAGGGGCAGAAAGCCCTTCAGGCACCAGGGAAGATTATTTTTCGATAAAAGAGGGTGGGGGTATTGCAAACCCCCAAACCCCAATAAATGAGGACAAAGTTGTTCTGCCCACCGGTTGGCAGATGGGGTATTCACCCTAGATCCACTCCCTGGGAGGCAGAAAGCCTACTAGATGCCAGGGAATTTAAAACATTTAAAATAGTGGGGTGGTAGCTACCGACCAGTATGGGCATGGTTATACCCCCACCCCAACTGAAGGGGGTAACAGTCTTTCAGCTCTCCCCCCGCACACTAAAAGATCTTATCCCAATGGCAAGCAAGAGGACATTTCATTATTTTGGGTTTTGGTTTTACATTTGGGCCATGAGAGCTTGGCTAACTCTCAAAATCTTCCCACTTGGAATGGTGAGGGCTGCACTTTTTGGACTTTGGGACGGTGCCATGTAGAAAAATCTACGAGACCTAGACACATTTGAAAACTAAACATCTGGTTGAGTCCAGGGTGGTGTGCTTCACATGTACCCGCACCATTTTCATACCCACAATGCCCTGCAAACCTCCAACTTTGCTTGAAATCACACATTTTCCACACATCAAAATCTGAAGGAATCCACACAAAACCTACCTCCCAGCGTTGTTGCATCTATATCCATAAAAAGTCTTCCCCACTTGTCGGCCTAAAAATGTTTTTTTCCAAACTGCCCTTTTGGACCCGCTTTGGTTCCCCCTCAATTTCTACATGTTTTTGGCTCTTCCCGGTCACAGGCACTTGGCCCACCTACACAAGTGAGGTATCATTTTTATCGAGAGACTGAGGGGAACATTGGGTGGTAGGAAATTTGTGCCGGTGCAGTGATCCCAAACAGAAATGTTGGAAATGTTTAATTTTTTTAGCTAAATTTGAGGTTTGCTGAGGATTCTGAGTAAGAAAACACTGGGGGATCCATGCAAGTCACACCTCACTGGACTTCTTCCGGTGTCTAGTTTTCAGAAATGTTTGGGTTTGGTAGGTTTCCCTAGATGGCTGCTGAGACCAGGACCAAAAACGCAGGTGCACCCTGCAAAAACAGGTAGTTTTATATTTGATCATTTTGAGGTGTCCACGTAGTGTTTTGGGGCATTTCCTGGTGTGGACACTAGGCCTACCCAGACAAGTGAGGTACCATTTCTATTAGGAGAACTGGGGAAATGCTGGGTAGAAGGATGTTTGTGGCTCCCCTCAGATTCCAGAACTTTGCAGCACTGAAATGTGACGAAAAAGTGTATTTTTTGCCAAATTCTGAGGTTTGCACAGGATTCTGGGTAACAGAATTTGGTGAGAGCACCACAAGTTACCCTATCCTGGGTTCCCCTAGGTGTTTAGTTTTCAGAAATGTCCAGGTGTGCTAGGTTTTGCTAGGTGTCACATGAGCTAGAGGCCAAAATCCACAGCTAGGCACTTTGCAAAAAACAGGTCAGTTTTCTTTGGGAAAATGTGATGTGTCCACGTTGTGTTTTAGGGCATTCCCTGTCACGGGCACTAGGCCTACACACACAAGTGAAGTACCATTTTTATTGGGAGTCTTGTGGGAATGCTGGGTGGAAGGAAATGTGTTGCTCCTCTCAAATTCCAGAACTTTCTATCACTGAAATGTGAGGTAAAACATTATTTTTGCCAAATGTTGAGGTTTGCAAAGAATTCTGGGTAACTGAATCTGGTGAGAGCCCCACAAGTCACCCCATTCTGAATTTCCCTAGGTGTCTAGTTTTTAAAAATGTATAGGTTTCCCAGGTTTCCCTAGGTGCTGGCTGAGCTAGAGGCCAAAATCCACAGCTAGGCACGTTGCAAAAAAGTCAGTTTTCTTTGGGAAAATATAGGGGGTCATTCTGACCCTGGCGGCCGGTGACCGCCAGGGTCACCGACCACGGGAGCACCGCCAACAGGCTGGCGGTGCTCCCTCGAGCATTCTGACCGCGGCGGTTCAGCCGCGGTCAGAAGCGGAAAGTCGGCGGTCTCCCGCCGACTTTCCGCTGCTCGGGGGAATCCTCCACGCGCTCCGCCGCCATGGGGATTCTGACACCCCCTACCGCCATCCTGTTCCTGGCGGGTCTCCCGCCAGGAACAGGATGGCGGTAGGGGGTGCCGCGGGGCCCCTGGGGGCCCCTGCAGTGCCCATGCCAATGGCATGGGCACTGCAGGGGCCCCCGTAAGAGGGCCCCGCATAGTATTTCAGTGTCTGTAAAGCAGACACTGAAATACTCGACGGGTGCAGCTGCACCCGTCGCACCCCTGCAACTCCGCCGGCTCCATTCGGAGCCGGCATCCTCGTTGCTGGGGCATTTCCGCTGGGCCGGCGGGCGCTCTTTTGGAGAGCGCTCGCCGGCCCAGCGGAAATGTGAGCATGGCCGCCACGGTCTTTTGACCGCGGTGCAGTCATTTGTCGGCGGGACTGTGGCGGGCGGCCTCCGCCGCCCGCCTCAGTCAGAATCAGCCCGATGATGTGTCCATGTTGTGTTTTAGGGCATTCCCTGTCACGGGCACTAGGCCTACACACACAAGTGAAGTACCATTTTTATTGGGAGTCTTGTGGGAATGCTGGGTGGAAGGAAATTTGTGGCTCCTCTCAAATCCCAGAACTTTCTATCACCGAAATGTGAGGAAAAAGTGTTTTTCTGCCACATTTTGAGGTTTTCAAAGGATTCTGGGTAACAGAACCTGGCGAGAGCCCCGCAAGTCACCCCATTCTGAATTTCCCTAGGTGCCTAGTTTTAAAAAATGTATAGGTTTGCTAGGTTTCCCTAGGTGCCGGCTAAGCTAGATGCCAAAATCCACAGCTAGCCACTTTGCAACAAACAGGTCAGTTTTCTTTCAGAAAATGTGATGTGTCCACATTGTGTTTTGGGGTATTTCCTGTTGTGGGCACCAGACCTACCCATACAAGTGAGGTACCATTTTTATCAGGAAACTTGGGGGAATGCTGGGTGGAAGGAAATTTGTGGTTCCTCTCAGATTCCAGAACTTTCTATCACCGAAATGTGAGGAAAAAGTGTGTTTTTTGCCACATTTTGAGGGTTGCAATAGATTCTGGGTAACAGAACCTGGAACAAGCCCCACAAGTCACCCCATCCTGGATTTCCCTAGGTGAGCAGTTTTTAAAAATGCACAGGTTTGGTAGGTTTCCCTAGCTGCCCGTTGAGCTAGAGGCCAAAGTCCGCAGTTGGGCACTTTCCAAAAAACACGTCAGATTTCAATGTAAAAATGTGAAGTGTCCATGTTGCGTTTCCTGATGCGGGCATTCGGCCTACCCATGCAAGTGAGGTACCATTTTTATCAGGAGACTTGAGGGAACACAGAATAGAAGACCAAGTGTTATTGCCCCCTGTCTTTCTCTACATTTGTTCCTTCCACATTACAAATGTAAGACAGTGTGTAAAAAAAGTCTGTGAAATGTAATTCACATGCTAGAATGGGGACCTGGAATTCCGAGATGTGCAAAATATCAATGCTTCTCAACACCTTATCTTGTGCCCATTTTGTAAATACAAAAGTTTCCTTGATACCTATTTTTCACTTTATATATATTTCACCAAATGAATTTCTGTATACCCGGTATATAGTGAAAACCCATTGCAAGGAGTAGCTCCTTTATTGGCTCTGGGTACCTTGGGTTCTTGATGAACCTACAAGCCCTATATGTCCCTGCAACCAGAAGAGTCTAGCAGATGTAACTTTATATTGCTTGAAAAGATCGACCATAGCTGGAAAAAGTTATCGAAGAAAACATGGACAGAAATGGCTCTTTCTCTCACCTCAATTTCAATTTTTTTTTTATTTAGTTGCTACTATATGTAGGAAAACGTTGAAGGATCTACACAAATGACCCTTTGGTGAATTCAGAATGTTGTATACTTTTCAGAAATGTTTAGCTGTTTAGGATCGAGCATTGTTTTTGCACCCATTTCTGGCACTTGCTGGAAGGGGGCTGAAAGCACAAAAAATAGAAAATATGTGGTACCGCCCAGTAAAATGCCAAAAAAGTGTATCTTTCTGATTCAAGTCTGCCTGTTCCTGAAAGCTGGTAAGATGATGATTTTAGCACAGCAAACCATTTTTGATGCCATTTTCAGGTGAAAAAACACAAGCTCTCTTCTGCTGCCCTTTTTTCTCATGTTTTTTTTTTAAATTAATTTTTTTCTGTCTTTTGGCTTATTTCTTGGTCTCCTCCTTGGGAACCCACAAACTTTGGGTCCATCTTGAATCCCTAGGATGTTGGAAAAAGAGGATGCAAATTTGGCATGGATAGCTTATGTTGACAAAACGTTATGAGGGCCTAAGTGCAAACTGCCCTAAATAGCCAAAAAAAGGCCTGGCACCTGAGGGGGAAAAGGCCCGGCAGCCAAGGGGTTAACTACACCTCCACCATTTATGCAGAAATGTCTGACAGCACGTCTCTATCAAGTATACATGGCACACAGAGCAACCAACACTTACTTAACACAGAACACTCAAGAAACAATGCTGCTAAAATGTTACAGTAAGGATACATACT
Source organism: Pleurodeles waltl (assembly GCF_031143425.1). Taxonomy (NCBI): domain Eukaryota; kingdom Metazoa; phylum Chordata; class Amphibia; order Caudata; family Salamandridae; genus Pleurodeles; species Pleurodeles waltl. The sequence goes on from NC_090436.1 coordinate 282,943,128, forward strand.
ACAATGAAATGTGTTCAGAAATCTTAGGATAGGTTACTGTAATCACCCACATGCGCACTGACTCTCACAAGTAACAGAATTCTTCATGTGAGTGCCTGGTGTGCTGTCAGCTCAGAGTGAAAGCTTCCTGGTTGGCATATTTTCCCTCCTGTTAGATTCATGGATGACTTAGTCACACACTTCAAAGGGTGTGTCATGTGCTTCTGTGCAAAAGTGGAGGTAACATTCACATAAATCAGATATTGTAATTAACAATTTTCGTTCCTGTCAGTAGAACAAAGATGATACAATCATACTTGAACCTTAATCAGAATCCTGTGTGTCCATCCAGGATCATCAAGATGAAGAGACAGAGAAAACATAAAGAGAATGCATGTGCTGTACAATATTATTTCTGTTTGCTACTTTATTAACTCATTGCAATGAGTTGACTTAGACTGTACAATCAGACCATTCTGGTTCTCAGTCTTACAAATATAGGTCTAAGGACAGAGGAGGTATAGGTAAGAACTGGGCATTCAGTACATACTTCTGTTTCTAGCATGTCAGATACTTATTGTGGATGAATGGTTTTAGAACCCTGAAAGTGAATGAGACTGCTAGGAGAGACATAGGAGTGGCACTGATGAAATGGCCCAGATTCACTTGCCTGATCCACAGATACATAGACACTGCCACAGAGCCAAATTTCCTGGTGGGGGAGGCCCTCCAAACAGCAAGTAGCACAGAACGGAGAGACATCGATTGAGGCGGCAAGCAGGGTTGGTGGTGAGCAACGGCAGGAACTGAGTGGAAATACAACTGACTAGATGGGAGGGGCTCAGACTTGGCCTCAATGGGATCTGACCGAGGACCTAGTTTGACTCTAAGCACAGACAATGACTTGTTAAACTGCCACACTTGTGATGCTCCTGACTGTGGCCTGGGCCTCTACTGGGTCTCAGGGTGCTTTTGGGTCCTATCAGATGGGCTCTCCGCTGCTTGAAATGGAGCGACTGAGTTTGAGTGGACATGAGGGATTAAGGCATGGTGCACGAAAAGGTGATGGATCCACTAACAGCTGGTGGTAGGACCGTGCCCCCCCTTCGTGAGCTCCTCTGTTCATAAGCTACAATGAAGCATGATCAATACTACGGTTATTGTTTTCTGAGTTGTGGGTGTCTGACTGCTGTCAAGATGCCCTGGCTCAAGGAAGTTAATGTCTTGCAATAGCTTCACTGGGCATCATGCATTTTCATCATATGGAGACATGAGAGCTTATTTACAAGCCACTGTGCGCCACTGGAGTGTTGCTTTTTTGATGATCCGGTGTGGACACTGCAGAGCCATATATACAAGGCCACCTAAAGCCAACCTGGGTGGCTTTTCATAGCCTGGTAGATATGGAGTGAGGTAACACAGTAAAAGTCAGTGCGTTGCCTCACACTTCAAAAGGGAGCCATGTCATCGCTATACAGTGAGTGTTCTCACATAATGTACAAGATTTCGTAAATCTGGAAATGTGCAAAAAGCCTATGCCTCCCCAGGTGAGGTGTAAGGGAGGTGCAACAAAGATAAATAACTTTATTTCTCCTCGTCTTTTCCTCTATGTGTGCCACATCCTGCAGCACACATTGTAAGAGGAAATCACCTCCATTAATTGTATTTGTTCAGAAAATTGTGCAGAAAGGTGTGCCTTCATGCACAAAAACAATCATCCCTACAATGCAGAAATCCCTGCACCATTCTGCAAGGGTGCCTGCATTGGTGCATGGCAGCCCATTGTGCGCCAATGCATGGGGAAAGGACAGGAATGCGCTGTATCTCATAGATAAAATGAATTCCTTCCCTGTTCTTTTGATGCAGGGCAGTGCAGCAGAAATCTCGTGGTACTGCCCTGTGCCAAAATCTTGTAAATGAGGCCCATATTTTTTAATGAGAGGCTATATGACTGGTGGAGAAATGTGGGGGGAAATGGCATCTTCTTCATTTTGTCTGGTCCCTTGGTGCCAGTGTGTTAGGACTTCCCCAGTAACTACATGGCTTCCTCGGTTCCCAACTAAACCATTCTTACATGGAATGTGTGGTGAACTTATCTGCAAAAAAAACAAGTATACACATACCAAAAAGTTAGAGGTTTTGATTTAGCCCTCCACGAGGAAACACAAGTGGTGGGAAGAGTGGTTGCCATATTGCAGAGGAGATGGAGGGGACAGGTGTATGCTACACATTTCTCTTCATATCCTAGGGGAACATTGCTCTGGATCCGGACAAGAGGCCCTTTTGTATGGTCTTCATACTTCAGGACAGAAAAGAGAGATACACTATAGTGAAGTGGGATCTTGATGGTTTACTATTAGTTGTTGGCAGCATATATGTCCCCAATGTGGGCTTGATGCAGTTCCAGGATGGCCTAATTCCCCATATAAGCAAGGATGTCCTGAAGGCACTGTTATTGGGTGTTGGTTTAGTTTGCATTGTAAATGTCTCCCTTGACCACTCTATGTCCCAACTGTTAGACTCCCCAACTCATAGGGTGGCTCATCATTTTGGAGACTGAGCTTCTAATTGGGACCTCCAGGACATGTGGAGATGTAGGAATGGGGGGTTTAGAGAATATTCATATTATTCCCTGGTTTAAGATCTGCATGTCCGCTTAGATACGGTCATAATCTCACCACATGTATACATCCCTATACATCCCTAAACACAAGACAACTTTTTTGTGTCTTAGATCAGACCCCACTGCAAAGTTACTGGAGGCTGTGTTCCTATCAGCAGAATTATACAGGGCCTTTGACATGATTGATTGGAAGTACAAGCATGCAGTGAAGCGTTGCATGATCTAGGAACCAGTTAAGATAAATGGATAACAATTTTATATGCAGATACACAAGCCCTGGTTGAGATAGGGCAGAAAACCTCTGATGTCTTTGACATAACAAAATGGAACCTGACAGGGATGCCCACTATCCCCAATGCTGTTTGGACTGGCCATAGAGCAGTTTTGCAAGTGTTATTAAAAACGGAAGGAAGTGGAAGAGACATTCCTTTACATGACTTAGAACAGAACATTTCACTCTGTGTGGATTGTTTTGAAGTGCTACAGAGGACGTAAGTTTGCCTCCTGGCACTATAAGTCAGGCCTGTATATGACTTAGGCTGATTTGACTCAAGTTTCAACAGAACTGTGCGGCAAATTTCGTGGGAAGGTATTTGAGAGAATTCTGTAACACATTCACAGTGTCAAGACATTTCAGGTTTTATTATACCCAGTTCAACTATCTTCACACAATTTATCTTATCCCACCCAAATTAAATGGTATACATTGAACAGGGGATAAAACCAGACTAAAATGTGACATAGTGACTTACTACACATGATGTAGTCTTGTCCAGGCATCAAATGGTTTTGGCAGGCAGTGATGAGGGAACTTGAACACACTCTTAGGTGGACAGACCTGTTGCAGATTGCGGTGTGCCTGTTGGGTACTTACCCAAAACAAAATCTGTGGGGCCAGATTTATCAAGGTTTTGCTTCTCCCTTGTGCAACGCAAGAGGGAGCAAGGGCAATGCAAAACCTAAGTGAGAATTATTAACTAAGCAAGGCCACTTTGCATGGCACTGAATGCTTGATAAATCTAGAGTAATACAAGGCATGGATTTGGTGTATTCCCAGATTTACCTGTTTCCTGTGGCACGTAATGAGGTACTTATTTTTTTTATAGTATGCTTCTGATTCTGATACACACAGGCTGCAATGGCAGTGTCCTGAGACATGTGTGACAGGCTACTTAAGTGGGTGGACAATAATTGCTGCAGGCCCAGTAGTAATATGCAGTTTACAGGCTCTGGGTTTATCTAGTACCACTTTACTAGGGACTTATAAGGATATTAAATGTGGCAATTGGGTGCAAGCCAATGTTACCATGTTTTCGGTAGTGAGCACATGCACTTTATCACTGGCTAGCAGTGGTGAAGTGCTCAGAGTCCTAAGGCCAACAAAATGAGATTAGAAAAAATAGAGGAGTAAGGAAAAAGGTTTGGGGGAAGAGCTACCCTAAGGCTGACAGGTTTAACAGTACTTGCATACTTTTTCTACCTATTGACTTCTTTCACCAGCTTCCCTTCTAGAATATTTTTTCCATTTGTTATAAATGGCATACATACCTTTTTCTGTGAATCATTTAGTTGTAGCGGGGTGTGGTCTCCGGACAAAATCAGAAAAACCCATGTTTCCTTTAATTAGGGACAAATGCTCCTTCGCGGCTGGTAGATTGGAAAGTGCTGACCATGATTGGCACAAATTTCCCTCACTATGAGTAGTTACAGCTTCAGGTATGAGTCTGTTATATCAGGCCATTGGCTTTTGGAATAGGGGTGTTGGAAAGAAAACAATGCATGCATGTTATCAGAACCAAGGGTCATAGGGCTAAGCCTTCGTGAGCGAATTGTGAGAAATTATAAGTTCTATTTATGAATCGTACTAGCTAATTCTATCTGAACTATTTATTTTCAGCCGTCACCAGTTGTTGAACTGTGTTGCATCAACCTTTGGTAGAGAGGGTTTTTTAAAGGTCTTTCATAGTTCCAAATCCCAGATGATTAGTCTTCTAGTTTGTTACATTCAGGGACATCATTTTTTGGATATAATGCATGCTTTGGAATAGGGCTTCTTTCACTTGAACTTGCAAATATTTTGTTCCCCAAATACTTTTCTTGTCAGTAATTCCTTTCTAATACTCATATCCTTGTATGAACATATTCTGATTAATTTCCTCAATACATTACCTTGTTGGTAGTAATTCAAGTTTTCAGGACTTGTTGTTTTGAGAGTTGTGGAAAACAGAACAGGATGTGACCTTTCCTCACTTGTCAAGGGGAATTTCATGCAGACTAAGGAGAATCTGAAAGCCTCTTCTCTGAATTATTCTTGGTGTCCATGGGGGGCTGCTGTACAGGATCGACCAGATGGTGCTTCCTAATGTCATTGACACCTGTCTGTTTTTCTGTGATCAAGATAATAAAAGCAGGATTATAATTTGTGTGCCTTTTACTACAAGAACTGGAATGGGTGGCCCGTAGGATAGACCAAAAGCTTGTAAATTATAAATCATTTCTCAAACTAGATCACCTACTTGGGGAACCCACCTGTCAGCAGCTGACGATACCTTTTCTTCACCAGGTGTAGCTTCAGAATGGTCTGAAATAGATCATTTACCTCTTACCTCTTAGACATTCTGCAAGATATATAAACATTGGTCCATGTGAAATTATCTTTCTTCCACCAGCTTTCCCAGGGTTATTTAGGTTAGGTACAAACATAGGCACTCTACAGAATCCTTCTTATGGAGTGCAGCCACCCAAAACTCTTCTAGGCAAGTTACTTAATGCTTTCTAGAAGTGACCAAAACCACAGTAATCAAGAACATTATTTGTTTGCCACCAATATGTACATATATCAGTTAACAGAATGTATTGGACCAACATGGTCCAAAAATAAAATTCTAAAGGCCAGATTAAAGACAATGAGGGGATTCTGCTCTGGTCTTCTAACAATAGAATCATTAAATTGTTGATAAACATTACATTGGCTTAGATAGGCTCTGTGTTGTTTACTAAACCCAGCAACCAGTAGCATTTCTGTAGCAAACAAGTGTGATTTATAAACCATGGGAATTGTATGTCCTTGATTTAGAGTGCATATATATATATACATATATATATATATAAAACCTGAAGTGTTTTGTACAAGTCTTAATACTAAGTTTGTGTTGTGATCCCTAGGCAGTAAATATTTTGGGCCAGAGTTACTAAGGGCTTGCATGGCCATTGCGTCACACAAGGTGAACAAGCCTTTATGCCAAATTTATTATGCCACGCAGAGCCACATTGGGTGGCTGTGCGTGACATAGTAAATCTGGAGTAACACAGGGTAGTGCAATTGGCTGCCATGTACTACTCTACTCAGGGAAGGTGTTCCATGGGTGGAGCATGGGTGTTTCCACACATCCAACCATGAGTTTTGGCACATTCCCAGATTTACTAACACAAGTAACACAAGTAAATCTGTGAATGCTTGAAAATGTTACGCTTTCTCAAGTGAGTCATAACGAGGAGAAATATGTTTATTTTTCATTATTTTTTCTCTTTTTTGCTTTTTACGGCACACATAGAAAGTAAAAACGCTTCAGAGGATTGTTTTTTTGTGAAGGAAGGTGTCTCTTCCTGCACAAAAACAGTCCTGCCTGTAGCAAAGGCACCCTTGCAGCATGGTGGGCTGCAAATTAGTTCATTTATGGGTTGAAAAGTCAAAATTCTCACTGGGTTGTCCTTTTGACATTCTGACATTTTCATGGGGTTATCATGTGGACATTGTTATGCATACAGATATGTTTTGAATTGGTCCTCTATGCAATGTGGATACCTTAAGCTACTTGGATGTGCATATATGTATACATGTAAACCTAGCCTTTTGTATTTGCACAGAGCACCTTTCCTGCACCATTTGAGATCTAAACTGATTGTTCCACTTTTTCATGATGATGTTATGAGACTATATCACACTGACAAGACTTTTTAGTCCCTTTTGTCTCATTCATTTATATCCTATCATACCTACTTTGGAACTGGTGTCATGGATGTGATAGATCTGGTTTAAACTGTTGCCCACTGGACCACTGTGTTAAAATTGCATATTTGACCTGGGTTCCTGCCTGGGTAAAAGGGTCGGTCCTTGTTGTTTGGCATTTGATTATAGTGTGCACATGGCATTGCTGCTTTTTATGTATTAAACAGTCCTGAGGCAGCATCTATAGCCTCAAACTCCACCCATAAATAACATGTTTCAAAGGCATTTGCTGCATGTGCAACTAATACAAATGCAACCCCTCCCTGAACCAAGGACACCTCCATTCTTGAGTTGTTGTGTGACTGCCTCTCATTAATTTACTCATATCACAACAGGAGTCGCCATTTTAACTGAACAGATTCAATAAAACATGAGATTCAAAAACATAGAAAGCCACAGCTGGGGAATAGCCTTTTAAGAGTCAAGTTTGACAAACCAACAGTAAATAGGTGCTCCCTTATTTTGCCTATAGGAGGTAACCATTGATTACTTCTCAATGCTGACATTGTGTGCCATGTTGAGTAACCTGGGACTCTGACCCAGGTCTATAAGTGTTTCCTACCCATGAGTACAGGGACTGATTTCAGTGCACCATCATTTGAACAGGGGAGTCCAAGTTATTGTAGCCCCACAAAATCCATTGAGCATACCTGATGGTGTGGTGTCAGTGCTTTCTGGTTTACTAACAGTCCTGTAAAAGGTTCAGTGACCTAGTGGTTTTTCAAGCCCACTCAAGCACTGCACTAGGAAAAGACAATGTATGCATTTAAAAGTGTTTTATTTCGACAGTCTCATCCTGTGGCTTTGGACATGAGTAATAACTACAGCGAATATAATTATAACAGCACTTAGGCATGTTGCATGTTCTTGGCAGCCTACCACCCTAAAACTACTTCTATGTGCTACATTATGAGTGAATAAAGTTGCTAATGTGCCTCTAGAGAGTCTTGCGGTCCTGTGCGCTCCATACCTATTTACAGTGAATCGCCTACTGTGATCAGACTTCAGCTGGGAGAGTGTGTTGCCTCAGAAGTAAAACACACAGTCAGCTGGGCTTAACTTCTCTCATTTCAGTATCGACTCTTGGCATAGTGACAGATGATACAGCAGAATGGCAGGACATCTTGTCATAACCTTGTGTGAAGGCCTCTCAGATTCAGTGGTCAATCCAAGGAGTTTTTACAGGGTTGACTATCATGAGGAAAATATTTCAACTTGGACTTCATGTTTATCTTATATGTCTACTGTCAAACCTTGAAACATAGATATCACATAGCTTGTGGCAGACTTGCGTTGCCTAATAGCAAAGTCACTGTTTAGATGTAATGACACTTTCACAAGCTCAGCAAAAGATAATGACAAGCTGAAAGTTTACAGAAAGCAGACATGCTAATTTAATATGCTTTTCAACCTTTTTTGCATGTTTTAGATTCTTGGCAGCTACAACAGAGGAAACCTGAGCAGTGAGAAATTAGTGAAAGAAATAAAATCAATTGCTTCCAAACCTACAGAAAAGCATTTCTTCAATGTGTCAGATGAATTGGCTCTTGTTACCATTGTCGAGGCTCTGGGAGAAAGGATATTTGCTCTCGAAGGTATGATATGCTTTGTATTCAGTTTTTTGCTAAATAGAGATTAATCACCGAGTGCCTAGGCAACTTTCAAAGGTATCTTTCAGCAGGTTTAAATTTCCACTAAAACTAAAACAGGTATTTAGTTTTCGCACCCTGAGTAGTAATTGTACAAGGACATCCTCCATTTTGTCTCAGAGTTTTACTTGCACGATGTAAGGGTTTTCATTCATTAGAGTCTTTGACAGGATTTAAGGGGCACTTCTGGTAAAAATATCCCAGAGAATACTCATCCATTGCACATTGGGATGCCCTGGGTGTGGAGTCCTCTTTAAAATCCTGAGGATCAGGACTTTTCATACTGGCTATGGCTAGCTTCTCAGCAGTTTCTCAGTCCGCCATGGCCACAGAAGCACAGGCTCACCAGACCCATGAAATGAGACACTTAAAGTGCATGGGTTTAATGATCTGTGGTAAAGGAACTTCAATAAAGTGTGAAGACAATTTCTAGTTTTGGTGATGTATGAGTATATGTTCATGATACATTCATTCTGTGTAACAGAGTGTGTGAAAGAGCACTGGAATGTTTGATGCTTGGATTTTGCTGAATCAAAAGATCTTCAGAGCATCATGAACTGCATTCCATCTGGCATAATACGTTTCTATAATAAGGACTCAATTTTGAACCCCCAAATCCAGTACTTAATTTGAGCCAGTGGTTACTGGTGAGACCCAACAGCTCTCATTTTTAAGGACTAGAGCTTACTTTTGCTAAAAATAAATCAAGCCTGGTTAAAAGGAAGAAAAATACAAATGAAGGAAAGAAAGAAGAAAAGAAAGACGGAAAAACAGAGACAACAGTACAAAGCAGGGAAGAATAAGAACCTTCAAGATTGAGGAAAGGAAACAGGAATACTTAGTCTTGGTATTTAGCACCTGTAGCTTCAGTATCACTGGCTGTGGGCTTCTGAACAAAACTTTGGGCCCTACAACTAATCTTTTAAAACTTGAGCTCTCCCCAAAGGTACCGACTGCCCATGAGAATCATAAAATAAGATTGTGACAACTTAAATGTGCTTGGTAAATGCCTACTCTGCTTAGTTTTGAGTAGCAAAGAAGCTGTACAGCCACACTGAATCCAAGCAGTTAGTGTCACCATAGATTGTTTAAGGGTTCTACCTACCAGAGACTTTTCCTAGCAAACTAGAGTGACATCAGCAACTCAAAGTGTTATCAGCTAATATGCTGTCTAGGGATGATGGACCCCTACTCCCGTACAATCTTTGACAAATATAGCTTTGTTCCTGAAGTGATGTTGTGTGTGATGGAATACAGCAACATTATTACAATGCAAATCATCTACCACAGTCGTAGTTGAATGGGGTTTCTGAAACACCAAAACACTTGCCTGAGCATAACTGTTCCCACAAGCAAATTATCAGTTACACAGTCCTAGATTACCAGTCAGCAAAGCAATATTGAATGATTATCATAGGTCCAAATCTTCTAACCTCAGTGTTTGTTAGAAATCCTTGCCTCCTATGGTATTCTGTGAGATCCCGTGTAACAAACTATCTCTTTAATGGATGAAGGACATTGTAGTAACAATCGACACTTTAAAGACCATTGGCTTAAAATACTTATTTGTGTGCTTAATAAATAAGTCATGACTAATGCCTTTGTAGTAAAGTATACAGATAAGACCTGTGGTGTCTGACATAATTTTACCAAAGGAACTGCTAGTTCCCATTGCCAATTGTAGCCTATTGTACTAGGCAGAGGCTTTCCCAGAAAGCAGTCATCAGGCATACAGTCAAGAAAGTACAAATATGTATAAATTGCATTTGGCAAAAACAATATGCAATCCCTCATAACAAGTGCTCTTTTAGTTCAAACCCAGACCCAAGCTTTGTCAGCGGTGCTCACCAACACTGCCTACAAGATTTATCACAGAGTAATATCTAACTACATTACTGCTCTTAGTATATGTTTTTGACAACTAATAAATCAGGCCCACAGACTTTGTCAAAACCTTTCCTAATAATCAGATCATACCCCGGCATCCGCTATACAAGTTTCCAATTAATCAATCAGGTGTATACCATTTATTATTCTCTGCTCACCATTCCACAATTCTGCTTACTGTACTGAAATCAATTTTCACACACCAGACACACAGACATAACATTAATACGTTGTATGCATTACAGTTGGCAAAACAATATACAACCTATTCTCAGAGGGCCTAAAAGGGTTATCACAAAGCATATCCTCTTCCCCTTGTTAGAGGAGGTAACAAACATTTAAACCATTGCTGACTATGTTAATCTGCAAGATCCAATGTAACAAAGTATTTGTCGACTCTACAGCCTTTAAGACAGTTTAATAACAGTCTACCCTTAAAGGCCTATTGCTTTTAACCCTTTTCTTTACATGAATTAAGTTAGGCCTACTGCCTTTATTATATCTTTTAATAATAACCCAATCAGACCCATGTGTCTGACATAACATATTCCAGTTAACCAATCAAGACTATAGTCTTTATCATTGGCTTGCCACAGTAGCCAAATGAGGCCTACTACACTGAGCATGACCATTCACGCACAGCATCCATTAGTCATATAGCTATACAATCAAACATTTGTATATAATTACAAATGACAAAACAAGATACACCTAAAATGCTTATCTCAAAGCAAATCATTTACATCCATGGTCTGCTAAAGGGAGTAACCAGCACCAAATTCCTTCACTATGTTGATGCGCAACTAACATGAAGAAGAGTCAATTCACGGGAAAGGGAGAAACGCTGTGTTCAAATAATCAGCCAAATCCATTAAATAAAACTGTGCACAACTAGGTTTCTTCCAGTTCTCAGTTTATAGATCTATTTAAATGGCAAACTAATCATTACAGAAAGTAAAATATTATAATTAGATACCAAATTCATTAATAAATGTAATAAAAATATGTGTCTTTAGGACATTTAGGGCCTTATTACAACCAACCGCCGTGCGGCCGCACTCCTGCCATGCCCATTCTGATATCCCAGCTGGGCTAGCGGGCGGAAACAGGCCCGCCAGTCCAGTGGGGATGTGGGCCGCAACATGGGAGCCGGCTCCAAATGGTGTTGCGGCTGTGCGACGGGTGCAGACAGTGAAAAGCAGTGTGGAGCTGTGCCTGGGGGGGCAGTGTAGGGGCCCCCAGGGGCCCCGCGACTCCCCTTCCTGCCAGCACAGGCTGGCGGGAAGGGGACTCGTAATCCCCTGGGCAGCGCTGCAAGCAGCACTGCCCTGGCGGATTACAACCGCCGGGGCCACCGTGGCGGAAAATCGCTTGTCCCGGCGGTGCGACCGCGGCGCTTCCGCTGCGGTCGAAATAGGCAAGATTGCACCAACAGCCTCTTGGCGCTGCAATCGCCAAAACAACCCTGGCGATCTTTGACCACCTGGGTTGTAATGAGGGCCTAAGTATATGACTATAGTAAATTAATAATAACAAGACTTATACAAAAAGACCACACAGAATCTAGACCTTTCTAGTACAACAGCAAAATTAATTTATTAACTTCTGCCTAAATAGCTTATCTTTTATATCCTTGCAAACAATTTTAATCTCATATCATGCCATTAGATAGAAAGGCAGAACTAACATGTTGCTTGCACAGTAAATCAATCAAACCAGCTTCCCAAAACACTTACTTGCAAACGATTTTCCTTGGACAGAACCATGAGAAACACTAGGTAATACAATGGACTGTTTTGGACCACGAAGATAGCAATGGAGGTTTAACTCATAACCCTTTTCATCTAGGCCGAAGAAGCAAAGGAAACAATATTACTTTGCATGTACAGAGAAAGACCATAGCTGTATCTGTGGATGACTAGCAATTATTTTCTGAGAAGCAAATAAAATACTTGTGCACAACATTTAAACATTGACTTTTCAAAGGGTGGGCTGGTGTTACGTTAACCGAACTAAACCTATGTTAAGTATTATTTTTCATAAAAAAATTAATTTCCACACCTACTAAGGTAATATCTGAGATCCAAAGTACTAAAATACGTTTCTACACCCTTTAACATAGTTTAATAACAGTCCACTCTTAAAGCCCCATTGGCTTTAATATATTATTTTCACACAAACACATCAGCTTATTACCTTTTGATGTTAAACAGATCTAGCGTCTGGCATAACTTTTACCAGCGACCCAATCCGATATATAGCATTTATCCATGGCTTCTCACGAAAACCAACTATGGCCTACTGTAATGAGCACATATATTATCTACAAAACAACCATCAGGCATACAGTAATAAAATTACATTAATTACAAACTGTATGCAACCCCCTCTTAAGGGGGCCTAATAGAGATGATTACAGTGCAAGTCTTCTACTCTTCATGGTTTGTGTGAGGGGATCACAACAACATAACTCTTATGCCCTCATTCAAGTTAATGACTACAATCCAAACCCTGAGCAAAAACATTCTCACAGGGATTGGAAATACAAGTGTGTGATAATTATCACACAATTGCAGTTTCCCTGGTAAATTCCAGTAGGTCAAACCTGCAGAAATTTATCAGGTGAAAAGGACCAGGTAAAAAGACAAAACATGCAGATTTTAGTGTGTTAGAAATCGATTCTGCATGTTATGTTCCTCCTTCCTTTTAAAAACTCAGAACAGGAGTTATTTACCACGTGTTTTAAAGTTCTCACCCTGGGGAAATACCCCACCCTATTCTGACAAACCAGAAATTAGGGCTTTGTTTCTATGATAATTTGTGAGGTTCTATGTAAGAATATATCTGTCTACAGGCTTTAACACAATGTAATAATAATCATCCCTTAAAGGCCTTTTGTATATAACGTGCTTTTAACAACAGATTTCAGGCTTACTGCCTTTACCATAAAATTTCATATTAAACAGATCAGACCTGTGGCACAGGCACTGTCATACCTTTTCCAACCGAAACAATCAGGCTTATAAACTTCATAATTGGCTTGTCAACATGACAAACTTAGGCCCATATTTATACTTTTTTAGCGCCGCATTTGCACCGTTTTTTGATGCAAAAATGGCGCAGGCTTACAAAACACAATTATATTTTGCAAGTTTGCGCCACATTTGCCTAAAAAAATGACGCAAATGCGGTCCTAAAAAAGTATAAATATGGGCCTTAGTCCTACTGTATTTTGTTTAAGATTTCCCACAAGGCAATAAAAAGGGAAATACCAGCAAATGTTTAATTGAGGGTCATGCATATTGTAGGAAATCTACCTTTTCTGGATGTCAACCCAGATTTATAGCCTTTTAATAGGCATTATTTTTGATGGTTTTAGAATCCTGCACGCATCCCCCTCCTAACCTGGAATAAGGTGTCTGTGCACTCTCTTTAAACATGTTTACATTGGTTTATTCCTGATTCACACCATTAACATCCTTGTAAGGACCTAGTGGGTTGTGTACAATGGGCAACCGGGGCCTGAAAGTTAAATGCCACTTCTGGACTGCAGCATCTATTATGCCATCCAGTGCAGTGGCATTGCAAATATGACTACAGGTCTACCCTGTGCAACCTGACTACTGTAGTGTAAAACCCACAGTACTACTTGTCAAAATAACCCTTTTTGACAGGTAAAGACCTTCCTTTAAAATATTAATGTCACCCCATGTAGCCTTTGTAGCCCACAAGGTACAGTGTAGGTTATTTAAAAGCAGGACAGGATGAGGTGAATATTACTATGACTGCAGAAATTAGGTTACTGTTTCAGGGGTGTGAAATCCTTCTCAAGCAGCAATCGCACTTCTTATCAGGGTGAAGTGAAATCTAAACCCTAAATTAACCTGTGCTCAACCCTCTGATAGCTTGGCGCAGAGTAGTCATGGGTTTTTTTTTTTTTAACTTTATTTATCAGTTTCATGTTAACTACGTTTGCAGCATTAAAACAGTAATCACATTATACAGTGTTGGACTTTTTTCGTTTTGCAGGATCATCCCCAATCGTTTTGTCTCCTGCCTCCTATTTTTTCTGACATGTTTTTGTTGGCTTTTGAACTCTGAGCACTTTACCATTACTAACTAGGGCTAAAGTGCATATGCTCTCTTTGTAAATTGTACTGATGATTGGTTTTTCCGTGACTGGCATATCTTATTTACTGGTAAGTCCCTAGTACAGTGCACTAGAGGTGCCCAGTGCCTGCAAATCAAATGCTACTAGTGGGCCTGCAGCACTGGTTGTGCCACCCACATTAGTAGCCCTGTAAACATGGCTCAGACCTGCCACTGCAGTGTCTGTGTGTGCAGTTTTAAACTGCCAATTCGACTTGGCAAGTTTACCCATTTGCCAGGCCTTAACCTTCCCTTTTCTTACATGTAAGACACCCCTAAGGTAGGACCTAGGTAGCGCCATGGGCAGGGTGCAGTGTATGGTTAAGGTAGGACATATACTAATGTGTTTTATATGTCCTGACAGTTAAAATACTGCCAAATTCAGTTTTCACTGTTGCGAGGCCTATCTCTCTCATAGGTTAACATGGGGGCTGCCTTTAAAAATGATTAAAGTGTAGATTCTTTTTGGGAGCAGATAGCCATGTGGTGTTTGGGGTCTCTGAACTCAGAATTTAAAAATTCATCTTTTAGTAAAGTTGGTTTTGAGATTGTATGTTTGAAAATGCAACTTTTAGAAATTAGGCATTTTCTTGCTTAAACCATTCTGTGACTCTAACTGTATGGGGATTCCCTGTCTGGGTTAGTTTTACAGAGTTGAGGCTCCTGGAGCACTGGCACGGATCCTGTCCCTCTTGGCCACCCCCCTGGAGTCAGACTGTCCCCCAGGGCCACCTGCTCTAAGTTCAGCCAGCTACAGCCATCTAATCACTTGACTGTGTGTGTACAATGCTCCCTCAACGTCCCCCAGAGGGGCCAGAGTATTCTACAGTCGAAGGGGTTGGGAGAATGCTCATTTGATCCCCACAGTGTCCCAGGGCACCAGCTGCAATGTCACATGTGATGCTAGCTGAGCCTCCGCAGCCCTTACCCAGAAACAGGCCTCCACCTTCTGGGCCATGTTGAGCAACACGGCAGACCCCCTAGCCTCTGCTCACCAGCCACCAGCTGTCTGCTTTATCCTGCAGCAGTTGAATCCCAGCTCCAGTGCCACGCCACACCCATCAAGTCCTCCTGTTGTCACTCGCAGGGGACCACCTCTGCTTCATCAGAGCAGGCCATCCAGCCACACCAGACTGCAGCACCAATGGCAGGAACAGCCGGCTGCTCCATGAGCCCCACTTGGTGCCATTTGTGCCCTGTAAACTACTGCACCTTTGGAGGGTTGTTTCAGCCCCTGTGCAGCTCACAAGGCAGCATGATTCTGCAGTATTCATTGGAGTGAATGAGCTGGGAACCCGGGAGCTTGCGTCCTGTTGGGCATTTTACTTGGCCACTCCCCCTGAGCAGTCAGGCTTAACTCAGAGGCAATGTATAAGGTATTTGTGTAACACTTCAAACAGTAACACAATGAAAACACACCAAAAAAGGATCCCACAACAGATTAGGAAATAGAGTATTTTTTAAATAAATAAAACAAGATAAGATCAGCAAAAATCCAATTGGTTGAACCATAAGTATTCAATTTTAAAGATTTTAGTAGAAATACCGGTAAAAGGCATAATGCAGCAACTGTGGACATCTGGTTGCACCGGATTAGTACAAAGTCACATGTTCAGGACAACTACAATGAAGACCAGGCCAGCTACATGGACCCAATTAGGCCCACTGAACAAAGTACCTTAAATCCTGGTTTGCAGAACGTTGCGAGGATCCACATCTAAGATGTGTTGCGCAGCTGAAGCGATGCGTCAGTTCCAAGATGCAGGAAGGCTGCAGTGAAAAGTCCCGTGGCATCATTGAGGATCCTGTCAACAAGGGCTTGAGATGCAAAGTCCAGCGTCGAGGATGAGCCACACAGTCGAGACAATGCATCGGTTCAGACAAGCTAAAAGGCTGGGGTGCAGAGTCTGTTGTCGTCATTGAGGATGCCGTTGATGATGGGTGCGAAGTCTGTGCCAAGGATGCATTGGGCAGAGGTGGTTCTGATGGGCTACAATGCAATGTCTTTGCGATGAGTTCAATCTATGCAGGAGCGGCGATGCATTGGTTCTGCTTTGGTTTGCAACATGTAGCAGAGGAGATGCATCGGTTCCCTTGGCTCCACAGAGGCCGACAGAGCACCTTAAGCCAACTTCCAAGGGTCCAGGTCTGAGGTGGCACCACTTGGCAGGGTAGGCTCACAGATGGAAGAATCCAGGTGCAGGTGCAAGGTTGTTTGACACATGTTATATCCCTGAGGCTTCAGAACACTAGGTTGTCCAACTAGCCCTTAGAGTCATCTAGGGTTCTGGGTTCAGATGTAGATGTAGTCCTTCTCACCTAGGCAAAAGGGCAGCATACAGCAGGTCAGAAAGGCAGCAGTCCTTCAGAGTAGCAGTCTAGTAGAGTGGAGGTCCTTTCAGCAGCACAGCAGTCCTTCATCCTGGCAGTGTATCTACTGGTCCAGAAGTGTACTGAAGAGTTGGTGTCTGATGTCCAATATTTGTACCCTGGTAACCTTCATCTGGGAGAAGCTTTTAGAACTCCCTTTGAATTCTCCAGGCATCCTGCAATTCCAGTCCAGGCTCCAGACTAACTAGAGAGGGTATGCAGTCCTTTGTGTGGAGGCAGGGCATAGCCTATTCAAGTGTAAGTAGGGCTGTGCTCAACTTCACCCTCCCATCCTGCCAGTGATGGCCAGTCCAGGCACACCTTATCTCTCTATTGTGTGTGACTGTCTAGGAGGAATACACAAAGCCCAGCTGTCGGCTACATCCAGTCCTATGACCCAGAGGCAGGCTACAGGCACTACATGGCTAAGACAGGGAAATGAAACCACTTTAGTAGGGAATTACAAGTAAATTAAATATGCCGATTGGGTGTAAGCCTTTTCTATCGTGTTTAGAGGAGAGAACATAAGTACTTTAGCATTGGTTAGCAGTGGCAAAGTGCACAGAGTCCACAGGCCAGCAAAAACGAAGTCAGCAAAATGTGGAGGGTAAGGGCAAAATGTTTGAGGGTGACCCTTCAGAGAGTGCTGGGTCTAGCAATGTCCCTACAGTGACAAGTGATAAGGACCTAAAATATATTTTCACTGTAGCAGGTCTAGCTGCCCTATTTTGAAAATCAGAGTACAGCTTAAAATAAATTACCTTTCCCCTCCTGGAAATTCCTAGAAGCTAACTTACATTCTCTCTCCAGCAGCTCTCGGCCTGTGTTAAGTCCAGGAAGAGGTTAAAATATCTCCCAGGAACACACAAAAGTCTGAACTGAATGAACAGAGATGACTTCTTTGAGCGCAATAGAATAAGCAGGGTGGGGGCTGTGGGCATTTTGTTAAATCCACAAAGCCAAATCCTGTCTGATACGTCTGTTGAGCTACTTGCAACACTTTGGCACACTTGAAACAGTGAGAGCTGGATGCCAGGACAGACTCCTGTCTCTGGATTTGTTGTCAGTAGAGTGCCTGTCTCAAACTGGAGGACACTAGTGATTACCATAGTGCACTCCCCTACATACCCATAACTCTAAGAACTCAAGTATAGAGTGACAAAAGGCTCTTGCCATCTTGAAAATGCCCTAATGTACTGTATTTTGGGTCTGTTTGTAGTAAGGCAAACATGAACTACTAAAAAGGTTGGAGTGTTGCCCCCTGAAATGTTTATCACATTAGTTAAGGGGTGCCCAGGAGTCAGAGCACACACTAGCTGGCACCTGGCATAAAAGTGGCACACCAAGACACCTGGACAGAATGCTTTCTGGACCTGTGGAATAACATAAGTAGACTGACCCTGCTGTCTGCCACCTGAGAGAAGCCATTAAGGACTGGACCTGCTCCCCATATGCCCAAGACAGGGAACTTTACTCCAAGGGTCATCTGCCTGACCCTTCTGTGGCTACAGATACACATCAAGCTGCAAGAGGCCTTTTCCCTGAAGTAGCGAGCTGAACAGTAGCAAATGGACTCAGATGGAACTTGCTGATGGAATCTGCTGGAGTGAGTCCTGGGCCATAAATGCAGCCCATGAGGCAATGAGAACCTTGGAAGCAACACAGAGGAGCTGCTCTAGAAACACTGAAATGTTGGTACTCAAAGACTAAGGGCCTGTAATAGTTATTGACCAATGGCTTGCAGTTCTGCCATGGGAAAGTAGTAAATTACTGCATCCCTGTGACTGAGGGACCACTCGTCAAACTTATAAATGACCACCAAGCAGCCAGTCATCTATAAAGCATTATAAAGCATTATCAAGAACCACTGTGAGTATTTTCCAAAGGTGGATCGACCACTATTTGCATTTTACTGTCCCTGTCCGCCAGAGCTTGCCTATTGTTGATGGATAGTAAAACAAATGGCTACATGTCCACCCATCCTGATTAGTTGGGTGTACATTTAGCCATTTCTCCGAAGACTCTTCCTCCGTCAGGCCATTGGAGAGGTTTGGCTATGGTTGTGACAAAGTAGTCACTTTATATAGTCAATCTTAAAGTTTGCCTATATTTCAATCGGGTGGGAGGACCTTCATGTTGGCAGTATGTATACTCTGTTACTGTTGTTATGTCTCTGGTTCCCCTACTGAATGTTTCCATTTTGTCTATATTACTGATTTGATATAACATAAATGCTTTACATGTTGTTCTAAGTTAAGAGTGCCATAGCACCAGGTGGTTAAGCTCATGTTAATTTATAGACTTTGAGAGTTTCACACTGACAAGAGTTATGTTTATTACTTGAAGATCGGCAGTCACCCACCCCACATAATATTCCAATGTTGTAGAAATGGGGTCTTTGGTTGACAGTTAGGTTACCCCATGTTCCAGCAAGGACCCTCACTCTAGTCACAGTAAAAGAGAAACACCCTCAGCTAACCCCTGCTTACCCCCCTTGGTTGCTTGGCAGAGCAGGAGACTTAACTTCAGAGTGCTTGGTGTAAAGTATTTGTACCAACACACACAGTAACTTAATGAAAACACTACAAAATGACACAACACCAGTTTAGAATAATAGGAAATATTTATCTAAACAAAACAAGACCAAAACGACAAAAATCCGACATACACAAGTCAAGTTATGAATGTTTAAAGATTAAACTAAAAAATAGGGCTTAGAAACACAAAATGCTTCGATGAGGTGTTAACACGGTGTCATGACGGAGTCGTTCCCAACAAGCCGACACCAGCAGTGCCGGACACGGAGTCGCATAGACCCCCAAGTACAGTACCTTTGGTGAAGAGTGAAAACAAGCCTATGCATGAAGTCGGGGATCGCGGTGTCCGTGCGAAACGTTCAATCCGTGCACTTCGAGCTGCGCCGGTCACGCCGTGGTGCGGCGACTTCCACGGAGTCGCAGACTTCATTGGGGCTGCAGCGGCATCAGGCCTGCGAAGGTTGTGGCGTTCCGGCGAAGATCACGGAGTCGGTTGCAGGCGGCGTCACCAGATTCAGCAGCAGCATCGGTCCAAAGTCATCAGAAGTCGATTTCCTTGGACTTCCACCAGCTTTCCATTTAAGGGCCCAGGGACTGGATGGGGCACCACTTGTCAGAGCAGGAGTCTCTCCAGAGACTCCAGGTGCTGGCAGATAGAAGTCTTTGCTGTCCCTGAGACTTCAAACAACAGGAGGCAAGCTCTAAATCAAGCCCTTGGAGATTTCTTCACAAGATGCAAGGCACACAAAGTCCAGTCTTTGCCCTCTTACTCTGGCAGAAGCAGCAACTTCAGCATAGCTCCACAAAGCACAGTCACAGGCAGGGCAGCACTTCTCCTCAGCTCTTCAGCTCTTCTCCCGGCAGAGGTTCCTCTTGTTTCCAGAAGTGTTTCAAAGTCTGTCGTTTTGGGTGCCCTTCTTATACCCAATTTCTCCTTTGAAGTAGGCCTAATTCAAAGTAAAGTCTCTTTTGAATGTGAAATCCTGCCTTGCCCAGACCAGGCCCCAGACACTCATCAGGGGGCCTGGAGACTGCATTGTGTGAGGACAGGCACAGCCCTTTCAGGTATAAGTGACCACTCCTCCCCTCCCTCCTAGTACAGATGGCTCGTCAGGAAATGCAGACTACACCCCAGCTCCCTTTGTGTCACTGTCTAGTGTGAGGTGCAACCAGCCCAACTGTCAAACTGACCCAGACAGGGAATCCACAAACCGGCAGAGTCACAGAAATGGTATAAGCAAGAAAATGCTCACTTTCTAAAAGTGGCATTTTCAAACACACAATCTCAAAATCAACTTTACTAAAAGATGTATTTTTAAATTGTGATCTCAGAGATCCCAAACTCCACATGTCCATCCACTCCCAAAGGGCATCTACACTTTAATCAGATTTAAAGGTAGCCCCCATGTTACCCTATGTGAGGGACAGGCCTTGCAACAGTGAAAAGCGAATTTAGCAATATTTCACTATCAGGACATATAAAACACATTACTATACCCTGCCCTTGGAGCTACCTAGGGCCTACCTTAGGGGTGTCTGACATGTAAGAAAAGGGAATGTTTAGGCCTGGCAAGTGGGCACAAATGCCAAGTCGAATTTACAGTTAAAACTGCACACACACACACTGCAATGGGAGGTCTAAGACATGATTACAGACTTGCTTATGTGGGTGGCACAACCTGTGTTGCAGGCCCACTAGTAGCATTTGATTTACAGGCCCTGGGCACCTCTAATGCACTTTACTAGGGACTTACTAGTAAAACAAATATGCCAATCATGGGTAAACCAATCAACAATACAATATACACAGAGAGCATTTGCACGTTAGCACTGGTTAGCAGTGGTAAAGTGCTCAGAGTTCAAAAGCCAACAGCAACAGGTCAGAAAAAATAGGAGGCAGGAAGCAAAAAAGATTGGGGATGACCCTGCATAAGCAAAAAAATCCAACAAATGTCTTACACATATTCTTTATAGGCTAAATGTTGCAGAGAAGAACAACTCATGGGCAGGACATCAGCCTGTATCTCTGTACTGCTTTTTTGGTGATCACCTAGTATCTGGCAACAGCTGCACTGTCTAATCATTCTGCAACCCACCCCTATCATCTTCGTCAGTATGCTAGCCCCAGTGCAAAAACAATACCTGCTGTCTTGGCATCCTTCCCCACCACACTCAATACTATCCGTCTCAATTCCATTATTTTAAAAGCCTGTACCTGGCAACATGCAGCTTTCCACACAAGCCAAACTGACTTTCTCCCATTGCCCGTTCCAGAAAGAAAACACATCAATTCCTAATGCCCTACCTCACCCCCCCATCACCCCTGAGAATTACCTCAACCGCCCAACCTTTCAATGAGAGCAGATATCAGGCATCATAGTGAAAGTACTTGTTCAAAGAAGCTGGTCAGGGTCAGCCTGCATTGCCCAGTCAGCCTGAGGTCTGTGCATGTTGTTTTTGATACAAGGAAGTCATCAATTTTACCTTGCTTCAAAACCCCGTTTGCAATAATGGCATGCAACATATGTATTCCACTGGAAGCCATTATCCTGAATACTGCTATTATGCCACATCAGACTAAAGCAGAAGTTACTTTTGACTGCTGTGGTGTAAGCAGAGGAGGCTCTCAGTTCCACCCCTCTTCCTTAGCTTTACCCAGGTCTTCAGAGACCCAAGCAAAGCGGTGGAATGACAGATGAGTCTGCCATCTTCTTGCCTCTGTTCAGTCTCTGCAGACTCAAGGGAAGCAGAAAATGACAGTGGCATGGGGGAAGCAAAACATTACCTGCTCCACTTGTGCTGCTACAGAGGTCAGGTGGTGGTTCTGCTGCAGTCCTGCCTGCAGCTACTGCAGCTTCTGACAGAGTTCATTGTCTCTGGTCCTGGAATTGTCAGGTCCAGAGTTTGTGGACCCAATAGTTCCAGCCCCTCAGACTCTTTATAATTATAGGTGGTGGAATCCACATTGAGTTTTAAGGTGGTTAAAATTCCTTCTCTTGTAAACAACAGCTAAATATATCTTTTCAAATACTTGGGAGAGAAGATGGCAATGAATAGGGTAATTGTAGGGGGTGGCTGGACACCTGCTGTTTTCTTTTCTTTTGTTTACCATTTTGATGGAGAGATTGCAGAAGGTGTTAGTGGATGGTGGCAGGATATCAGTTAGTTTTTTCTAATACTGGGGCAGACATTTTGAGGATGAGTGAGGAATAAAAGAGACTAAGAGAGATCAGAGTAGGAAGAGAGCCTAAGAGAGAGCAGAGTAGGGAAAGGCAAGGTATTTTGTGTGTGGCTACCTAATGATATCTCTCCCATGAATAGCTCTTCAAGAAAATCAACTTAAAGGGGGTGCTATTTGGGGGCATTGTAGATGGGTAATGATCAGTAACATAAGAGTTTCCACCTTGGGGTTGCAAGTGACAACAGAGAACTTGAGTTTCTAGTTGTAGTTTTAATGTCTCTTTCAATCAATCAATCAATCAATCAGTAGATTCATAGAAAACCTCTTGTCACAGAAGAGGGCATCTATGTGCTGGCAGGGTCCGGCTGATTAGTTGAATAGCCAGGTTGTTCAAAATAGCCCTTTCTGCAGGGTCATTCCCAAATGTTCTGCCTTCATCCCCCTATTTTTCTGAACCTGTTTTTGTTGGTTTTAGGACTCTGGGCACTTTACTACTGTGAAACAGTGCTAAGGTGCATGTGATCTGTCCTCTAAAAATAGTATCATTGTCTTAACCACAATTGGCATATTTAATTTACTTGTAAGTCCCTAGTGAAGTATACTACATGTATCCAGGGCATGTAAAGTAAATGCTACTAGTAGACCTGCAGCACTGATTGTGTCACCCACGACTGCAGCTCTTTAAACATGACTCACGCCTGCCTCTGCAGGGCACCTGTGTTCAGTTTTAAACTTCCATTTCAGCCTGGTAAGTGCACCCACTTGCCAGGCCTAAACCTTCCGATTTATTAAAAGTATGTCCCCCCTAAGGTAGGCCCTAACTAGCCCCAAGGACAGGGTGCAGTGTATTTAAAAGGTTGGACATGCATGTTGAAGTTTAACATGCTCATGTAGTGATAAACTGCTAAATTTACTTTTCACTATTGTAAGGCCTATCTCTCCCATAGGATAACATTGGGATTGCCATAAATCATCTTTTAAGTGTAACTCCCAATTGGGAAAAGATAGAAATGTGGAGTTTGGTGTCTCTGGACCCACAATTTAAAATCACAACTTATGGTAAAGTAGAATTTTAAATTGTAAGTCTGAAAATGCTAATTTTAGAAAGTTAAAAACACACAGGACAAACCAGTACTCCCCCAGGAACTGCGTACAAACAATATGCAAAAATGTTCCTAGAGGAAATATTTAGCTGCAATTTGTATAAAAATCACATTGGTTAGAAGGATACACTCTCCAATACATGGAACATAAACACCCGTACACCCATACTGTTCAATTGAACTGTATTGGCAACAGATAAAATTTCAACAAATTACGTATATACATGAATGTATATCCAGTAATCTTCAGCACTGTACATGTCCCCCCTTTTTATTTACATCACACTATGTCATTATATGCATTCTTATTTGGGTACCCAGGGAGGGGCTGTAAGCCACCTCTCCACAAAAAAGAAATCAAGTAATTTACAGTCCAACCCAAGTGATATCTTGGTTTTCCATCACAGCGTGTCAATGAGGAGTAATTGTCAACATTTCGGTCTGTGATGGTACTCAGGGGTCCATCAGACCATCTTCAGCACTCAGTGTTAAGAATGGACACATAAATACAGTCATACCTATATACATAAAAAGTAGAGTTGAGACAGTACATAATCAGGACCAAAGCACACCTTGTGTACCACCTGTTAAACCCCAAAACACCCAAAAAACTAAATGTACATCTTAATTTTTCCAAAGCTCGAAATGAAGCCTCATCCTCTTTAAATAATAATAAGGATATAGTAATAAAGGCCAGTTAATACGGGAGGAAGAATCATGTCTCAGAATAGAACAGATTATGAGGAGGAAGTATTTAGACAATTGCTCAATCCTTTACATTACATGAAATTGAAAAAGTATCTAACCTCATCTATCAGAAAATTAATTCTGGAAGTGATGAATGGGGGCCTGAAAGGGGGGTGGCTAAGCAAAACAGAACAGACTATCAATACAAAGATGATTATGTTATACAACCTCTTTCTATTCTACCTAAAATCCATAAAGATACTAAGAAGCCTCCGGATAGACCCATTGTGGTCGACTGCCAGTCAGCTGAATATGTGGATTTTTTATCAAACCTTTTGTACCTTTGACAAGGTTGTATACAAGGGACATTTTAACAGTATTCACCCAGATAGAAGGGTTACAATTCAACTGTGACAGTCTTGTAACTATGGAAACACAGAGTTTATACACTAACCTCCCTCAGTCTGAGGCACTAGAAGTGATCACAACCACTTTAGATTCTAGACCCAGACCCCATAATGTTCCCACAGATTTCACTATGAGATGTGCTCAGATTGCATTGGAACAGAATTACGTCCTGTTTAATTATGATTTTTTTCCTAAATCAAGGGGGTAGCTATGGGAGCCACTTTCACACTAGACATTGCAAATCTATATGTGGCCACATTTGAGGAGCAAATTGTTTTCAATTAGATCATTCCCTATGGGATGAACATTACCAAATAGCTCCACAACACTGATGATATTTTATTCATCTGGCATTGTTCCTTAACAGATGTCTTTCAGTTCCATGAATGAATTAATAATCAAAATACCAACTTGAAAGTTACCTTGGAACACAACATCCACTCTATCAATTTCCTGGACCTTAAAATTACAGCAGATGAGGGACAACTTTATGTGGGCTTGCACACTAAATCAACTGCCAGAAATACCTTACTCAAATAAAATAGTAATCATCCCAGGAATTCAAGGGCCTTTGGGCAGTTCTTAAGGATCAAACATAATTGTACTAAGAAGGAAAATGAGTTTCTTGAAGTAAAGATCCTAATGTCTAAACTAATTAGGATGAGTTACCCCTATAGATTTGCTAAGAGATCATTGAAATGTGCTTGGTACTATGATTGTCACGCTTTACTTCAAGTTAAAAAAGACCTAGCCCATCCTGCATGACCTGTGTCATTACTTTTGTCACTTAGTCTAACAGGGTAAAAAAAATATTCTAAAAAACTGGCATTTGTTAGCCTCTTTAAAGGTCCCACTTGATAGACCACTGTTCGCCTTTTAAAGATGTAGAAATCTAAGAGACAATCTAGTAAGGGCATAAATAAAACCATATCTAAAAACATTGAGTAGCATTTGGGGTTTTGCCCTTGGATCTGGGCATTACCCTGTGGGAACTGTAGTGCAAGTGCCTCCTCTACAATTGTGAAATCCTGTTGCCTGAATGAAAATAGAATTGGTATTTAAAATGCTTTACAAAATGTGGCATGAAAAATGTCATTCATTGTATAGAATGCCTATGTTCTTTACATTATATTGGCAAATCAACTCATGAAGTGAGAAAGAGGGTTATTCAGCATCAATCATGAATACGCCATAAGGTTGTGAATGCACCTATGGTTGAAGATTACAAACTGATGGGCCATACCCCTACTGATATGTATTGGTTTGTATGGACATGGTGAAAACAACAAAAAGATGAGTTAATGTGGACCGCCTGTTAATCATTAAAGAGAACAGATAGATTTGGCTGGAAGACAGTGTGAAGAAAGGTTTGAGTCAATGAATTGAATGGCAGGTGCTCGCTACCCCTTAGTTGACTCTGACAAGCATTTGTAATCTTTATTCAGTATATGCCTTTTTGACTGAGATGAGTTCCGTTTGTAATGTGTTCTAGAATGGATGAGTCTTCCCTATGAAATATATTTAGCTTGGGTTTTAGTTTTATGGTGTCTGGTTTGATCTGGTTGGACTACACAGTAAGTAGGGCTTGGTTTGACATCTGTTCACTAATATGGTTAATTGTACTAGTGTGATTGTTTGCCCCTTGGTTGTATTTCTGTATTTAAAGAATTATGAATATCTGGTATGCTTGTTAGCTGCAGTCTGTGATGACATTAAGATTGCTGGCTAGTCTCTATCAACTATGTAGCTGTGTTGAGCTTGCACACACTCATTTCATCATGTCCTTACTAATGATAACCTGTATATGTTAGTCTTGTAGAGTTAGTATTATACATTTTTATGGTTTATTTTAATTACATTTTTAATGCGTGACTGGTGTGTATATTTGAATTCTCCAAGATGGCCGCCATGGTGGTAGTGGCTACTCCGTGACATAATGAGTTCTATCTTTTTTCCAATTTTGAAGCATGTTCTATAAGTCCAATACTTTGTGCGGACTAAGTATTGTAGAGATGGGCTTTTGCTGTCTCGCTATTTATGTTTCGCTCCAGGGAATTTGGGTATATCACACATTGAGTATTCTTGCTACGGTGTAGGATGCTTCTGTAGATAAATGAAGATATCCACTATAGGTGAAGCACTTGTCACATGCTCAGGTGATTGCCTTAAACACGTCCTGTTTGAGTTTTGGTGTCGGTGCTGAATAGTTTTTCTAGAGTGGACAGGCCTGGGGACTGAGGCTTGCAGTTTCCTTTATTAAGGTGAGTTGTACTCTAGGGACCACAGGGATATTGTTGCTGATTTTTGTCGATACTAGTTGTTTTCATAGTGACCAAAGATGCTCCTGGGTTGCTTTTAAGTTTAAATCCTCTTGTTTTCTTGCTTGCATTTGGGAAGCAGACTTAGGGCCTGATTTTAACCTTGGCGGACGGCGGAGGCCGTCCGCCAAGGTTCCGCCGCCAAATGACCGCACCGCGGTCACAAGACCGCGGCGGCCATTCTAACATTTCCTCTGGGCCGGCGGGCGCTCTCCAAAAGAGTGCCCGCCGGCCCAGAGGAAATGCCCCTGCAACGAGGACGCCGGCTCAGAATTGAGCCGGCGTAGTTGCAGGGGTGCGACGGGTGCAGTTTGCACCCGTCGCGTATTTCAGTGTCTGCATGGCAGACACTGAAATACTTTGCGGGGCCCTCTTACGGGGGCCCCTGCAGTGCCCATGCCATGGGCATGGGCACTGCAGGGGCCCCGCGGCACCCCCTACCGCCCTCCTGTTCCTGGCGGGAGACCCGCCAGGAACAGGATGGCGGTAGGGGGTGTCAGAATCCCCATGGCTGCGGAGCGCGCTCCGCAGCCATGGAGGATTCCCCCGAGCAGCGGAAAGTCGGCGGGAGACCGCCGACTTTCCGCTTCTGACCGCGGCTGAACCGCCGCGGTCAGAATGCTCGTGGGAGCACCGCCAGCCTGTTGGCGGTGCTCCCGTGGTCGGTGGCCCTGGCGGCCACCGGCCGCCAGGGTCAGAATGACCCCCTTAGTATTGTGGCAACTGGTAGTGTGTAAGTGAAGGCAAAATTATATTATGGTGGATTTCACTATAGGGTTTAACACATAGTTACCTTCTTTTGTTTTTAGATACTTTCATGTATTTGGTGCATGTGGTAAGACTATTCTTTCTTTAGTAGGTTGTGCTTCTTCATGGTGCAACTCTGGTTTTTCTCACACACGGGTTTTCTTTGTTTTAATGTTAACACCTTTTTGGGTCTTTTTGTGTTTAACAGGCAGTACACAAGGTGTGCTTTGGTCTTGATTACATACTGTCTGAACTCTACTTTTTTGTTTATATGTAGGTATTACTGTGTTTATGTGTCCTTTCTCAACACTGTGGCCCTAATTATGAGTGTGGCGGTCTAAAGATCGCCACACTTGCAGTGGCGGTCTGACCACCACCATAGTGGCGGTCTGACTGCCACATTACGACCGTGGCAGAGCCGCCATGGTCCAGCCACCGGAACCACCAGGTTGCCACCAGTCAACACGCGCCGATCTCGGCGGTCGTAATCCGGATTACAAGTCCCCTTTCCTCCAGCCTTTGCATGGCGGTCGGACCAACATGCAAAGGCTGGCAGAAAGATAGCATTGGGGGCCCAATGGGGGCCCCTGCACTGCCCATGCTTTTCTCTGCCCGAATTATTGGGCAGTGAAAAGCACGCCGGGTGCTGTCACATCCGATGCACTGCAACATTGCCGCCAGCTCGATTACGAGCCAGCATCAATGTTATGGTCTGTTTCCCGCTGGGCCGGCGGGAAACTCGTAGTAGGGCTTGCGGAATGACGGCTGCATAGGCGGTCATCTTGATGCGGGAATTTGGTGGGCGGCCTCCACCACCCGCCAAAGTCATAATGAGCCCCTGAGTCTTGAAGATGGTTTGTCAGACCCCTGATTGCATCATAGACCAAAACATTGACAATTCTTCCTCATTGACAAGCTCTGATGGAACACAAAGTTATCACTTGGGCTGGACTGTAAATGACTTGATTTCTTTTTGTCAAGAGGTGGCTTACAACTCCTTCATGGGTTGGCCATATACCAACATAGTGATCTAAAAAATAGAAAAAGGGGGAGGGACATGTACAGTGATGATGATTACTGGATATACATTCATGTATATACTTAATTTGTTGAAATTTAGGCCCGTATTTATACTTTTTTTAGCGCCGCATTTGCGCCGCTTTTTGACGCAAAACGGCACAAACCTACAAAATACAATGGTATTTTGTAAGTTTGCGCCGTTTTTGCATAAAAAAACGACGCAAATGCGGCGCTAAAAAAGTATAAATACGGGCCTTAGTCTGTTGTCAATAAAGTTCAATTGAACAGTACAGGTGTTTATGTTCCATGTATTCGAGATTGGATCCTTCTGATCGATGTGATTTAACACAAATTGTAGTTAAATAGTTCCTCTAGGAACATTTTTGCGTATAGAAAGTTGGCATTTTCTTACTTCAACCATTGTGTTCCTCTGCCTGCCTCTGAATACACGACTGGTTTGGTGACTGATGGGCCCTGTGCATTCCCTCCAGATGGCCACACACAATGGGAGATTAGATGTGACTTGATTGGCTTTATTGGGCCATGAACTGGCTTGAAGGGGGTGGAGCTTAGCACTGCCTTAATACACCTGAATACTCTTGTCCTGTCCACCCACAATAGGGCTTAAAGACCCTGTGTTGTCACTCCAGCCAGCATAGAGCCAGGACAGGGGAGGCAGGGCATCTGTACATGTCAAAGGCCTGTCTCTGAAGCTTCTCCCACCTTCTGGAACCAGGGCACCAAAGTACAAACACAGGACCCCAAACCTCACCAAATCAGATTCTACTGGAACCGAGGACACTCTGCCAGGATGGACTGCTGTGCTGCCAGTCTATAACTGTACTGCTCTGTTGGTATACCGCTGCTGTTGTAGAAGGGAATACCGCTTTGCTACTTGATCTGCTGTGTTGGCCTACTGCTGCTGCTCTAGGAAGGACTGCCACTTTGCTGTTTGCTCTGCTGTGTTGGCTTGCTGTCTGCTTCTTCTGTCCTGCAGTGAGACAGGCTGGACTTGCCTCTACATCCTTGCAACCAAGAATCTCCAAGGCTTTGCTGGCTAGCCCCCTATTCTTCTGCAGTCTCATTGACATCAGAAACTGCCTACAACTCACCTGCAACAGCACTTGTACTCTGCCATCTGTGAGCCTATGCTGCCAAGTGGTGCCTCCCCAGTCCTGGACCCTTGGAAGTGGGCCAAAGATTCTCTGCCTTCTGTATTTTCATCAGAACCACCATGAAGCAATGCAGAGCCCTGCAAAGCTTTGCCATGCAGCTGCCAGCCCATCTGAACTGACGCACAGTGAGACCAGGCCCCACAAAGCCTCGCCACATAGCCTCTTGGAACTGACACAGAACAATGCAAAGCCTTGCAAAGCCTTGCAAAGCAACGCCGTGCACACAGCACACCAGGATTTAAGGTACTGTGTTCAGTGCACTCAAGTGAGTCTTTGTAGCTGGCCCGCACTCCATTGTGTTCGGCTTGAACTTGTGACTTTTTCCCTGTCCAGGGTGACCAGATAACCACCAATGGCTCTTTTTTGTGCTATTTTCACCTAAATCTTTAAAAATGCATATCTCAGGATCTACCTTTTGGATTTTTTGTTGTTTTGGTTGTGTTTTAATCAGAAAAATACTCTCTACTTTTCTAACCTGGTGTTGAGTCTTTTTGTGGTGTCTTTCACGGTGTTACTGTAATTTAAGTGTTGCACGAATACTTTGCACATTGTCTCTCCAAAGTTACAGCTGACTGCTTTGTGGCAAGTATAGCAGAGGGTGAGCACAGGTTAGTGTAGGGAGGGTATCTGACTTGACCTAACTAGGACTGTGGTCCCTACTTGGACAAGGTGCATACCTCTGCCACCTAGAGACCCAATTTCTAACAAAGTTCTTCAGGTACTTTTGGAATAGATGGGGTGGTCCAGAGCTGTAAGGGTAACTCATTCCATGTATGTGAGAGGGTTGGATAAAAGGGGGTGGAGTGAAGGTGTCTGGTGGACTGAAGGAAGTTCAGGTGGTGGTTCGAATAGGCAGTCCGCAGTTGTGTAGTACCTTGTATGTGTGGGTCAGCAGCTTGAACAGGCATCTTTTCTTCAAAGGGAGCCAGTGGAGTACCCTGAGACAGGGGGTGATGTGGGTTTGTCTTGTTAGATCCAGGATGAGTCTGGCTGCAGTGTTCTGCATGGTCTCTAGTCATCAGAGGAGGTGAGCTGCAATCTCTGTATAGAGAGCGTTCCTGTAGTCCAGTCAGCTGGAGATGAGGGTCCTGTGCATCTTACACTTTGGGGTAGCCATTGGAATATCCTATGATGCAGGCACAGGATGAAGAAGCAGGAGAAAGAGCCGGAGTTGGCCTGAAACATCTTGGTTAGCTTGTCCTGAATGGTGCCTTGGTTCCTAGCTTGGTCAGTGGGGGTAGGTATAACTCCGAGTTCTGAGGGCCAATAGGCTGTGCCCTTTGGGGAGCTTTTGTTTCAGAAGATCAGTACCTATGTATTGTCTGTGTTGTGCTTCAGGCAGTTGTCCTTCATTCAGTTGGACACTTATGTCTAACAGTTGTGGAAGTGGGTGTTGGTGGTGTTTTTAGAGATGGAGAGGATGAATTGTGTGTCGTCAACATAGGATATAATGTTGAGTCCATGGGTTTTGACGATGCTGGCCAAAGGTTTCATATAAGTGTTGAAGAGGGTGGGGTGGAGCGAGGATCCTTGGGGTACTCTAGAGATGATTTCCTTGGGTTTTAAGGTGAGAGGGGAAGGCAGAATTTTTGCGTTCTTCCCGTGAGGAAAGAGTTGATTCACCTGAGAGGGGCTCCTTGGATGCCTATGTTGTGCAGCTTTGTGATGAGTGTGTTGTGAGCGACTGCATTGAAGGCTGATGAGAGGTCTAGGAGAATCAGGGTGCAGTCTCTCCTCAGTCAAGTAGGGCTGGATGTCATCGTAGCCGCAATGAGGGCTGTGGTTGATGCAGAATCTGGATTGGGTGGAGTTGAGTAGAAGGTTTCATTCCAGATGTGGAGAGAGTTGATGGCTTTTTCGAATACTTTAGCTGGGAACAGGAGTGGGAAGATTGGTTGGTAGTTCGCTTGTGTCTGTCAGTGGTTTCTTTAGTAGGGCATTGACTTCTGAAGTTTCCAGTTCACGGTGAAGGTGGCCATGGCAATTGAGGTGTTGAACAAGGTGGTGATCACGTAGCTGATTCTGGCTTCACCTATGTTGAAGATGTGGTGAGGGCATGGGTCGGTTGGGGCTCGTAAGTCAGCTGGCTCCTTTCAGTTAGTCGGATTTCAGTGGTGGTACTGGGACCATTGTGTTGCTTAACAAAGTCATTGGCTGTAGGCTGATTTTCGAAGTTTCTGTAGATGTTTGTGATTTTGTAGTGGAAGAAGGTTGCAAGGTTGTTGCAGAGTTTATGTGAAGGGGTAATGTTGTTAGTTGCAGCCATTGGGGTGGAAAATTGTTTGACAATGTTGAAGAGTTCTTTGATGTTATTGGAGCTTGATTCAATGTGTGAGGCTAAGGCCTTCTTCTTTGATTCTCTCAACTGTCTGTGGTAGAGTTTGAGGGCTGTCTTGAAGGTGGTCTTGTCAGTCATGTTCTTGCTGGTGCACCATCTCCTTTCCAGTTCTTTCCAGTGTCATTTGGCAGTTCTGATGTCTTCGGTGTACCAGCCAGCCTGTTTGGTGGACCTTCTGTGGATGTTATTACTGAATGGCATGATACTGTTGGTGGAGTTGGTGATCAAATTGTTCATGTTTCTGATGTTCTGGTCTAGGTTGTTGGAGGAGATGGGGTGGGTGGTGTTGAGGGTGTTGGTCCATGTGTCCTTTGAGACTTTGCTCCAACTGCAGTGGGGGTTTTTGTTCAAACTGGGGGTGGAGGTCAGTGAACTGGTGATGTAGAACTGAACGATGGAGTGGTTGGTCCAGGTGAGTTCTGTGGTGTGGCTGTACCTCATGTTGTTACTGGCGGTGAAGATGGGGTCTAGCGTGTAGCCAATGGTATGCATGGGGATGTGGACAAGGTGGGTGAGCCCATCGTGTTCACGCTGTTGAGAAGGTTGGTAGTGTTGATGTCACTCTGATCGTCAAGATGGAAGTTGAGGTCACTTTGGAAAATATAGTTGTTGGAGTCTACAGTGAGGGAAGCAATGAAGTCAGCGATGTATTTGCAGAAGGCTAGACATGGTCCTGGAAGATGGTAGAACAGGGTGCCTGATGCAGGTTTTTCTGTCTATTTGGACCCTGGAGCTGAGGCGATCCATGGCCAGGGTGATGTCATAATTTGTGCTGGTGCACTGGATGGATTCCTTGTATATGATGGCAATCCCTCCACAAGGTGTACTGATGCGGTCACTGTGAGTGATCTTGTAACCTTTGGGTATTGCAGTGGTGATGTCAGGCACAGAAGTGGGGTGGAGACAGGTCTCGTGAGGAAGAGGACATCATTTGTGAGGGTGGAGATGAGGTCCCAAATCTCAGTGGTGAGTTTTCATGGTTAGCACGTGTTGTGTAGGGACCATGCAAGTTGGGGTTATTGTTCAAGTGGTTTCTGTGGTGTGTTCAGGGTGGCACTGGTGGGTGGGCTGGTGTGTCTACTATGGCAGGTGGCAGTGGGTGCAGGTGAAAGGTCCTATTGTGGTGGATGGGTCATTGTGGTGGCAGTGTTTGTTGCTGCATCTGGGGTCGAGGGTGTAGAGCTTAGCGATGCTGTATCTGCTGTGGGTGGAAGGGCCAGCGGTCATGGTACTGGATGGCCAGGTGCAGATGGGCTTGCCTTTGGCACATCAGCAGTATGCCTGCAGCACAGTCATGCTGTGGCCTGCATTTAATGGATTTCAGGGGAAGGGGGAGTCTTCTGTTAGAAGGAAATACAGTGAGCTGGAAAAACCAGGTGGGAAAACCCAGGCAGCAGCGGTGTCACTTGGTCAAATGGTAGCAACTGGATCAGGCATCCCATGCTAATCTACATGAAGTTTCTCCATGGGCTACCAAAGTAAGATGTAGGGAGAGGTATTGTGGAACAACTTTGAATACAATAAACCAATAGGTGGAATTTGGAGGAGGCGCTGACAGCAACAGTACCATGCCTCCCAATTCTTTCAGGTCTTTGGAGACACAAAGTAGGCAGTGGAATGGGGCAGTGGGTTGAAGCCGTGCCTCATCATACCAAGGTATACCTCATTTAACTTTTGAATAATGTAAAGACACAGTAGTTGGTTAACAAAGGCGGAGTTTTTTGGGGTGTCTTTGGAATCCATGGCCAACCAACAATGTACAATAGAAATATGTTTCATTACTTTATACTCCCTATTTTGAAATTGAATGGAGTGCCTAATATAAATGACCTATTTGCAACTCTTACTACCCAGTTTCTGGGCCTGATTACGAGTTTAGGTTAGGGTGACCAGATTTTGAGAAGCAAAAACTGGGACAGGTCACACATAAAAATAGGACTAAAGCCTTTAGTCTCACTTTTATATGCTATGGGTACCCTGGGACATAGCAGGAGCTGGCCCTGGGGGTTGGCGGTCCCCAGGGCCAATCGGTGGTTCCATGAGGGGGGCCACCCACCCCCTCCAACATAGAATAGTGCCGGGGAGGTGGCTGGCCCGAGCCTGCGGGGGTCCACTACAGACCCCCTTTCAGTTTTTTACACTTTGCCCTGGAGAGGCGGTGGTCACAGGGGCTGTGGGGGGGGGGGCGTGCCCCCTACATATAATTACATTAAAGCCCCAGAGAGGTGGTGGTCCCTGGGGCTGCGGGGGGGCAAACAGCCCAGGCATATAACTACATTAAAGCCCCAGGGAGATGGTTGCCCCTCGGTTGTGGGGGGTGGGGGGCTTGCAGCCCTCCCAGCTTATTTCTTTAACGCTCAGGGATATGGTGGTCCGCAGGCCACATGGCCCCCTTGCTTCATATTTGCTTTAAGACCCGGGGAGGTGGCAGTCCCGGGGCAGCGGGGGGGCTAAAAAATATTTGTTTAACGCCCTGGAGAGGTGTTGGACCCGAAGAATTAAAATAACAATGCCCCCGGGACTTAGCCCACCTGGGGCTTTATAAAATAAAAGCGCGGGAGCCTGCATGTTTATTTTATTTTATTACTTTTTGGTGGATCCATGGATCTGCAGCAAGGTCTGCGGAAAATACTTTTTTACCATGGGGGGTCCCTCTGGGACCTCACTACCAGAGCTAAGGGCTCAGAGTGTCCATACCCTGGCCCCTTTTCTTATTTTTTAACATTTTTCAGCTGAGTTCCAACATGACTGCCAACACTTTCTTGTTGCAATGTTGGCAGCCAATCAGATCTCTGCACGAGATTGGGAGGGGTTGCAAATCCTTGGTGCCCCTAGTTTTACAAATTTGGATTTCCTTAAATTTCTCAAAACTGCTGAATGGATTTTACAAACAACAACAAGTATTGATAAATGCATTAGGTTTCGCCTATGCGATTAATATAACATTTTTTTGTTGTAAGATTTAGCTTGGTGAGCAGTTGTGCACTGTAAGTTACTGAAACTCCATAAAAGTGTTATGAATTGTTTATGGACAAAACCAATATATTGTGTAGTAACTAGTTGTGAGATACATATACGTTTCCAAAGCTAGGCATGAGCAAACATATTCAGTTTATCAGTGTCAGCACTGGCTCTTCTGGGACTATAACTGGTTTAACCTGTAAAGTGAACATTGTAGCCGGGGCAAATGGAATGCATATTACTAAGGCATCTGATGGTTGTGTCAGGCTAAATGCATGCAATCCATTTCAATCATTTTGTAGCACAGGAGTAAAGATCGTCTTTCCTTACAATCAATAAGGTTGAATAAAGTAAAGATGAGTGTGGTATGCGCTTATCCCCTAAAGGGTTCACATAAAACAGTGAACCTCAAGATTTTGAACAACAGATCCGTTTTGCAAAAAAAAATCTGTGCTTTGGTAGAATTTGTAAATGCTTTTTGGGAAGACCAAGGGCCAGATGTAGGAAAGGGTTTGCAACTCGCAAACGGCAAAAACTGCCGTTTGCGAGTTGTAAATCGCATTTTCCTATGCAGAAATGCATTTTGCCAGTCGGTACCGACTCGCAAAATGCATTTCAGAATCGCAAATAGGAAGGGGTGTTCCCTTCCTATTTGCGATTCCTAGTGGTATGCAATACCATTTGCGACCGCATATGCGGTCGCAAATGGTGTTGCAGTTACCATCCACTTGAAGTGGATGGTAACCCACTCGCAAATTGGAAGGGGTCCCCATGGGACCCCTTCCAGTTTGTGACTGGACCCAAAAACATTTTTTCAGGGCAGGGAGTGGTCCAAGGGACCACTCCCTGCCCTGAAAAAATACCGAAACTAAAGGTTTCGTTTTTTTTTTTAAGTGCAGCTCGTTTTCCTTTAAGGAAAACGGGCTACACTTAAAAAAAAATAAACTGCTTTATTTAAAGCAGTCACGAACACGGAGGTCTGCTGACTACAGCAGGCCTCCATGTTTGCGAGTGCCCATAGTCGGTATGGGGCCGCAATTTGCGACCCACCTCATGAATATTCATGAGGTGGGTCATTGCGACCCCATACCGACTCGCAGACGGTGTCTGAGACACCGTTCTGCATAACATTTTGCGAGTTGCAAATAGCGAGTCGCTATGACTCGCTATTTACAACTCGCAAAATGTTTCTTTGCTACATCTGGCCCCAAATTCTTTAATCAATTGTGCAAAACATTGATGAATAATTGATGGCTGCTCTAAATGTATTTTACCTAGTTGGAGCAAAGACTAACAAGAAACTGAGTGAGAAGTAGAAAATGGTCCCAGTTGGTCAACGTACCTGGCCACATTAGAATAGGGCAAATATTTCCTTTACCAATCATCACTTGAGAAATATGCATGAACTAGCCATTAAGAGCCCCCATGCTCACCGCCTTCATAAGAACATCGCCTGTTATAGGAGCCTACAGTATATCTAAAGAAAGACCCAGCAGAAGGAAGCACGTGTGTATGTGCATGTAGTTGTAAAAGTGAACCCACGACAGGAAAAAACGTGGTCAAAAGAGTCAAAAACCTGCCAAAATTTGCAGCAGGGCTGCGGGAGGATAGACAGATAGCAGGACATGCATATTGTAGTGTAGTAAGCAATACATTTGCATTTTAAGCTCCATTTCAAGAGCACTATATGATGCTTTTTATCACAGCTGATAAATATCACAGCATTTTCCGGGCTTAATGCACAGTTCCATTAAAACACCGGCAGCACCACTGAGACCAGGTAACGTCCTGTTTAATGTAAAGCCACTCTGATAAGATCTGAGTACCCTTCCATTGAAAGGAAAGTAATCCATGCCTTAGTTCATTCTGTCAGTGTAAGGTAATGACAAGATATTTAATGGAGTTGGTTACTCTAATATTGTAGTAGGGCATATACCTGTAACCTCATTTTTTAATTAAAAGCTGTCAAGCATGCAGAGATCTATGATTACATCATCGAGTAATTTGCATTAGAATACAATCATTGCTGTAAAGTGTGTTCAGTTATTTAAGCCAATTATACAAATATTATAAGTCTCAGAATGCTCTTACCTTTTAAACGAAATCCAAGAACAACATAAGGATTAAGGTTACTGACAGGGCGTGTCCAAGATGGCAACCGGAGCGGCAGCATAATCTGCGGCTCCGCTCCCAGCCACCTAATCATCCAGGCATCCCCCGACCAACTGGAGGATTGCTGTGTGCCCTGCCGCTCCAGCAAAGCCCCAGGGAACGACTCGGCGCTGGACGCCAGCAGCAAAGCCGCACTACTTGGGCGGCGCCCTCGCTGTGCGGAGAGTGGTGCCCTGGCCAGCGCAGCCTGTGCGAGGGCCTACACCCTCCTAGATCTTGGGGGAGAGCGCGTCGTGAGGATCCGGGTGCCCCCTCCACATTACGGTGACAATGAGAGCTTATGGCTGAGAGCACAAGGGCTCCGATACGGTGAGACAGCGACTCGGTGGCACTTTTCAAGCCGCGACTCAGACCTCGCAAGGCCCGTGAGGCTACTACTTAATCTATAGCTGCACATGAGCTCCAGCCCGCGTGCGTGAAGACACCATTCACTTTCCTGCTGCTCTAGCATCCTATTATAGCAGATATGGGACTGGATTGATGATTTCTGTCGTAAGCCTGTCACCTTGGGGCCCTGATTTGCCAGCCACATTGCGATATTCTGACTTCTTGGAACTACTAGCATCTGCCAGACTCGGAGGACACTGGGACTGCACCCCCCAGATCGTAGCAGTCGCTATACAAGCTACTTGGAAATATTAGTGCGGCACTGACTCTGAGACTTAATTTCTCCTTCCAGCATCGCCTTGAGTTGCCTTCATACCGCATTAAGGCGGGTTGCTTCTGTGCTGCCCCCAAATTCACATTGTGCTACTTCACGGGGACATTATACCATACATATCAACGCACTGGTGCCGTGCATGGGGATTCACTTACTGGAGGCATCTTAGCTGATTGATATAGCGTCTGCCTCCTCTCCTTTGGGCGCTCGTGTCTGGGGTTGACCTGGAGGGTGCGTGCCCGACTAGGTGCTCCTATCGGGTGTCCACCCGTGGCCAGGGAGGCCGGATGGGTAAACCGAGACCCACCAAGAACCCTGTGACGACCATGGAGATGACGGGGACGCCGGCTGTGAACCCGGACTCGACCTCCCAGGCGTTGCGCCAGATGGAAGTCACCCTGCATAATCACACATCACAATTTGAGCGGGTGTTACAGGCCATACTGGATATCAAAACCACTCTTGAGACGAAGACTGATGGTGTTACACTGGACGTCAACCTCCTGTGGACCGACCACCCGGCATTGGCGGAGAGATTGACAGAAACAGAGAGCGATATGGCGAAGTTGTCCCCCAGTGTGAAGGCCCTTCAGGAGAAGAAGACCCAACTAACCACGGAGGTAGATGAGCTCAGACGCTGAGCCGAAGATGTGGAGGGGAGATCGAGGCTAAACAATATATGCCTGGTAGGATTCCCAGAGAGAGCCGAGGGCCCCAGCGCAATTGTTCTTGGAGGGTTTGCTGACAGACACCATTCTACGAAACAAAGTTCCAAAATTATTTTCAGTAGAACGTGCTCACAGAGTGCCGGGCAGGCCTCTGCCGCTAGGCGCTCTTCCTCGACCATTGATAGCTCGTTTCCTCAACTACTGTGACAGAGCCTTTGGTGTTGAAGCTGTTCCGCAAGGAGGGCCCCCAAAAGTTTGAGAAAGCATCAATATCTGCCTATCCAGACTTCACTGCCGAAGTCCAAAAAAGGCATGGTTACTTCCACACAGCGAAACAACGTGTCTGCAAGCATAATTTCAAATATGCCCTTCTCTTCTCTGTGAAACTGCGAGTAAAAGATGGTTCGGCAGTGCACGTTTTCTCCTCTTAGGATGATGCTTCGACCTGGCTGCACGCTAAGGGGTTTGCCCAGCCCGCGCAACAGAGGGAACTAGAGGAACCATGGTCTCCCCCTCAAGGGAGACGCGGACGCTGGGCTCGCTCTGAGATGAAGCCTACCAAGATGCAGTCGGAGGTGGAGCACTCCCGGCTACTTCGCGATGCCACCCAGTTTGTATCCAACTCTTATTCGGCTTTGAGTGAACTAGCTGATGTCGAGGCTGCCCTGCTCGCAGGCCTTTTTCTAGTTTTTTGTGTCGTTTACTCATGACTTGTGTCGTTGTTTCTATGCCTATCTCATTGAGGACTTCTTCTCTTCTTATATCCCCATTGGTTCATTTTGTTATTGCAACGATTTGTTGCCGGGGAGGAGCATTGAGGGCATGCTGTTGTCTAAGTGCCGAGACATTTGACCGGGGGCGAAGGTATGCAATGATTGCCCGAAGTATTGAGGGGAGGAACTCTGGGGCTCCCCCACTGCCTTACATCACCGTATAGTAATGGTTGTCCAATCTCAGGCACATATCCCTTGTTACAACGTGATCACATGGAACGTTAGGGGCATGTGCACTCCGCGCAGGGGCAATGCATTTATGCTTTCTTGAGGCGTCACCTGGTCCACATTGCAATGCTGCAGGAAACGCATTATCCTCAACCACGTTAGAGAAAATGCACGTCAGCTGGAGGGGTCAATTAGTGGGTACTACCTCCTCATCCTTTGCTCGGGGCATAGCAGTTTGGATTGCGCCGGGAGTGCCGTATATGATTTCTCACACACAGATAGACCCAGATGGTCGCCATGTGGTGATAGAGGGCTCCCTAGACGGCGCACCCTAGGTTCTTGTGGCGCTTTACACACCCAATTCCACCCAAAAAAAATTCTTCATGCAATGTCGGCTGGATTATTTAGTGAACCTTCTGTGGAGAGTATCTGGGGTGGAGATTTCAACTGTGTTTTGGATGTCCATTTGGATCGTTTCTTTCCCCCCCCTGCCTTCTGCCTTGAGCAGGCAGATCTCGCATGAGTTCAAAGCATGGAGAGTGAAGAATGGCTTGTGTGATGTTTGGCGCTTGCGACACCCGGCGGACCGTGAATACTCATTCTACTCCCCGGTGCATTACTTACACACCAGGATAGACCTGATTTTCACCCCACCCTCCATGAGACATAGGATTTGTACCTCCGATTATCTGGCCCGTACCGAGTCAGATCACTCGGATACCTACGTGGCGCTTACAGCCAGAGGCCTTGGCGGATCCCCCTTTCCACACAGAACTCACTTAATGCCTAACCACTTACTTCTCTCAAAATCAGAACTCAACACTACATAGGGCAACAGAGTGGGATGCTCAGAAAGTAGTGATACGAGGCCACTGCATGGCTGCTTCCATCAGGATCTGTCACATACTGGTGAGGGAGCTATCAAAGCTGGAATCTAAACTGCGCACAGTAGAGGTTGCGGTCGCTAGAGGCGAGGAGTCAGCGGGTGTGCTTGCACCCTTGCGCGCAAGCCACAGGGAAGCCGACAATAGTCTCAATAAACATGATTATCGGCATTATATTACACAACAATACACAGAGGGGGACAGAGCTGGATGTTTATTGGCTTGGTTAATATGCAATAATCCCCAGTCCTCGCTTATTGGGGAGATCTGATTGGACACTGGAGAGATAGTGAACACCCAAGAGTCGATTAACAAAGCTTTTTTTTGCCTATTAACGTGAATTATATGCTCCCCCCTCCTCCCTTGACGGGATGAGTGGCTGGCTTCTTGAGCTCTTTACAGCTAAGCCGCCTGCTCCTGGAACAGGTGGACACATTGGAAGGCCCTATCGGCCTGGAAGAGATACGCCTCACTCTATCCCAGATGTCCCGGAACAAGGCCCCTGGTTCAGATGGTCTTCCAGTTGAGTACTTTGTATCTCTGGCACCCCATCTCCTACAACCCATGCTCTAGGTGTTTAATGAAGCGCAGACTCGTAGACAGTTGCCGACCTCGATGCGTGAGGCCCTTATAGTGGCCCAAAGCCTGGCCGCGACACCCTAGATGTACTCTCATTCCACCCTCTTTCACTGTTAAACACAGATTGTAAAGTGCTTGGGAAAATATTAGCCAATAGGCTTCTCCCATTTATTCCTCATTTGATACACGAGGATCAATCAGGCTTCATACCTGGTAGGAATACTTTCCTGAACATTAGGAGATTGATCCGCATACTGCATAACACCGCATCCGTGCCAAACCATAATGGAGTCGCCTTGTTGTTAGACATAGAAAAGACGTTTGACACGTTGAGTTGGGACTTACTTTTTCAAACGCTTTCTGCAATGGGCTTTGGTGACGGGTTCATAACATGGATTAGAAGATTATACTCTAGACCGTCGGCCCGCGTCAAGACAGGGCAGATTGTCTCAAACCCATTTCCCATCTCCAGGGGCACTAGACAGGGATGCCCGCTGTCTCCCCTGTTGTTTGCCATAGCTATGGAGCCCTTAGCCGCCCACCTCAGAACACATGCACAGCAATGGGGTATACCAGAATTACACACTTCTAACATAATCTTCTTGTACCCAGATGATGCACTGATCTATTTGCCCGATCA
This sequence comes from Pleurodeles waltl, assembly GCF_031143425.1. Taxonomy (NCBI): domain Eukaryota; kingdom Metazoa; phylum Chordata; class Amphibia; order Caudata; family Salamandridae; genus Pleurodeles; species Pleurodeles waltl. The sequence continues at coordinate 282,984,814 of NC_090436.1, forward strand.
CACGACATCCCTGAGTCGAGTATTGGAGTCCATGGACTCTTATGCCGATATCTCCGACCTGTGTAAATAGGTCTAAATCTTGCATTTTCCCCCTGTCTCCTGTAGCCCCGGAACTCCAGTCGGCACTACCGGAGTATCACCTGCCATGGTGCCATGCCACCTTTAAATACCTGGGCATGCAGGTATACCACTCTTTGGAGGACCTTAGAGAGGGCAATTTGGGCAGAGTTCTTCGCTCCATATGGGGCTCCCTGCCCTTCTGGGGGGCACTCCCCTTGTCTCCCATGGGAAGAGGTTCCATCGCTAAGATGCTCATCCTGCCTCACCTACTTTATTACTTTGCAGCGCTCCCGATTGTCTTGCCACGTACATTCTTTAAGACACTACAGGGCATGGTGACAGATTTTGTGTGGGGTAAAGATAGATGCCGAGCGGCCTCATCCATGACACAATATCTGTTGATCGAGGGGGGCTTGGGTGTACCCAATTTTGAAATGTATTATGCAGCTGCCCAACTACAATGGCCAGCTGTTTGGCTGGGCGAACGTCGCACAGCAGAAAAAGCAGTCCTCGCTGACGCGTTGGCACCGTTGCCACTGTTGACTTTTTTTTCAGATAAATCAGGGTTGTATTCTGTACTGCTGTCGGGTGCGCTCCAGGGCTTGGACCATGTTAAATCCCGTTGGGATGAGACGGTACCCGCTCCTCAGTCCTCGGCGGCGTGGTCGTCTGCGCTCTCGTCTGTTAGGAATGTCTCTTGGAATGCTAGACTCCGCTACACCCAATTTAATTATCTACACCACTCTTACCTGTCTCCCTCTCGTATAAAACTTATGTTCCCTCAGCCAGACCCGGTGTGCCCCCGCTGCGCGGACCCTCTAGCAGATTTCTATCATATGGTGTGGAGTTGCCCTCCGTTATACGTGACTTGGCAGCGCATTACTGATGCGGTATCTGACATCACTGCCCACGCCCTGCAGGCTACTCCTGAGTCCTGTCTGCTATGTCTGCGACATCGTGCCAGTAAGGCCAAGCAACTTCATAGGTTCATTGATTTAGCATTGTATTCAAACGACAAATAGCCGCCCACTAGAAGGCACCACACATCCCCAATCACAACAGTTGGTTGCAAGTCTTGTTACAGCAGTCTCATGTGGAGGTCCAGACACTGCGCAATTTACAGCAAAGAGGTCTAGTTCAGGATGGATCGGACATTTGGGATACCTTCATCATTAGCATGGAGGCCAAGGACGACACACATCCGCCTTAGAATTATCGTAGACATTAATGCATGTGATAAAATTGTGCTCCTCTAGGATTGAATGCTCTTTGTGGTTGGTTGATGGGGTTGTTGCGGCCTTCATGCTCGGTGCGGCGCTAATAGAGGGGTGGCTCGTGGGTGTCCTTGACACACTCATTGCCCTTTTCATTGAGTCTTGGCCCATGCCACTCTTCAGTTCATATTACTATTGCTCGATGCCGCTCCACAAACATATCATGTCCTTTTGGCGCGTTTGGGAACCCAGCATCCCTCCTCTTCCTTAAGCTCTCTGCCTAGCACCTCCTCCACTCTGTAGAGTGGGAGCGTTATTCTCGACAAGTGGCATAGTTTACTGTTGTTGTTTTAAATTGTATCTCTGTTTATATGATATATGGAATGTACCAATTCTCGTGTACCTAAACAGTTGATGCAGGAGTGTTTCACCTTGTGTATTACTGTCTAAATAATAAAAATATTTTTTTTTTAAAAGGATTAAGGTTACTAGATGACTCCACACCAAGGGCATAATGTTCTAGGTTCTGGACTTTTCTCTTACATATCTCTGGTTTCATATGCAGCAGTTTATTTGGATCAGATGACACAAACCAAGACTAAAAGATCTAAAAATGCATTCAATGTTTAAGTGAAAACCCAGTATTGGATCACTTGGGTCCTTGGTTTGCATGGGGTTGTCTTAGTATTGAATCATAAGTGATGCCCTCCTAATACGGAACAAGATGCAACCCTACAGATGGGGTACAGTCAGTAGGCACAGGGACACTTGATTACATGTCCACTTGTTTTTGGTGCTTGATTGTGCAACACATGGGCTCCTAACTAACACTTTTATGAACATAGCTATAAACATGAAATGCATTATAGCTACTGCATTTAGGTCTCAACTTTGGAACCTCTTGGGTCAGCCACTGGATACCTTGAGGCTGTTTAGAGTTCTGTATCACGTTTTCATTCTGTTGAATCGCTGTAGTATGCGGTGAAGAGAAAAAGAACCAATACTCCGACTCCAAAGGGATGAAGAATTTCTTTAGCTTTATTCAATAATAGGTCCACAACCTCAGAGACATCTGTTAGACTCCACAACTCCAGGCCACTCACCAAGCCAAGAGTTCCAGAACTCACTAGCAACTCAAAGGATGCAGAATACATCATAGACTCATAGAACCTAATATACCATAAGCATCATAGTAAAAGAAAGAGACAAAAATACAATACATTGCTGTTAGAAATGGGGTTTCTGGTTGGCTAGGGTATGTACCTCAGCCAGGCAGAACTTACCCACTCTAGTCAGGGCAAGGGAGTTACACGTCCAAGATAACCCCTGCTCACCCCCTTGGTAGCTTGGCACGAGCAGTCAGGCTTAACCCGGAGGCAATGCGTAAAGCGTTTGCACAACACACACATATATGTGACGCAATATCCCCACCACAAAGGAAACACAACACCAGATTATATAAAAATACACTGTATTGTACACAACGTAATTATTAGACCAACATCACATAACAGTACTATCCTGCTACCTTAGCAGTTGTCAGAACGTTACACATTAGTTACTCTGCAAACTAGCAGTAGTCACACATAACACACAGGTTACTCAGTATTCTGCAACATAAGCAGTAGTCAGGAAACACGTTATCACATTAGCACACTTGTCACAAGAATATCATAAAATGCCCATAATAGGAACATTAGAAAATCTATGGCAAGTTTAAGCAAACATATTAGCAAGTCATGCCCATAAAAGGAACATGTGCACACATATGTAAAACCATCAAAGAACAGGTAGGCAATATATCACAATTAGAAAAGTCTGTAACAAGAACTTCAATTATGATCCTATTGGTCCATTTAAAAGTACCTGGTAGATGGTAGAGGCACCTCCAGTGCCTAAAACGAATAATGGGGCCCCCGGCGCTCCTCTGCGCAAAACGGGGGCCTCCCTGATCTCCTGGGGTTAGGGGAGGGCGGCACGCACCTCCTCTGATACCCAAAATGGGCCCCTCCGGGGACCGTAACTATTGGGGGCGCCCCTAGGGCTCCACCGGCCCTCTCGAGGGGGGCCCAGGCCAGAGAAATCTCTTGTGGGGGAGGGGGGCGCCACGCACCCCCTCCGGGTTGCAAAACGGGCCCCTCTGGGGGCCCGCCAATTCCTGGGGTCTCCCTGGGCCTCCGTGGCCCGTCCTTGAAGGGAGACCCCTTCCCAATTGCTTCGGGCCCACGAGGGGGCCCACCAGAGTGCCTGCGGCACGGGCGAGCCTCCGATGAGGCTGCTGCCCCTCCCGCGCGCACCGGGAGAGCCCTCCGGGGCTGGAGCAGGTGAGGGAGAGGCGTCCTCCTCTCCCTCCTGCTTGAAAACAACGCCGGCACCAGGTCGGGCCGGCCGGTGCCCCGGGGGCGCTCCTCGGAGCGATCCCAACCCCGGGGGCACCGCTAGGAGCAGGCTTGCTCCTGATGATTTCGGAAATGGATTTCTCGTGCCCCAGGGACACGGAGCTGAGCGCGATCCTCGCGCTCCACCAAATTAACTTCCCCGGGCTGCGGCGGTGATTCTTTTGGGCACCTTGACGGCAGCGCGCTCAGGAAAGCGCGAGGGCTCATTTAAAAGCCCGGGCTGCGGCGGTGATTTCAGGGCTCAAAATAAAGCGCTCTAGGAAGGCGCGACGGTCTTCCTTCATGCCCGGGTTGCGGCGGTGATTTCCTTGGGCAGACGAAAAGCGCTTTCAAAGCGCTAGGACCCCTCCAAAGCCCAGCAATTGAAAGGATGCCTTTCTTCTCTTAAAGCATCCTGGACAAAGATGTAAAAGATCGTTTCAGGGGTCAGGGGCCACAGCACCCTGCCCCTGGGAACAAATAATCAAGGAGAAGGTACAGGGCTGGTGGATCCAGCTACAGACCAGCACAAGGGGTGCAGATGATGGCAGTTCCTCCTAGTGACCAGGCAGGTCACAGGTCAGCACAGCAGCAGCAGTCCAAGGCGGTTTCCTGGTGAGTCCAGTCATCAGCGTCCTGTGTCCAGTTTCAAGTTCCAAGAATGTTCAAATTGTGGGGAAAATTCCCCTGTACTTATAGTCCTTTTTTTACAGTGTTTTACAATGACAGGGAGAGGAGGTTCCAGCCAGTTACAACTGGTTCTGGGAGTGCCCCCTCTCTCCTTTCAGCACAGGCTCCAAACATCAGTGGGGGGTTAACGACCCTATTGTGTGAGGCCAGGGCACAGCCTTTACAAATGTAGGTGTGCCCCGCCTCTCCCTTCTCTCAGCCCAGGGAGACTATTCAGTATGTAGATGCACCTCAGTGACACCTCCACCCTCCCTGTGTACAGGCTGTCTGAAAAGTATGCACAAAGCCCCAACTGTCACTCTGCCCAGACGTGGATTGGAGTCAAGCTGCAAAACACCAGAATCATAAGCACAGATAAATGCGCACTTTCTAGAAGTGGCATTTCTGTGATAGTAATAAAAAATACACCCACACCAGTAAGCAGTATTTATTATCACCATCACAACCATACCAAACACGCCTACGCTAGCCCTCATAAATCAGACAATACCCCTACACATAAGGCAGGGCATTTCTAATGCAATCCTATGAGAAGGCAGCACTCACAGCAGTGAGACACCAAGTTAGGCTGTTTGTCACTACCAGGACAGGCCATGCAATATGGCACATGTCCTGCCTTTCTACATACATGGCACCCGGCCCACAGGGCGTACTTTAGGGGTGACTTACATGTAGTAAAAGGGGAGTCCTGGGCCTGGCAAGTAAATTTAGATGCCAGGTCCCTGTGGCAGAAAACTGCGCACACAGGCCCTGCGCTAGCAGGCCTGAGACAGGTTTGAAAGTCTACTTCAGTGGGTGGCGCAAGCAGCGCTGCAGGCCCACTAGTAGTATTTAATTTACAGGCCCTGGGTATAGAGATACCACTGTACAAGGGACTTATAGGTAAATTAAATATGCCAATTAGGTATAAGCCAATCATACCAACTTTAGATGGGAGAGCACCTGCACTTTAACACTGGTCAGCAGTGATAAAGTGCTCAGAGTCCTAGAGCCAACAGCGAAAGGTCAGAAAAACCAGGAGGAAGGAGGCAAAAAGACTAGGGATGACCATGCGTATGGCCAAAAGTCCAACACAACCCCCTACCAGCCAAAATCCAGGGGAGAACAATCAATACCTTGATGTACTTTCCTGATTGGGGCGATAGAACAAGGACCCAGGCCCACAACAGCAGGGGCATGTTCCAGTTCTACGCCTTCCTGACTCCACTGGGATCTCTCTGTCAATGCGTCCCAGGCAGCCTATACCAACCCACGGGGATTCTCTAGCTGCCAATGGCCAGAACCAGGCCCCAGGCTTAACCCGGAGGCAATGCATAAAGCGTTTGCACAACACACACATATATGTGACGCAATATCCCCACCACAAAGGAAACACAACACCAGATTATATAAAAATACACTGTATTGTACACAACGTAATTATTAGACCAACATCACATAACAGTACTATCCTGCTACCTTAGCAGTTGTCAGAACGTTACACATTAGTTACTCTGCAAACTAGCAGTAGTCACACATAACACACAGGTTACTCAGTATTCTGCAACATAAGCAGTAGTCAGGAAACACGTTATCACATTAGCACACTTGTCACAAGAATATCATAAAATGCCCATAATAGGAACATTAGAAAATCTATGGCAAGTTTAAGCAAACATATTAGCAAGTCATGCCCATAAAAGGAACATGTGCACACATATGTAAAACCATCAAAGAACAGGTAGGCAATATATCACAATTAGAAAAGTCTGTAACAAGAACTTCAATTATGATCCTATTGGTCCATTTAAAAGTACCTGGTAGATGGTAGAGGCACCTCCAGTGCCTAAAACGAATAATGGGGCCCCCGGCGCTCCTCTGCGCAAAATGGGGGCCTCCCTGATCTCCTGGGGTTAGGGGAGGGCGGCACGCACCTCCTCTGATACCCAAAATGGGCCCCTCCGGGGACCGTAACTATTGGGGGCGCCCCTAGGGCTCCACCGGCCCTCTCGAGGGGGGCCCAGGCCAGAGAAATCTCTTGTGGGGGAGGGGGGCGCCACGCACCCCCTCCGGGTTGCAAAACGGGCCCCTCTGGGGGCCCGCCAATTCCTGGGGTCTCCCTGGGCCTCCGTGGCCCGTCCTTGAAGGGAGACCCCTTCCCAATTGCTTCGGGCCCACGAGGGGGCCCACCAGAGTGCCTGCGGCACGGGCGAGCCTCCGATGAGGCTGCTGCCCCTCCCGCGCGCACCGGGAGAGCCCTCCGGGGCTGGAGCAGGTGAGGGAGAGGCGTCCTCCTCTCCCTCCTGCTTGAAAACAACGCCGGCACCAGGTCGGGCCGGCCGGTGCCCCGGGGGCGCTCCTCGGAGCGATCCCAACCCCGGGGGCACCGCTAGGAGCAGGCTTGCTCCTGATGATTTCGGAAATGGATTTCTCGTGCCCCAGGGACACGAAGCTGAGCGCGATCCTCGCGCTCCACCAAATTAACTTCCCCGGCTGCGGCGGTGATTCTTTTGGGCACCTTGACGGCAGCGCGCTCAGGAAAGCGCGAGGGCTCATTTAAAAGCCCGGGCTGCGGCGGTGATTTCAGGGCTCAAAATAAAGCGCTCTAGGAAGGCGCGACGGTCTTCCTTCATGCCCGGGTTGCGGCGGTGATTTCCTTGGGCAGACGAAAAGCGCTTTCAAAGCGCTAGGACCCCTCCAAAGCCCAGCAATTGAAAGGATGCCTTTCTTCTCTTAAAGCATCCTGGACAAAGATGTAAAAGATCGTTTCAGGGGTCAGGGGCCACAGCACCCTGCCCCTGGGAACAAATAATCAAGGAGAAGGTACAGGGCTGGTGGATCCAGCTACAGACCAGCACAAGGGGTGCAGATGATGGCAGTTCCTCCTAGTGACCAGGCAGGTCACAGGTCAGCACAGCAGCAGCAGTCCAAGGCGGTTTCCTGGTGAGTCCAGTCATCAGCGTCCTGTGTCCAGTTTCAAGTTCCAAGAATGTTCAAATTGTGGGGAAAATTCCCCTGTACTTATAGTCCTTTTTTTACAGTGTTTTACAATGACAGGGAGAGGAGGTTCCAGCCAGTTACAACTGGTTCTGGGAGTGCCCCCTCTCTCCTTTCAGCACAGGCTCCAAACATCAGTGGGGGGTTAACGACCCTATTGTGTGAGGCCAGGGCACAGCCTTTACAAATGTAGGTGTGCCCCGCCTCTCCCTTCTCTCAGCCCAGGGAGACTATTCAGTATGTAGATGCACCTCAGTGACACCTCCACCCTCCCTGTGTACAGGCTGTCTGAAAAGTATGCACAAAGCCCCAACTGTCACTCTGCCCAGACGTGGATTGGAGTCAAGCTGCAAAACACCAGAATCATAAGCACAGATAAATGCGCACTTTCTAGAAGTGGCATTTCTGTGATAGTAATAAAAAATACACCCACACCAGTAAGCAGTATTTATTATCACCATCACAACCATACCAAACACGCCTACGCTAGCCCTCATAAATCAGACAATACCCCTACACATAAGGCAGGGCATTTCTAATGCAATCCTATGAGAAGGCAGCACTCACAGCAGTGAGACACCAAGTTAGGCTGTTTGTCACTACCAGGACAGGCCATGCAATATGGCACATGTCCTGCCTTTCTACATACATGGCACCCGGCCCACAGGGCGTACTTTAGGGGTGACTTACATGTAGTAAAAGGGGAGTCCTGGGTCTGGCAAGTAAATTTAGATGCCAGGTCCCTGTGGCAGAAAACTGCGCACACAGGCCCTGCGCTAGCAGGCCTGAGACAGATTTGAAAGTCTACTTCAGTGGGTGGCGCAAGCAGCGCTGCAGGCCCACTAGTAGTATTTAATTTACAGGCCCTGGGTATAGAGATACCACTGTACAAGGGACTTATAGGTAAATTAAATATGCCAATTAGGTATAAGCCAATCATACCAACTTTAGATGGGAGAGCACCTGCACTTTAACACTGGTCAGCAGTGATAAAGTGCTCAGAGTCCTAGAGCCAACAGCGAAAGGTCAGAAAAACCAGGAGGAAGGAGGCAAAAAGACTAGGGATGACCATGCGTATGGCCAAAAGTCCAACAATTGCCATAGTACATAGACTATAAGATACACATACTACATCACCTCCCTTCTGACAAACATACAAAACTAAAATAAATCGTAATCTCACTGGCAATTTTACTGGTCGAGAACTACGTGTGCTTGTAATCAAATTTTCATCCTTATGTTCTTCTTGTGCAGTGTAACTGTTGGAATTCATACCTAAATTCACCAACTGTCCACCAGAGAAAAGTGTGGCCTGACCTTCTGAAGCATGTTTGTGTGAAACATCAACCCACATGGAGTCAGAGTTTCTCTGACCAATAAGAGTGTGAAAATAAATCTCCGCTTGAGAATCAGTAATGGAAATTACACTATTTTTGTTTCATCAGCCTTTACTATATAACAGAATGTTTTAATTTTGAAAACCTTAACAGGTTCAGAAAATGTGGATTCTCCTTTCACTGCTATAAAAGGTTTTTTAATCAGTACCCATCCTCTACCACAAAATCCCTTGTTTTCACATTCTTTCTCTTGTCAAGATATCTTTTTGTATTTTTTGTTTGGTTTCTATAGTATTCCTCATATAATCCTATTTTTGTCTGAAATAGTGTTATGTAACCAGTTAGGAAACATGTTAGATTTGGCATTTCTACCTCTCAATAAAGTGAAAGGGGCAACTCCAGTAGTACATTATGGTGTGGTTAAATATGGCAATACCTTCCCTTCTAAAAACTGTGATAAATCCAGACCAGAGGAGATGGCAGTTTGCACACCTTCTTTAAAAATCGATTAGCTCTCTCAACAAGACCATTTGATGAGGGACTATAGAGAGCTACTTGTAAATGTTGTATGTCAAAATCCATAAAAAATGTTGCATTCTACCTTGAATTTTTTTTTTTTACTGTACAGCATTCTTAGGGCCAGATGTATAAAAAGTGGTGCTTCACGTCATAATGGCCACTTTTCTTGTGCCCTATTGCATCCCCCCTAATGCCACCATGTGTGTGCCGTATTTATGATATGGCGCCCCATGGTGAACTAGCATCAAAAATTGTGATGCTAGTTTAGCTTTTTGCAGCATTAGCACCAAAAATATTGATGCTAAACCTGCTAAGTGAAAGGAGGTCCATTGAAAACAATGGGAACATAATTTTAACGCCTGCCCAACGCTAAAAATGGCACAGTGGAATCTCATAGATTCAAGTGCGCCATTTTTCTGGGCCTCCAAATTCTGCAATGCCCCTCCTGCATACATTATGCCTGTGTGCATTGTGCCACTTTGTAAATATGGTGCTGCGTTTTTACCAACCTAACATCACATTTGCGTTAGAAAAATGATGCTAATGTTGTTCAAGGTAGCGCCAGGGGCTTCTAAAAGCTGGCACTTAGAGTTTGGAGAACCTACAAGGGAATATTTGATCCATTTAGAAAATTAATCCACCATTACGATAAGAAACTTCATTTCTGATGGTAGCTAATGGAAAGGACCCTGAAAATCTAAAGCCACTTTATCCCACAATTCAAAGGCAATCTAACAGAGGACAGTGGCTTTGTTTCAGGCTTCCAGTGCTTGTCTAAAACAATGCATTGAGAACATATATTAACATGATCTGCCACTTGTTTGTCCATTCCTGGCCACCAGTAATTTTGACAAAGGTTTTTGCAAGTATCAGATATTCTTAACTGTCCTTGGTGAGCAAATTTAATTAAACAGTTTCTCGAACTTGGGGGTGGAACAAACAAACCATTGCTCAAACATATTTTGTTCTCACACAATAATTCAGGCAATATGTGTTGAAATGTCTTAAATTCCCCTGAAAGTTGTTTTTCATTGGGCCAGCCTTTTATGATATACTAAAATACTTTGTTCAACATAACATAATTGGCTGTGGCAGTCACCTATTCATCTTCCGTTATCAAACCAACAGAACTCTGAACAGTATCCAGGGTAGCAACTACACACTCAGTTTCAAAGTCATTATCTAATGGTTCCAAGCTTGGTAATGGTAAACGTGATAGGCACCCCGCACTTTAATTCCTACCCCCTTGAATGTATTTCTTTCTTACATTATATTCCTGTAGCTTTGATAAAAGCCTCGGAAGACGTGCATATGCCTTACCCAAACCATTACCTCTTAACAAATGCACGAAAGGTTTATGGTCAGTATATATGTCAAATGCTGTTCCCCAGATATATGTTTAAAATTTTTGTACCGCTCAAGTGCACACTAGAGCTTCCCACTCAATTGTGCTGCAATGCACTTCAGAATCTTTACGCATAAAAGATGCAGATGCCACAGTGTATTTCTTTTGTGCTATCCATTGACCAAAGACAGCTCCTATTCCTTCCAAACTGGCATCTGCAGTTATGCCTGTATAATGTGATGAGCTCTGCTGTAAGAAAAAAAGAAAAGAAAAAAAAACACAGTTGATATCTGTAAAGTAGCAAATCAAACAAGAAAAGTTCTGAAACTAAAGCGGATGAACACAGTACACTTGGAACAAGCATTGGTAAATGTAAGAAAATAGTGCAACAGCCAATACAAATGGAGGAAAAGTGAGTGGCAAGCACAGGTACTAATGAAAGCAAGGAAAGCAAAGGGGGTGGGATGTAAGCCCCTTTTAAGATTTATATTAAATGCAATAGATTTCACAAGCACAGTAATTCCATCCAGTGGTTCAAGTGCTATCACTGTTCAATATTTCCTATGGTAATTAACATTGGAAACAATCCTTTTTTTCAGCCCCCCCCCCCATTATCTTGGCCTCCACTTGATGGATCACCCCAAAACTTCTCAGAGAGCAGCTGACGTTACTGTCTAATTTTTTTGGAAGATTTTGTGTACATACGTCAAGTGGCACCTAATATATAGAAAAGTAAAAGACAGCTTTTCTATAGAAACTAGGTCCTAACTATAACTACCTAGTGACAACCACCACTAGGTAATATATATATATATAGATAAAGATACATACATACATTTATAAGGCTATGTTTTCATAACATTATACATTTATAAGGCAATGTTTCTATAACATTATATATGCCAAGACCTCCACCCTGTGCCCCTCTGCCCTCCTCCCCTCTCTGTCTCTGTGCTGCTGGGAACAGTCAGTGGACCTGCTCCTGTGATGCCCGGCGGAAAATAATAAATTACTTCAATTGTTTAAGATTTTAGAGCCCCCTGTGAAATTAAAGCATACCTTTCACTTCTGTTTCGCAGGTAGACCTGACATTTGTCCCAAATGTTACACCGGGACAGTCCTCTGAAAACTGGCCCTGTCTGGGGAAATACGTTTCATCACCCTAGTTTAGGTGCTATTTGATGCACCTGATAATTATCAGGGGAGATAAATAACACCTATTAGGACAAGGCCCTTGCACCCCTTAGCACCACATTTGCGGCAACATTTCTGCTGCAAATGTGACACTTAACGGCTACTACCATAGTGCCATATTTGCAAGGTGGCACAAACTAGGCTTGCGCAACACTTTTTAAACTCTTTGCGCCACATCATGCATAATATATTCATCATGTGCACAAAGGGGATGTATGGTCCCTCGTTAGAGGGTTGCTAAAAATGGTGCAATGGAATGATTCCACTGTGCCATTTCTAGCGTAATTTTTAACGTGCTAAAATGGAGCTCCCATTGATTGCAATGGGCCTTTTAACACTATACTGGATTAGTGTAATTTTTTTTAGGCTCATCTAGTATAGCTTTACAATAGCGTCACAAAAAATGATGCTATTGCCCCTAACATGCGACATGGTGCACTGTATTGTAAATGCATTGCTACAATGGTGGTGTTAGGGGGCGCAAGCGGGCCGCAAGTAAAATGCACTTTCTTGTAAATATTGCCCTTAATTTCAGTATGTTTAAATTGCTGAAATTTAATGAAGGTTGAGGTATTTATCGCACCCGATAATTATTCGATAATTCCCAGGTATGCATAACCACATAGGTCGGAATTAATTGACCCACTCATTACCAGGCCCTCAGTGGCAAGACAGATGTGGCAAACCATGCTGTAAGAGAATCCAACTTAACCCTTAACAGTCAAATGTGGACAACTGTTCAAGTAGTGCAGTATTACTAAAACAAAGATAACAGTACTAATCAACGCTGGGTAATAAAACTGATAAAATGTACACTCCACAAATAAATCAGCTCGTTCTGTTCGAACATTCGAGAAACAGACAATAGGTCACCACTTAAAAGTGGTGTGAATCCTTAAGTGGATTTACTCACTTGAAATATGTGTCTCGCTTAAAAATTACAGGCCCTTGTTTAGTAAGATGTGAGACAAATGGCGTGAGGATCATTAGGCCAGGTTTCCCAAACATGCAGCATAAAAACACCTAACTTAAATTAGGTATCTTGTGGTTATGAGCCATGGCAGCAACAAAATTTGAAGCTCTGTAAATGAGGTTTCTTAGAAAAGAGTCAGGACATGAAATGCATTTCCGGCTTCGCATTTAACCCTGGAATCGACAAACATGCTGAAGGGGAAGTACTCTTTTTTTCTGCTCGTGCTGTAAACGTTAGATATATTTTATTTTTTGCTTTAAAAAATATTTTCTTTCCTAAGATGGTACACAAGCTGTCCAATACACAGCGCTGGCATTTTCATTTTTTTCTTATGAAACTCTTAGGTGTGTCTCCATGAATACAAATAACCACAGAATACCTGCTCGAGGGCATAGGATGTTTCATCTTGTATGGTGTGCACAGAAAAAATCCTTGGCGGCTGCGACGCTTGTAGAGTATTCACAGCTACCAAAGTCTGAGTTTGACTATGTGTGACATTTCCATGTGTTGGTGTCCTTGGGCGTGTCATTTCAATGCCATATGTGTGATACTTTGAGCGACACTTGATTGAGAGAACAAAGAAGTTATGTCAATGTAACGAGATAAATATTAGAAATAGGCCTCACAATAACCAAAGAAAAATAGAGAATGCAAACTGGTATTGGCTGTAAAGTTTGGACTGGCCAAAGATATGGGTTAGGCAAGTCATGGGGCTCTTTGGTAGATTTGCAACTGGGTTATCACTTCCATTTCCTCCTTCCCATCCACACTATTTCGCATTGTATGCTAAAGTTACGACCCGCAAATAGGGACTTATCATCAGTAAAACTACTTTCATCTGGTATTTTTATGAAACTAAAGTGCCCGAACACTACAGTCATAAAACACAGCATACATCAATAAATAATCAAAAACAATTGTTTCTTAACTCCAAATGATTTTTCTGGATCAGCGGTTTGAATACTTTTCTTCATGGAAGTTACCCTTTAAACAGGGTAGACTGTAGTGGATGGTTTGTATGGAATGTATGTTTGTTATCGAGTAGCGGTCCCTCCTTTATTTGGGCAAAAGAGTGCCGGCCTCCCATTTTTTTTCCCTCTGTGTAAAATGTTAAAAGGCTTAACAATACATTTGTTTTTATTTCCACAGTTGCAGCTTTTATTTTAACTGCGGGCCAGCAGCTGCCTTCCAGCATGAATTATGGTGGCCAGGGTAGGGCATAATTGAATGCAGACTCAGTCTCAGACTCAACTAGGTCACATACTTTATGTGAATTGGGCATGTGGGGTTGGGCAGGTGCCTTTCTCTGACCAGCCCAACATGCGCACTAGAGGCATCTTCTGTCCTTGCATTGTAGTCAGCTGGGGGATGACAGCTGCAGCCCTCCGGTCTCTTAAGGAGCATTGGGTCTGCCAGATCCAACCAATCCTTGAGCTGCTCTCATGCTGTTTGCTTACATAAACAGCAAAGGAGCAACATTTGGAGTGGATCAGAAGATGCATACAGACTTCTTTACAAGCACAAAAGAAGCGCAAAGGAAGTTTGTGATCGAAGGGTAGCAGGTCAGATAAGGCTTTTACAAAATGTATGCATGTTGCATTGAGGAGCTAAAAATAAATCAGACTTCCTCACTGTCGTACTGTTTTGCATTTATTGTTGTCATAAATAATATACAAGGGCCGCTTGGTGGCCTGTTCCTTTGGGAAGTAAACAGTGACGTTGCCTGTAAGTTAAAAAACAAGTTATATTCTAATTCCCACTATATAAATCAACAATCCAAGTTACTGCATTGTTGATGATTTATATAGTAAGAATTGTAAGATCACTTGTTTTTTCTGCTTACTTCCTGTCATTATCAGCTAATTTTCTGTTGTTTACAGATGAACTTGCCAGTCCTGTCACATTCTCCAAATTCTTCGGTTCATCATCCAAAAAGGAAAAGAGAAGCGCTGAGAAGTGGAGATTTTAATATTCATTTTTCCTTTTTGGGTGATGAAGCGAGGACGTTGTTGAATACACCAGGACTTGAAAGCTTATCTGTAAACAGCAGAGAAATAGACTCCTGTGTTGAGGTGAGTGTGTGAGGCAGGCTTCAGTGTCCGGGATGTGTAATCTGCCTGCATGATGTTGTGCTCAGTGCAGAAATGCATTATGCTCATGTTCTGTAAATATGTAATGTAGCCTTGCAGTGTCTCCTAATTTGTCATGAAGGTGCAAAGATGTAGCTGTTATTCACTTCTTGATTTACATTATTCCCCAGGCAATCAGTAGAGTCGGCAGACACCCCAAATTGGGTTACAGCCAATAGCATTGCACCACATCAAAACACAGTTCTATAATGTGATGTCACTTTATGAATTTTGTGTGCATGTCTTGCAGCATGAACCAAAAGTGTGACGGTTGCGGGGTGACAAATGACTTATAGCCGGGATAAAACTCTGAGGGCCAGATTTAAGGAAAAGTGGTGCAGCGCAGTGCTGCTACAAAATGGGCTGCGTCACTTTAGAAACACAGGGATGTGCCATATTTAAGTGAGTACAGCACACCCCTATGTTTCACCCTGCACTGGCGCTAAATTTAGCTGTCAACACAGGCATCCTTGCACCATTGTGCAAATAGGCCCATAGGTCCCCTAACACCTTCCCTGACCCAGGCATTAAATAATGGTGCAAAGCAAGCTTGTCACCAATATTTGACCTCTCCTCCCCCTTCCGTGTGTGATTTTAGCACAGACGGATAAATATGGCGCTAAGGCCATAGAGTAATTTTTTGCACGGGAACGCCTACTTTGCATCTCATTGACGCAAAGTCGGTTTCCACATCCAAAAAATGACTTTAACTCCATAACTTTGGTGCTAGATGGGTCTAGCGCCAAAGTATAAAGATGGAGTTAGTTTTGCACTGAATTTGCGGTGAAAAAATGATGCAAATTCTGTGCAAAACAAGAATAAATATGCCCCTAATGCCTGAATTAGATGCTGGTGGTAAGTGTCCCACTGTTGGTTTTCTAACTGAAAACCCACCCGCTGAAATGACAGTGTGCCTATTGTGTTTAGATGTCAGCAGGTTTATAGGTGAAAGACAGCCAATGGTCTGCCACCACTCCCAAGAATCACCTCCCACTTAGACAGCGCCATAGGCAAAAGTGGCTGGCGGCGGGACTCCAGCCCCTTTTACTGCCAAACCAATCATGATGTGAAGGCGGACTGATGTAACTGTGGCGGCTAAACCTCCACACCTGAGTTGGTGGATTGGGAGCTATATAAACATTAAACTCACCATTTTAACTAACACTTTTCAATTTTCCTGCCAATATGAGCCCCATCATGATGATGATACCCCTGCTGCTGTTGGACCAAAACGAAAACTGACTCTGTTGTCGCAAGAACTGGAGGTAAGTCAACGTATTACCTGTCATCCACGGACTTGGCACAGTGTAACAGCACAGGACTCAGCTTCCTTTACCCAAGGGCCCCAGACAACAGCAGAATGACGTGCAATGGATATGCCTGCAGTGAAGCACTCATAACATTTTTTACAAACACACCTCAAGATGTCTGTAGTAGCCACCAATCTGGCACTAACTGCCTTCATGGCACTGGACACCTATACCATAAGGAACAGCAATCCCAAATAAAATTGTGACCATACAGGTGTGTGCAATATCCTCGCCAAACAATAGACCCAAATAAAAATAGTATCCCCTATAGGAATTAGTCTACACCATGACACTATAGTAATTGCAAAACCAAAAGCTACAAGGGAGGGTACACAGAATGTACAAACAATTTTACCTCTAAACTGCAAACATGTCAGAGATCTTGGAAGCTCACATATCCCCTTGGTGTCTGTAATTGATGTCAAACTGCATATGATATTGAACACCAAAGTGTCATGCGCCCTGGGTGGTAATGCATATGTGCATATTATTGAAACAGCATGTCAAATAAGCACAGATGCATTCTCTAGTCACAATATCAGAAGGACGCATAAATATGTAAGTGTCCAGTAACGTGATGAATGCTTGCACCAAAATGATCATGTGGAATGGTCGTACATTTGGGAAGGGTTGACAGGGAGTTGGAAGGAATCAAGGACAGAGCAAACATCCAATCCTCCTTCAGAAAAAGGGCAGGGTGAGTGGGAGGGGCTTTGGGTTAGGAGGCGGAGGGCTGTGTCTGTTGGGCATGTGTGCGTCAAAGGTGTGGGTGCCTGAAGGTCCGGTGAACGTGCTGTTTGTTTCGATTTGTGTCTGCTACTGATTGTCTGTTAGATGAGGGAGTGTGGGCGTTTGGGTTCAGTATGTTTATATGTGGATATGTGTTGTGGTTGTGTTATGTGTTGCCGTGGTGTCTGTGGGTGTGCTGGTGCATGTGTGTGTGGTGGTGGCTGCACTGACTGGGGTATGCCTGTGGTGTGTGGCTGTTTGTGTCATGGTGGGTATGCTGATTGTAGGTGTGCTGGTGGTATCTGTGGGTGTTGCTGTAATGGTGGGTGTGCAGACTGGGGGTGTGCTGGTGATGTGTGGGGGTGTGGGTGTAGCAGTGGGTATTGTATCTGTATGGTTGTGGTTGTGGTGGGTGTGTGTTTCATGCCTGAATGTGTGTCTATGTTTGTGTTTTCGCTGTGTTGGTTTGAGTATGTGCTGCATGTGGCTGTTGTAGTGGGCATGTGCATATGTTTGCATGTTCTTAGGATAGAGCTGAGTTGAGGGATATGGGATGAGGAAGGGGTGAGAGTGTGGGCACGAGGTTGGGGTGGGTGGGAGGCTGTACCCAATGATAGCGCCACAGCCGTGAAGCCATATGTGAACGTCTAGCCCTAGCATACTGTGCTTCCTTTACATTGGCTAAATCTTCAATTTGTGGACCATGGAGGTAACTGTTGATGTGTCTCCTCATAGCTGATAGGATCTTTTGTGTGCACACTACTGAATGGTGAATGTGTCAATGTACAAGCTACTGTCATATTGTCCTGTACTGGTCATGTCACCTCAAATTTTGTTACTGCCAAGGTGTAGACTATTGGTGTTAATGATCTAGGTTTTCTATTGTGAGAACAGGATGTATGCCTCCAATTGAGGTCATGTGTCAGTGATAGTTTGCCTATTTAATTTCATACCCTCAAATATTCCTTTTCCTCTATGGTATCAAGGTCGTAGAGCATATAACCCTGAATGGCACACCCTACTTGGATTAGGCCTTGTTATTGAAACCCAGATTTATTTTCTTCAAGGGCTTGTTACCAACATATGTATGTTCCAAATACATAATGATTTCTTTTTGTTTCCTATGAATAAAATGGATAACACTTTAACTCTCTGTCATTAGAATATTTCTTTGACAAATAAATCTTCAGAAGACATGACTACATGAAGGTGGAAGACAGACATGACAAATGGAAGGCCATAAAAAATACAACAATATTCTATTAGTCTCTAATACCATTTATTAGGATAAAATAAACAGAAATGTCAATCAAAAATTGTGGAAATGAAACAAATAAGTCATCTTGGTGGGTAAAAGTATAGGAGTAGAACCAAAAACAGTTTGTAGTCCAATGTACAAAATACACCCGTCCTCAGAAAAGGTAAATGTGTCTTAGAAATAGTCCACAGAGTGAATGCTGGACATACACAGGAGGAAATTAAGATTGGCATCCCTTACAGGTGGTGGTGGCAGTCTTACCATCCTCTCCTGATGGTTCGTATGACTGTCCACTCTGGGGTGTAAGGGGAGTGAGGACAGGTGCAGGGACTGGGATGGGAAGAACAGGCTCCTCATGTGGCAGGGCCTCCCTGTCTGTGGCTGGCAGTGGTGTAATGGTGCCAGATGTAGATAGTACACAGTTGGGGCAGGTGGAATAGGAAGAGCCCTGCTCAGTGGTGGTATATGGCATAAAGCACCCCAGTTAGGAAGCTCATATTTTCATCTTGTTTACATATTTCTGAAATGAGTTCCCTCTTAATCTCCCTGAGATCCCTGAACTCAGTAACTATATGGCCCATCACATCTTGGGACTTTTGTACTGCTTTTGTACTGCTGTCTGGCTGAGTAAGATCTCATTGGCCTCTGGTTGCTGACCCACAGATTCCGTCCCAGAACCTCTACCCCCACGACCATGTGCCCTAGAAGCTGTGTGTCCTGGAAGAACTGGAGGTCGTGTTGGTGTGTTCTCAGCAGCAGCCAGTAATAGGGGGGCACAAGATTGGTGTGATGTTCCTTTGGACACAGAAAGTGGAGGTATCCGTTGGCTGAGGTGTTGTTTCAGCTGTAGGTGTAGGTGTGGGGTGGATATGAACCACTGGAGCTGTAAATTCGACATGGCAAGTGTACCCACTTGCAAGGCCTAAACCTTCCCTTTTCTTACATGTAAGGCACTCCTAAGGTAGGCCCTAGGTAGCGCCAAGGGCAGTGTGCAGTGTATGGTTAGGGTAGGACATATACTAATGTGTTTTATATGTCCTGACAGTGAAATATTGCTAAATTTGTTTTTCACTGTTGCAAGGCCTGTCCCTTTCATAGGTTAACATGGGGGCTACCTTTAAATCTGATTAAAGTGTGGATCGTGATCTTGGGAGCGGATGGACATGTGGAGTTTGGGGTCTCTGAGCTCACTATTTAAAAATACATCTTTTAGTAAAGTTGATTTTAAGATTGTGTGTTTGAAAATGCCACTTTTAGAAAGTGAGCATTTTCTTGCTTATACTATTTCTGTGACTCTGCCTTTTTGTGGATTCCCTGTCTGGGTCAGTTTGACAGTTGGGCTGGTTGCACCTCACACTAGACAGTGACACAAAGGGAGCTGGGGCGTAGCCTGCATATCCTGATGAGCCATCTGTCCTAGGAGGGAGGGCGGGATTGGTCACTCACACCTGAAAGGGCTGTGCCTGCCCTCACACAATGCAGTCTCCAACCCCCTGGTGAGTGTCTGGGGCCTGGCCTGTGCAAGGCAGGATTTCACATTCAAAGGAGAATTTACTTTGAAGTAGGCCTACCTCAAAGGAAAATTGGGTATAAGAAAGGCACCCAAAACCACAAACTTTAGAACACTTCTGGACAACAAGAGGAACCTCTGCTTGGAGAAGAGCTGAAGAGCTGAGGAGAAGTGCTGCCCTGCCTGTGACTGTGCTTTGTGGAGCTATCCTGCAGTTGCTGCTTCTGCCTGTGCAAGGGGACAAGAGCATTACTTTGTGGAATATTCCTGCTTGAGAAGGACTCTCCGAGGGCTTGGACTGAGCTTGCCCCCTGTTCTGAAGTCTCAGGACCATCAAAGACTTCCCTTATCAGCACCTGGTCTCTCTGATGAGGCGCCTGCCCTGACAAGTGGTACTCTATCCAGTCCCTGGGCCCTTGAAAAGAAAAGCTGGTGAAAATTCAAGGCAATCGTCTTCGGACGACTCCGGACCAACACCGCTGCTGAATCCGGTGATGCCGGCTCCAACCGACACCGTGATCTTCACTGGAACGTGACGACCTTTGCAGGCCCGACACCGATGCAGCCCCGCCGAAGTCCGCGACTCTGTGGAAGTCGCCGCACCACGTTGTGACTGACGCCACTTGAAGTGCGCAGATTCAACGTTTCACACGGACGCCGTGATCCCCGACTTTGCGCATTGGCTTGTTTTCACTCTTCACCAAGGTACTGGACCTGGGGGTTTTCGTGACTCTGTGGCCGGCGCCGCTGGTGTCGGATTGGTGGGAACGACTTCGTCACGACACCATGTTAACACCTCATCAAAGCATTTTGTGTTTCTAAGCGCTATTTTTTAATTTAATCTTTAAAAATTCATATTAACTTGTGTATGTCAGACTTTTGTCGTTTTGGTCTTGTTTTGTTTAGATAAATATTCTCTATTTTTCTAAACCTGTGTTGTGTCATTTTGTAGTGTTTTCATTAAGTTACTGTGTGTGTAAACAGGGATTAGCTGAGGGTGATTCTCTTTTACCCTGACTAGAGTGAGGGTCCTTGCTTGAACAGGGGGTAACCTGACTGTCAACCAAAGACCCCATTTCTAACAGGCATCATGGTAGCTGTAGTCATCTGTTCACACCACGGACAATACTTTGTTTGAAAATGTGTTGTACAAATCTGTTTCAGTGGCTATAGTAGAGATGAACACACATTCACAACATATACACACATATGGGTATGATGTGAATAGGTGAGAATGCCACTTACAGACTCTATACCTTCCGGTGCAAATGGATGGAGGTTTGGATCTGTTTTTGGGAGAACAACAACATACATTGATAGAAAGCAAGGGACTGAGCTAATGCAGGGGATGATCCACGCTGAACAACACACAATCTAACTTAAAATATTGCACATTGTTACAAAAGAGATATACAACCATGGTGCTAGTATTTGGTATTACAGAAGATATTTTAGGGAGTCAGGTTTACTTTAAAGTGTTTTTCCTAAGGGTGTTCAAGCATTCTAAATGTCTAACTTAGGGATAGAACTTCATTTGTGATTTTGGAGGCATTGCTAAGTGCAATTGACCTGACTCCACTCCACCAGGTACTCTAGACAAGTCTTCAGGAGGTAGGATCTGTAAAACTTTCTCCTCCCAGGGAAATAGTTATAAAAGGGGGCTGGAAGAACCACCGCCAGTCCTCGGGACTCCAAATGATGCTTGGAGGCCAGGGAACTTGCTTTCCCCTGCAGTTCATTCCACCTCTTCCTAGTCTCCTTCTGTGTGTGCCGATTGTTAGCAACAGTATTCACTCTGTCCACTATTCTGGACCACATTGCTTTTTATGGGAAATGGTAATATTTTGTACTTGTGTTCCAAACAGTTGTGGCTCTACTCTTAATTATTTCATGCACCATGACAGTCAGCTCTCCCTCTGTGAAATGGGGATTCCTCATCTCGGCCATTGTGGTTTCACAAAGAATATATATTTTATGGTGCACAATAGCACAGAGGGAGAGCAAATCAAAACAAAGCAAAAAACATTTCTCCTGACTTGAAACTTCAGGTGCCTAAATGGTCTGCTGCAGTGGAATGGCAAAGGATCATAGTCTGTAATGGAATGTGTTTCATAGTGTGTTTTGCAAGTGTTCTCAATTGTCCAGTGTATAACAAATGTCGCCTACTTGCATCCAACCAATGGCCACAGTCATGGTAATATGCTGCACGGGTCGCACGACACTCGGCCCACCCCCAAAACACCGCTAGCACAACTGTGTGATCTAAATAGGCGACAGAGGGCTTACTCTTTGGCACTGGAGCCCGCCATGTCGGCGGCGGGATGCAGTTCGCGCAATGGTATACACTCTGTCGTGGACATTTTTGGCTTAGCTGTAATACATCTAAACACAGTGGGTGGTAAACCACTGAATTCATGGCATTTTTTGTCCCACTACCAATAAAATAAAAAGATGAAGTAGAAATCAATGAAGTGAAATCTGTGTGTCTGCATTTTAGTGTCCGGTGAAGCAGTGTGTAATCCTGCTATATCTTTGCACATGCATATGCTTATCCACCTATGCCTGTCCCACTGGTTAAATAAAAAGGCTGGATTTCTTGTAAATATCTCCCTTAATTTCAGTATGTTTAAATTGCGGAAATGTAATGAAGGTTGAGGCACTTAACTCACCCGATAATAATCCGATAATTCCAAGCCATGCATAACCACACGTTTGTTTATACATAGGTCGGAATTAATCGACCCACTCATTACCAGGCCTTCAGTGGCAAGACAGATGTGGCAAACCATGCTGTAAGAGAATACAACTTAACCCTTAACAGTAAAATGTGGACAACTGTTCAAGTAGTGCAGTATTACTAAAACAAAGATAACAGTACTAATCAACGCTGGGTAATAAAACTGATAAAATGTACACTCCACAAATAACTCAGCTCGTTCTATTAGAACATTGGAGAACGAGACAATAGGTCACCACTTAAAAGTGGTGTGATTCCTTAAGTGGATTTACTCACTTGAGATATCTGTCTCGCTTAAAAATTACAGGCCCTTGTTTGGTAAGATGTGAGACAAATGGTATGAGGATCATTAGGCCAGGTTCCCCAAACATGCAGCATAAAAACACCTAACTTAAATTAGGTATCTTGTGGTTATGAGCCATGGCAGCAACAAAATTTAAAGTTCTGTAAATGAGGTTTCTTAGAAAAGAGACAGGACATGAAATGCATTTCCGGCTTCGCATTTAACCCTGGAATCGACAAACATGCTGAAGGGGAAGTACTCTTTTTTTCTGCTCGTGCTGTAAACCTTAGATATATTTTATTTTTTGCTTTAAAAAATATTTTCTTTTCTAAGATGGTACCCAAGCTGTCCAATACACAGCGCTGGCATATTCATTTTTTTCTTATGAAACTTTTAGGTGTGTCTCCATGAATACAAATAACCACAGAATACCTGCTCGAGGGCATAGGATGTTTCATCTTATATGGTGTGTACAGAAAAAACCCTTGGCGGCTACGACGCTTGTAGAGTATTCACAGCTACCAAGGTCTGAGTTTGACTATGTGTGACATTTCCATGTGTTGGTGTCCTTGGGCGTGTCATTTCAATGCCATATGTGTGATACTTTGAGCGACACTTGATTGTGAGAACAAAGAAGTTATGTCAATGTAATGAGATAAATATTAGAAATAGGCCTCACAATAACCAAAGAAAAATAGAGAATGCAAACTGGTATTGGCTGTAAAGTTTGGACTGGCCAAAGATATGGGTTAGACAAGTCATGGGGCTGTTTGGTAGCTTTGAACTGGGTTATCACTTCCATTTCCTCCTTCCCATCCACACTATTTAGCATTGTATGCTAAAGTTACGACCCGCAAATAGGGACTTATCATCAGCAAAACTACTTTCATCTGGTATTTTTATGAAACTAAAGTGCCCGAACACTACAGTCATAAAACACAGCATACATCAATAAATAATCAAAAACAATTGTTTCTTAACTCCAGACATGAAAGGCAGACTAGGCCCTACCACGTTTCTACCATGAAACCTCAAAGTTAAGGACAACCATTCATAGCGAATGCTCAAAGTGTTGAGCTAGCTGTTCATAAACGGATATTATCAAATATCTCAATAAAAGCATCACCCCAAATCGGACTCGTTGCCAGCAATACCACAAATTGTCTTTAAACATGCATCCATAGATTGGGAAGAACCACCTATAGAAAAAATATGATAGGAGTTATGTCGCAATTCTGCTCTTCGTGGAATACCATTTGAAACCTGGTCTATCTGTCCGTATAAATAATGCACGTTCCAGAATGTTATTTTGCCTGGAGTCAAAGAGTTGATAACAATTGACTCCTCAGTTATTATATTTTTTTACTACCACACTTGGCATTCTGGAGTATGGCACAGGCTTCCGAGATACACTATGTAAGTGGCGTTGCTTAAATTTCAGGATTGCACTTTTGAGTCACACATCCAGACGTTGAAAGCAAAACAAAATGCTCTTACAGTTTCAACAAAAAAGTTAGATTCGTTGTGCATACTTCACACTCAGTACAGCGCATGTCCGACTGTTATGAGTCTGCACAGCCTACACATTACTCCTGCGGTAGACAGACATTCCACATGTAAGCAAAAAAAGTATGGCCTTTAATGTTGATGAAAAAATTACAATATTAGCACTGCTTAAAAAAAACAGGGTTTGCATTAATGTGATACATTTTTACAGACATCGGTATGCAAAAACTACTTTTTTTCAATAATTTAACCAAAATGACTTTTTGAAGCATAATGCAAATGCTCATAAAATTCATATTTTATCCATGTAAATGATTTTTCTGGATCAGCGGTTTGAATACTTTTCTTCATGGAAGTTACCCTTTAAACATGGTAGACTGTAGTGGATGGTTTGTATGGAATGTATGTTTGTTGTCGAGTAGCTGTCTCTCCTTTATTTGGCCAAAAGAGTGCCGGCCTCCCATTTTTTCCCCTCTGTGTAAAATGTTAAAAGGCTTAACAATAAATTTGTTTTTATTTCCACAGTTGCAGCGGTGCTTTTATTTTAACTGTGGGCCAGCAGCTGCCTTCCAGCATGAATTATGGTGGCCAGGGTAGGGCATAATTGAATGCAGACTCAGTCTCAGACTCAACTAGGTCACATACTTAAAGTGAATTGGGCATGTGGGGCTAGGCAGGTGCCTTTCTCTGGCCAGCCTGACATGCACACTAGAGGCATCTTCTATCCGTGCAATATAGTTAGATGGGGGATGACAGCTGCAGCCCTCCGGTCTCTTATGGAGCATTGGGTTTACTAGATCCAACCAATCCTTGAGCTGCTCTCATGCTGTTTGCTTACATAAACAGCAAAGGAGCAACATTTGGAGTGGATCAGAAGATGCATACAGACTTCTTTACAAGCACAAAAGAAGCGCAATGGAAGTTTGTGGTCGAAGGGTAGAAGGTCAGATAAGGCTTTTACAAAATGTATGCATGTTGCAATGAGGAGCTAAAAATAATTCAGAGTTCCTCACTGTGTTACTGTTTGGCATTTATTGTTGTCATAAATAATATAAAATGGCCGCTTGGTGGCCTGTTCCTTTGGGGAGTAAACAGTGACGTTGCCTGTAAGTTAAAAAACAAGTTATATTATAATTCCCACTATATAAATCAACAATCCAAGTTATTGCATTATTGATGATTTATATAGTAAGAATTGTAAGATCACTTGTTTTTTCTGCTTACTCCCCGTCATTATCAGCTAATTTTCAGTTGTTTACAGATGAACTTTCCAGTCCTGGCACATTCTCCAAATTCTTCGGTTCATCATCCAAAAAGGAAAAGAGAAGCGCTGGGAAGTGGGGGTTTTAATAATTATTTTTCCTTTTTGGGTGATAAAGCGAGGAAGTTGTTGAATACACCAGGACTTGGAAGCTTATCTGTCAACAGCAGAGAAATAGACTCCTGTGTTGAGGTGAATGTGTGAGGCAGGCTTCAGTGTCCGGGATGTGTAATCTGCCTGCATGATGTTGTGCTCAGTGCAGACATGCATTATGCTCATGTTCTGTAAATCTGGGATGTAGCCTTGCAATGTCTCCTAATTTGTCATGAAGGTGCAAAGATGTAGTTGTTATTCACTTCTTGATTTACATTATTCCCCAGGCAATCAGTAGATTTGGCAGACACCCCAAATTGGGTTACAGCCAACAGCATTGCACCACATCAAAACACAGTTCTTTAATGTGATGTCACTTTTAGAATTTTGTGTGCGTGTCATGCAGCATGAGCCAAAAGTGTGACTGTTGCGGGGTGAGAAGTGACTTATAGCCGGGATAAAACTCTGAGGGCTAGATTTAAGGAAAAGTGGTGCAGAGCAGTGCTGCGCCAAAATTGGCAGTGCTGCGTCAATTTAGAAACACAGGGATGTGCCATATTTAAGTGAGTACAGCACACCCCTGTGTTTTCCCCTGCACTGACGCTAAATTTAGCTGTCAATGCAGGCATCCTTGCACCATTGTGTAAATAGGCCCACAGGTCCCCTAACACCTGCCCTGACCCAGGTGTTAAATAATGGTGCAAAGCAAGCTTGGCACCAATATTTGACCTCTTCTCCACCTTCCTTGTGTGATTTTAGCACAGAGGGATAAATATAGTGCTAAGGCCATGGAGTCATTTTTTGCACAGGAACGCCTACTTTGCATCTCATTGACGCAAAGTAGGTTTCCACATCCAAAAAATGACTTTAACTCCATAACCTTGGCGCTAGACAAGATGGAGTTAGTTTTGCACTGAATTTGCGGTGAAAAAAATATGCAAATTCTGTGCAAAACAAGTATAAATATGCCCCTAATGCCTGAATTAGATGCTGGTGGTAAGTGTCCCACTGTTGGTTTTCCAACTGAAAACCCACCCACTGAAATGACAGTGTGCCTATTGTATTTAGATGTCAGCAGGTTTATAGGTGAAAGACAGCCGATGGTCTGCCACCACCCCCAAGAATCACCTCCCACTTCGACAGCGCCATAGGCAAAAACGGCTGGTGGTGGGACTCCAGCCCTTTTTACTGCCAAACCAATCAATATGTCAAGGCGGGCTGATGTAACTGTGGCGGCTAAACCTCCACACCTGAGTTGGAGGATTGGCAGATATATAAACATGAAACTCACCTTTTTAACTAACACTTTTCCATTTCCCTGCCAATATGAGCCCCATCATGATGATGATACACCTGCTGCTGTTGGACAAAAACAAAAACTGACTCCGTTGTCGCAGGAACTGGAGGTAAGTCAACATATTACCTGTCATCCATGGACTTGGCACAGTGTAACTGCACAGGACTCAGCTTCCTTTACCCAAGGGCCCCAGACAACAGCATATTGACGTGCAATGGATATGCCTGCAGTGAAGCACTCATAACGTTTTTCACAAACACACCTCAAGATGTCTGTAGTAGCCACCAATCTGGCACTAACTGCCTTCATGGCACTGGACACCTATACCATAAGGAACAGCAATCCCAAATAAAATTGTGACCATACAGGTGTGTGCAATAATCTCCCCAAACAATAGACCCAAATAAAAATAGTATCCCCTATAGGAATTAGTCTACACCATGACACTATAGTAATTGCAAAACAAAAAGCGACAAGGGAGTGTACACAGAATGTACAAACCATTTTACCTCTAAACTGCAAACATGTCAGAGATCTTGGAAGCTCACATGTCCCATTGGTGTCTGTAATTGATGTCAAACTGTATATGATATTGAGCACCAAAGTGTCATGCGCCCTGGGTGTTAATGCATATGTGCATATTATTGACACAGCATGTCAAATAAGCACACATGCATTCTCCAGTCACAATATCAGAAAGACACATAAATGTGTAAGTGTCCAGTAACATGATGAATGCTTGCAACAAAACGATCATGTTGAATGGTCAGACATTTGGGAGGGGTTGACAGGGAGTTGGAAGGGATCAGGGACAGAGCAAACATCCAATCCTCCTTCGGAGAAAGGGCAGGATGAGTGGGAGGGGCTTGTGGGTTTGGAGGTGGAGGGAGTGGCTGTGTCTGTTGGGCATGTGTGTGTCAAAGGTGTGGGTGCCTGAGGGTCTGGTGTACGTCCTGTATGTTTTGATTTGTGTCTCTTACTGATTGTCTGTTAGATGGGTGAGTGTGGGCATTTGGGTTCAGTATGTTTATGTGTGGATATGTGTTGTGGTTGTGGTATGTGTTGCCGTGGTGTCTGTGGGTGTTCTGGTGAATGTGTGTGTGGTGGTGGCTGCACTGACTGGGGGTATGCCTGTGGTGTTTGGCTGTTTGTGCCATGGTGGGTGTGCTGACTGTAGGTGTGCTGGTGGTATATGTGGGTGTTGCTGTAGTGGTGGGTGTGCAGACTGGGGGTGGGCTGGTGATGTGTGGGTGTAGCAGTGGGTATTGTGTCTGTATGGTGGTGGTTGTGGTGGGTGTGTGTTTCATGCCTGAATGTGTGTCTATGTTTGTGTTTTCGCTGTGTTGGTTTGAGTATGTGCTGCATGTGGCTGTTGTAGTGGGCATGCGCATATGTTTGCATGTTCTTTTGATAGGGCAGAGTTGAGGGATATGGGATGAGGAAGGGGTGAGAGTGTGGGCACGAAGTTGGGGTGGGTGGGAGGCTGTACCCAATGATAGCACCACAGCCTGGAAGCCACATGTGAACTTCTGCCCTAGCATACTGTGTTTCCTTTACATTGGCTAAATCTTCAATTTGTGGACCTTGGAGGTAACTGTTGATGTGTCTCCTCATAGCTGATAGGATCTTTTGTTTGCACACTACTGAATGGTGAATGTGTCAATGTACTGTCATATTGTCCTGTACTGGTCATGTCGCCTCAAATTTTGTTACTGCCAAGGTGTAGACTATTGGTGTTAATGATCTAGGTTTTCTATTGTGAGAGCAGGATGTATGCCTCCAATTGAGGTCATGTGTCAGTGATAGTTTGCCTATTTAATTTCATACCCTCAAATATTCCTTTTCCTCTTTTGTATCAAGGCCATAGAGCATATAACTCTGAATGGCACAGCCTAGTTGGATTAGGCCTGGTTATTGAAACACAGATTTCTTTTCTTCCAAGGCTTGTTACCAACATATGTATGTTCCAAATACATAATGATTTCTGTTTGTTTCCTATGAATAAAATGGATAACACCTTAACTCTCTGTCATTAGAATATTTATTTGACAAATAAATCTTCAGAAGACATGACTACATGATGGTGGAAGACAGACATGACAAATGGAAGGCCAGAAAAAAGACAACAATAATCTTTTAGTCTCTAATACCATTTGTTAGGATGACAAAAATAGAAATGTCAATCAAAAATTGTGGAAATGAAACAAATAAGTCTATCATGGTGGGTAAAAGTATAGGAGTATAACCAAAAACAGTGTGTAGTCCAATGTACAAAATACACTTGTCCTCAGAAAAGGTAAATGTGTCTTAAAAATAGTCCACAGAGTGAATGCTGGACATACACTTGAGGAAATTAGGATTGGCATCCCTTACAGGTGGTGGTGGCAGTCTTACCATCCTCTCCTGATGGTTCGGATGACTGTCCACTCTGGGGTGTAAGGGGAGGGAGGACAGGTTCAGGGACTGGGGTGGGAGGAACAGGCACCTCATGTGGCAGGGCCTCCCTGTCTGTGGCTGGCAGTGGTGTAATGGTGCCAGATGTAGATGGCACACAGTTGGGGCAGGTGGAATAGGAAAACCCCCGCTCAGTGGTGGTATATGGCATAAAGCACCCCAGTTAGGGAGCTCATATTTTCATCTTGTTTACATATTTCTGATACGAGCTCCCTCTTAATCTCCTTGAGTTCCCTGAGCTCAGTAACTATCTGGCCCATCTTGGGACTTTTGTACTGCTCCCAAGATTCTGTAAATGATGGTCTGGTTGAGTAAGACGTCAGTGGCCTCTGGTTGCTGACCCACAGATTCCGTCCCAGAACCTCTACCCCCACGACCAGGTGCCCTAGAAGCTGTGTGCCCTGGCAGAACTGGAGGTCGTGTTGGTGTGTTCTCAGCAGCAGCCAGGACTAGGGGGGCACAGGATTGGTGTGATGTTCCTTTGGACACAGAAAGTGGTGGTATCCGAGGTGTTGTTACAGCTGTAAGTGTAGGTGTGGGCTGGATATGAACCACTGGATCTGTAAATTCGACTTGGCAAGTGTACCCACTTGCAAGCCCTAAACTTTCCCTTTTCTTACATGTAAGGCACCCCTAAGGTAGGCCCTAGGTAGCCCCAAGGGCAGCGTGCAGTGTATGGTTAGGGTAGGACATATACTAATGTGTTTTTTATATGTCCTGACAGTGAAATATTGCTACATTTGTTTTTCACTGTTGCAAGGCCTGTCCCTCTCATAGGTTAACATGGGGGCTACCTTTAAATACAGTATGATTAAAGTGTAGATTCCCTTTGGGAGCAGACGGACATGTGGAGTTTGGAATCTCTGAGCTCACAAATTAAAAATACATATTTTAGTAAAGTTGATTTTAAGATTGAGGGGGTGATTCTAACTTTGGCGGGCGGCGGAGGCCGCCCGCCAAAGTTCCGCCGGCAGAATACCCCTACGCGGTCAGAAGACCGCCGCGGTAATTCTGAGTTTCCCGCTGGGCTGGCGGGCGACCGCCAGAAGGCCGCCCGCCAGCCCAGCGGGAAACCCCTTCCCACGAGGATGCCGGCTCCGAATGGAGCCGGCGGAGTGGGAAGGGTGCGACGGGTGCAGTTGCACCCGTCACGATTTTCAGTGTCTGCTATGCAGACACTGAAAATCTTAGTGGGGCCCTGTTAGGGGGCCCCTGCAGTGCCCATGCCATTGGCATGGGCACTGCAGGGGCCCCGAGGGGCCCCACGACACCCGTTACCGCCAGCCAGGTTCTGGCGGTCAAAACCGCCAGAACTAGGCTGGCGGTAAGGGGATCGGAATCCCCATGGCAGTGCTGCCTGCAGCGCCGCCATGGAGGATTCCTCAGGGCAGCGGGAAACCGGCGGGACACCGCCGGTTTTCCGTTTCTGACCGCGGCTGTACCGCTGCGGTCAGAATGCCCTGGGATGCACCGCCAGCCTGTTGGCGGTGCATCCGCGGTCGTTGGCCCTGGCGGTAGTCTACCGCCAGGGTCAGAATGACCCCCTGAGTGTTTGAAAATGACACTTTTAGAAAGTGAGCATTTTCTTGCTTATACTATTTCTGTGACTCTGCCTGTTTGTGGATTCCCTGTCTGGGTCAGTTTGACATTTGCGCTGGTTGCACCTCACACTAGACAGTGACACAAAGGAAGCTGGGGTGTAGCTTGCATATCCTGATGAGCCATCTGTGCTAGGAGGGAGGGGAGGATTGGTCACTCACACCTGAAAGGGCTGTGCCTGCCCTCACACAATGCAGTCTCCAACCCCCTGGTGAGTGTCTGGGGCCTGGCCTGGGCAAGGCAGGATTTCACATTCGAAAGAGAATTTACTTTGAAGTAGGCCCACTTTAAATGAGAAATTGGGTATAAGAAGGGCACCCAAAACCACAGACTTTAGAACACTTCTGGACAACAAGAGGAACCTTTGCTTGTAGAAGAGCTGAAGCGCTGAGGAGAAGTGCTTCCCTGCCTGTGACTGTGCTTTTTGGAGCTAGCCTGCAGTTGCTGCTTCTGCCTGTGCAAGGGGACAAAGACTTTACTTTGTGGTATATTCCTGCTTGTTAAGGAATCTCCAAAGGCTTGGACTGAGCTTGCCCCCTGTTCTGAAGTCTCTGGGCCATCAAAGACTTCCCTTTCCAGCACCTGGACTCTCTGTTGAGGCTCATGTCCCGACAAGTGGTGCCCTATCCAGTCCCTGGGCCTTTGAAAAGAAAAGCTGGTGAAAATTCAAGGAAATTGACTTCGGACGACTCTGGACCAACGCCGCTGCTGAATCCGGTGACACCACCTGCAACCGACTCCGTGATCGTCGCTGGAACGCGACGGCCTTCGCAGGCCCGACACCGCTGCAGCCCCGCCGAAGTCCGCGACTCTGTGGAAGTCGACGCACCACCTCGTGACCGATGCCGCTTGAAGTGCGCAATTTCAATGTTTCGCATGGACGCCGTGATCCCCGACTTCACGCATCGGCTTGTTTTCACTCTTCACCAAGGTACTGGACCTGGGGGTCTTCGTGACTCCGTGGCCGGCGCAGCTGGTGTCGGATTGGTGGGAACGACTTTGTCATGACACCGTGTTAACACCTCATCGAAGCATTTTGTGTTTCTAAGCGCTATTTTTTAATTTAATCTTTAAAAATTCATAACTTGACCTGTGTATGTCAGACTTTTGTCGTTTTGGTCTTGTTTTGTTTAGATACATATTCTCTATTTTTCTAAACCTGTGTTGTGTCATTTTGTAGTGTTTTCATTACGTTACTATGTGTATTGGTACAAATACTTTACACCTAGCAGTTACGCCTACTGCTCTGCCAAGCTACCAGGTGGGTAACCAGGGATTAGCTGTGGGTGATTCTCTTTTACCCT
Source organism: Pleurodeles waltl (assembly GCF_031143425.1). NCBI lineage: Eukaryota > Metazoa > Chordata > Amphibia > Caudata > Salamandridae > Pleurodeles > Pleurodeles waltl. The sequence continues at coordinate 283,016,970 of NC_090436.1, forward strand.
GACTAGAGTGAGGGCCCTTGCTTGAACAGGGGGTAACATGACTCAACCAAATACCCCATTTCTAACTGGCATCATCGTAGCTGTAGTCATCTGTTCACACCACAGACAATACTTTGTTTGAAAATGTGTTGTACAAATCTGTTTCATTGACTATAGTAGAGATGAACACACATTCACAACATATTCACACATATGGATATGATGTGAATAGGTGAGAATGACACTTACAGACTCAATACCTTTCTGTGCAAATGGATGGAGCTTTGGATCTGTTTTTGGGAGAACAACAACATACATTGATAGAAAGCAAGGGACTAAGCTAATGCAGGGGATGATCCACGGTGAACAACACACAATCTAACTTAAAATATTGCACATTGTTACAAAAGAGATATACAACCATGGTACTAGTATTTGGTATTACACAAGATATTTTAGTCAGGTTTACTTTAAAGTGTTTTTCTAAGGGTGTTCAAGCATTCTAAATGTCTAACTTAGGGACAGAACTTCCTTTGTGATTTTGGAGGCATTGCTAAGTGCAATTTACCTGACTCCACTCCACCAGGGATTCTAGACAAGCCTTCAGGAGGTAGGATCTGCAAAACCTTCTCCTCCCAGGGAAATAGTTATAAAAGGGGGCTGGAAGAACCACCATCAGTCCTCGGGCCTCCAAATGATGCTTGGAGGCCAGGGAACTTGCTTTCACCTGCAGGTCATTCCACCTCTTCCTAGTCTCCTCCTGTGTGTGCTGATTGTTAGCAACAGTATTCACTCTGTCCACTATTCTGGACCACATTGCTTTTTATGGGAAATGGTAATATTTTGTACTTGTGTTCCAAACAGTTGTGGCTCTACTCTTAATTATTTCATGCACCATGACAGTCAGCTCTCCCTCTGTGAAATGGGGATTCCTCATCTCGGCCATTGTGGTTTCACAAAGAATATATATTTTATGGTGCACAATAGCACAGAGGGAGAGCAAATCAAAACAAGCAAAGAAAACATTTCTCCTGACTAGAAACTTCAGGGCCCGTATTTATACTTTTTTTGCGCCGCATTTGCGTCGTTTTTTGACGCAAAAACGGCGCAAACTTGCAAAATACCATTGTATTTTGTAGGTTTGCGCCGTTTTGTGTCAAAAAGCGGCGCAAATGCGGCGCTAAAAAAAGTATAAATACGGGCCCAGGTGTCTAAATGGTCTGCTGCAGTGGAATGGCAAAGGATCATAGTCTGTAATGGAGTGTGTTTAATAGTGTGTTTTGCAAGTGTTCCCAATTGTCCAGTGTATAGCAAATGTCACCTACTTGCATCCAACCAATGGCCACAGTCATGGTAATATACTGCACGGGTTGCACGACACTCGGCCCACCCCCGAAACACCGCTAGCACAACTGTGTGATCTAAATAGGCGACAGAGGGCTTACTCTTTGGCACTGGAGCCCTCAATGTCGGCTGCAGGATGCAGTTGGCGCAATGGTATACACTCTGTCGTGCAAATCTTTGTCTTAGCTGCAATACATCTAAACACGGTGGGTGGTAAACCACTGAATTCATGGTATTTTTAGTCCCACCACCAATAAAATAAAAAGATAAAGTAGTCTGGAAACCAGTCCCTCGTATGCTTTCAGTTGTTGGTCGGTGCACTCTCAGAGAGTTAAACACCAGAAAAGGCATGACGTATGCATGCCTTTCACTAATGAAATCAAGCGGATTTTAAAAGGCAAGCCCACAAACCAATGAAAGCGACAGGAGTGCCATTGGCGTGCTTAAAAGCCCAAAGAGAGATTACAGCAGAGACAGAGCGCTTGTGCGCTCGGCCCCAAAAAGAGAGTTAGGCCTGTTAAAAAGCAGTTATTTTGGTGGGTTGGATTTGTAGGTTTAAAATTGCCCAGACAGGCTTCAATTGTGGGCCTGCAGTCATGTTTGCACTGTCCCTGTAGTGGGACCCACAATGGGTGCTGTAGTCCACTTGTGACATTTATCTTACTTGTGACATTTATTTTACAGATCCTGGTTACACTTTGTACCATATACTGTTCAATTAGGAGTATAACCAATTTTTACAAGGTTTAGGGATAAGAGCACATGTACTGGGACCTTGTCAGCAGAGTTCCAGTGCACAGAGACAAAAAACAGCTGGATCACTTCTCAAAAATTGGGTCATCATGCAAAAAGACACATCTTCCTACAGTACCATAAAAAGAGTAAAATACTGAAATAAACCGACCTTTAACATGCTTGAATATTAGGTGCCAGTTATTGGAATTAAATTGCTATCACCCCACTGTTACCATAATAAAAGTTGTCACCACTTTTACTGCCACTACCACTATCATCACCACTATCTTTGCCTCTATCACTGTCAACTCCATCACCACTGTTACACCACCACTACCACTATCCTTACCACAGTACTGTCAACTCCACTATTATAAGCATTGACAATATTGCCAACCAAACAACCACTATTGCTACTACTCACCAATAGCACTAACCACCATTACTACTATAATTAGCACAATAGCTACAATCATCATCACAGCTACTACCAAAACTATCACCACTATAATGTTCTTGTGTGACTTTGTTTGACAATATTATGTGGCCATCTGTAAGCGAAAGGGTGATGTGGGCATGTGTGAGAGATATTATAGGTATGCTGTAAATTGAAACAAGGTCACAACTACTGTATTGGGATTTTCAAATGCTTGTTTATTCACCCTCTTAAGAGTTCAAAGAATATGACAGTTGATGAGAGAAGAGGCATAGGGATAGAGATGGAGTAAGATGTCATTGTGTAGGTCATTTATTAGGTTTTTGCTTTCCATTAAGCCCATGAGCCTTCAATAAGCCTGGGAAAGATTCATATCATTTTCTTTGCAGACGTTATGCAAAATTTCCAAAACATTATGTGATATAAAGCAAAATGCCAATATTGCTCCATTTTTAGCACAAACGTGGCCTTGTGTCTCTTCTGTGTGGGAGGATGCCTGGATGCATTTCATGCCAACAAATAGCAGAAAAAATGCACATGACATGAACAAGAGCTACTCCCATTCTGCTCATTTGTCTTTTGCTCTATTCACGCAATAGGATATTTACCCGAAGGACATCTCAAATACGAGAGGTGGAGTGGTGACATAGGGGCTTATTACACAACAGTCAACAGACCGCCAGACTCGCGGTGGCTGTTGGACCTCAGCAGCCATGGCGGTCAGACCAGCCAACCTCCCGCCATCCCTGCCAGGATCAGTGATACCCAAAAGCCAACAGCGATGCAGGTTGGAATCCGCCAGCGCCGCCTTGCTGATTATGACTTTGTTCTCCCCTTGCATTTTCATGGCGGTTTAACCGGCATGAAAAGGCTGGCAAAGAACAAGTGTAGGGGTCCCCCTGCCCAGCTCTCTCAAAATGTGCACAGTCTGCTATGCAGACAATGTGTATTTCAAAGTTGCGGGTGCCCAAAGCGTGCAGCAGCATTGCCACCAGCTCTATTATGAGCCGACAACAATGGGGCCGCCACTTTCTCACTGGGCTGACCCGCAGGTCAGCCTAGTGGGAAAGTCATAATTGGACCAGCGACTACCCCGTTGGGAGTTTAGCGGATGGGTGTTCCTGTCCCCCAAACTCATAATCAGCCCCATAATCTTGGGCATTTTGCATAATAAGGGTAACTAGAAATCCAAGAAATTATAAATTACTCAGGCGTTGTTGACATTTTGGCTGTATCTAATTTTCAAGCACCTATGTGCTGAGGTTTTCTTTCATTGAGATCCTGAGGATGGTATTTTGCTTTTTGTCGGCAATTGTGTTAAAATCTGACTTCCTTACCCACTGAAGCTGGTTGATTACAATGAAGTGAAATCTGTGTGTCTGCATTTTAGTGTCCTGTGAAGCAGTGTGTAATCCTGCTATGTGTTTGCACATGCATATGCTTATCCGCCTATGCCTGTCCCACTGGTTAAATTAAAAGGCTGGATTATATTCCTAGACACGTTTTGCTTAAAGTTCTTGACTGCCATGCCCATCAGTTCTTTCCATTTAACTTCGAGATGCAATATCATATTTAACTTACTTTAACACTTTAGTTACTTCGTTGTATCTGTCCCTCCCATTAAAGCAAATCTTCAGGTCTCAGTATCATCAACTGTCTGTCTGCAAGGATAGAACAATTAACCAGTGCTTAATTTGTAAATTAAGAGGTGCCGGTGCTCAAAGCCCTTCTCTTAAACACGAGGCTGCTGTATTTAAATCTGCCAGCACTGAATACTGAGGCAGCGTAATCCTGAAGCCATCTCGGGCCTCTTCAATCCATTTACGGCCACCCCTGCCCCTTCAGCTCATCCTGCAACTTTGTACTTTCTCCCTTTATGACGCTTTTTAGTTTTTCCTTCTTCTGTCTTTCACATATGTGTCTTTTGCTCGCAGCAAATGTTTGAGGCATAAGAATAAGCCCCGGTCCTCACAAATAAGTGCCGGTGCTCAGCACCGGAAACAACAAGCACAAATTAAGCACTGCAATTAACCAATAAGTATGTTCATGTCTTTGCTTTTGCCACCCATGTTTTATATTCATCTTGTGGTTTTAATGTTGGTCGTTCCCTCATATGGACTCAATTACTGAAACTATGCAGATGACACATACATTTTCAAACGAAAACATGAAATCCATCAAAGTACTAGGCACATGTCTCTAATAAGTGGACCAGTGTCTGTGCAGAAGTTTCTTAAGACTGAACTCTAGCAAGTCTCAAATTATCATCTTCAAAACTGGACCACCTTTTGATGAACCAGAACCAATTTTAAATACGTTATCGCATACAGCGTTACAGATGGGTAATTTAGCTATAAAAATGATGATAAGCGGTTAAATCAGGGCTCTCAGCAAAACTCTCACTAGGCATTTGTGTCTGGAGGGCTATAACAAGCATTGGTAAATGCATTAGTGATTAATAATGTTTTTTTTTTTTAAGTTTTAGCTTGGTGAGCACTTGAGCAATATAAATTAAAGAAACTGTGAATAACAAATAGAGTAGTTACTTACTTGTCCACATAAAACACACTTTGGGCTCCACAGTAGATTCTAAAGTGCTATGTGAATGCAAATACAATACAGTAACGCTAACATCACAAATTCACTAGGGCACAGAGTTTTTTCAAGTGTAGCAAGAAACAAAAGGGAACCCAGAGGCATGCACTGATAGTAATTAAAAAAGTTCTGTGGTACATCTGTAGGGTAGCCTGTATCGCCTATAAATACAATAGCCTGAGCAATAGTTTGAAATTCCGGTTGCCTACACACGTAATCTCACACACAGAGCTTCTATCAATGGGCAAGTATGTAGAAAACCTTGCTTGGTGACAGAAACCTACAGCTGAAATGGAAGCCTCTTTGAATATATCAGCTAGATAATACATACATTAAAACACCAGAACAGCTTGCTGTGTACATGTTGGCATGAATGAGGCTTTGCTTACAGCACTGGCTGGGTTTCTTCTTAACAATAATATACAAAACTAGAAAAAGTGTGCACCCTGAGCCATTGTAACAAGATAGTGTTTGTCAGCCTTATCTTTAGATCCCAATATGGAACAATTGTACCTGCAGGGTTCACTAACAGGCTGCAGTCTCTTTGAGACATCTGAAAACGGGGCCAAGCAAGAATGCGGTAGGGGGATGCAAGGTGGGTGGGGTCAAGCAAAGCACAGGAGAGAGGGACAAACATCAACAGGGCAAGCAAGAGATAGGACAGCAACGATAGGGGACACACCAGTAGGGAAACAATAACAGGGTAACAGCAACGTGCAGAAGGAGGGAACCAGGCTGCAAACACATGAACTCTTAAAGGAGCATATAACTAAAATGTAAACAAGTTTGCAGCTGAGTCAGAGCACCACTGAAGTTGTTGGAATGGGAGCAGACTCGGTACATTAATACAGAGACACACACGTGTCGATTTGATCTTACTGGTGCAGGAAACACACACACACAATTTTACACATGCATCATCACTATGAGCGGCACAACTCTTTCTTCGAAGAGTGAAAGTATTAAACTGCACACCAATATGTTAATTCCTGAGTCTTTTCCATGGAATACGACGCACGTTAGTAAAAAGCATCCCTAGACAACTCTCCCAAATATTTCACCTCGAAGAAGATGCTCATATGATTTAAGCCTTATCAATAAATCAATGAACCTGCCTCTCGCATTGCTGGCAGGTTAAGTTAATGATGGGGATGCGAAAAAGAGCGTCACTGGCAACCAAACATTACCAATCTTGCTGCAGTGCCTAATCACCAGTTTCGTTCCCGTTGACACAAGGAACTTCAATCTGCTGGCTTCCCCATGTACAGCTAACTAAAGGGAGGAAGACCACGCAGCCAACATTTTTGTGCTGACGTCACTTTACACTCCCCATAGACATAAGAAAGGAAGAGTGGTAGCTAATCTCTGAGCCGCTGGCACATACATTCTCAGAAATGTTGCAGCCAAGGAACTAGGGGCCAGATGTAGCAACAATCGGTTTTGCGACTCGGAAATTGCAACTCCGAGCGAATCGCAATTTCCGAGTCGCAAAACCTAATGCAGAAAGGTGTCTCAGACACCTTCTGCGAGTCGCTATGGGGTCGCAAAGACCCACCTCATTAATATTAATGAGGTGGGTTGCAAATTGCGGCCCCATAGCGACTATGGGAACTCACTGACATGGAGGCCTGCTGTAGTCAGCGGACCTCCATGTTCGTGACTGCTTGACAATAAAGCCGTTTTTTTTTTTTAAGTTTAGCCCGTTTTCCTTAAAGGAAAACGAGCTGCACTTAAAAAAAAAACGAAACCTTTTGTTTCGGAATTTTTTCAGGGCAGGTAGTGGTCCCTTGGACCACTACCTGCCCTGAAAAAATATTTTTGGGTCCATTCACAAAGGGGAAGGGGTCCCATGGGGACCCCTTCCAATTTGTGAGTGGGTTACCATCCACTTCAAGTGGATGGTAACTGCGACTCCATTTGCGACCGCGTACGCGGTCGCAAATGGAATTGCATACCACTGCGAGTCGCAAATAGGAAGGGAACACCCCTTCCTATTTGCGAGTCGGAAATGCATTTTGCGAGTCGGTCCCGACTCGCAAAATGCATTTCTGCATAGGAAACTCCGGTTTGCGACTCGCAAACGGCAATTTTTGCCGTTTGCGAGTCGCAAACTGTTTACTACATCTGGCCCTAGCTGTTAACCTGCAACCAATCATGCTCCAAAAGTTTCTCAACTAATGCAAGTCCCCATAACTTAACTAAGCTATTGGTTGAATATGTTTCCATTTATCTAAATGGTTATGTAAGCCCTTTCTAGTATTAAAGGACCAATGAGTTTATTCAGATTACTTAAAAGATTATTAGACAAACAAAGCCACACTTTAAAAGCATGCAGCCAGGAAAAGTGAAGTAAATGTGCAATTAAGTAATAAAAGTGTAGGACAAAGAAATAATTAAATGCAGCTGTGAGTGCTGCCACAAAAAGAATCCTACAAATGCATCAGCGACAGTACACAGACATATGTGTACAGCCAGGGAAAGTTAAATAAAGTTCCAATTAAAAAATACAATTGTTGTAGAAACAAAGAAATGTAGCAGTGCATGCTGAAAATTCTTCAAATGCATTGGCGAAGTACGCAAATATTAGTTAACGGGAGTCAATCCCAGCCTTCACCTAATAAAAGAAGTTCCATCCATAAAAGTGGATGAGAATGAGTAATTGGGCCATGGGATACTGATAAGAGAAGCACACCCAAAAATAAGCATTAGTAAATGCAGGATATATGCTACTGCCAATAGAAACAGAGGAACTAATGACAAGCAAGGGTGCGGGATGTAAGCCCCTTTTAAGACATATATTAACTATAAATTTCACAAGAATAGCACAATCTCTGTGCAGGTGAACCCTAAAAATAGGTCTTGCTGCTATCGTGTTTGGTGGGAGCTTGTATCAGAAGGGCACATGCAGATCTCAGACAGGTACTTCACGAGGCAGGACATGGGTTTTGCCTATCAACATTTTATTGCTTTCACTAACCTCACAGGACCCAAACAAATTCACTCACTAGTTGAGTCTGCAGGGTGCTTCTGTTCCAGGAAAACCGCTCACTGACAGTGAACAGTTGTGAACCCCTGCCGATGAGGTTAAACCATATCTGAATCTGAAATCAAATCTCACCACAGCCCCAACAGGTTGTCAAAAATGATAATTCCACCCCTAAAAGATATTTCCCAAATAGAAACATACATGCTTCTGTCACCAGCAAATGAAATTGTACTTGTGTCTACTGGGTAACAAACATACATGTTTAGGGAAGTTTGGGAATGTTCACCATATTTTAAACAAATCACATGGATACACACACTTTCTTGTCCCTAAATAGGTGCCCAAAACATTCCACTATAAATAACATTACCTTACGAAGCCTACTTTGTAAAGGGTAGAAGAGAGCCTGGAAATAGAGGGCTAGTTGTTTTTTAATTTCCTACCTCTGCGTGATTAGTATGTCTTTAGCATGTTGCTTCCAGCAACCACAATCAGCATATTGATAATAGGCACAATCTTTCTGAACTTTCATTACTTCTTCGTGGCAGCTACTACATCAAATATTGGGGGCGAACCACCTGCATAAAGCAAGGCAGAGCACTCCTGCACTAACAACCTAGTCTGCACCAGAGGGATTGTATACTATCATTGGATTTGTGAAAGGGAGGAGTAAAACATTAATACACATTAAAATGTGTATTCTTAGTGGTTTCCTATCTTTACAAACTTCGTAATTAAAATAGCTGCCACATCAATTTTCTCAAAACATTATTTTCTAAAAGAATTACGTAAGTGTTGACTATGTAATGTATTATTTTGTTTTAACGTTTTATACTGTGATAATTTTCCAACTCATCAAAACTGTGAAGACATCAACAATGATAAGGAATGATGGGTAGAATTATCCTCCCCGAATTACACTTCTACCACTGAGCGACACAGCTGCAAGTGGTTAAAGATTGGGCCTTGACATCTGTTAGAAATGGGAGGAATTGGTAGTCAGTTTACACCCTGTCCAAGTAGGGAAACCTCACTCTAATGAGTGTGAGGGTAAGATAACCCCTGCTCACCCACTTGTAGCTTGACACAAGCAGTCAGGCTTATCTCATAGGTAATGTGTAAAGTGTTTGTACCCACACACACTGTAGCACAGTGAAAACACTAGAAATGGAAAACCACACTGGTTTAGAGAAATAGCCAACATTTATCTACGTAAATCAAGACCAAAATGACAAAAATCAACCATACACAAGCAAAGATGGGAATCTTTAAAAACTAAATCACCTAATAAAGAGCCTAAACAGTTCCAAATGGTGCTTATATAAGTGTCATGATGGAGTTGTTCCCAACAGTCCAACGCAACTCGCAAGGGAGTGCAGCCCTGGTCATGGAGTCACACGGACCCCAGGTACAGTACCCTAGAAATGAGTCAAAGACGTAGCATGGACAGCGGTGAGGCATTGGCTCTTGACAATATGGCGGGGTCGATAAATCCAGCAGGTCAAGACACGATGAGGTGACTTCGCAGAAGTGCAGCCACACCACAGGCCTGCAGGATGTAGGATGTTGGATGTTGGATGACGAGTGTCCCTCAGTGCCCCGTCTGTTTTGAACTTTGTGAAGTGTGAAACTGAAGGGTCACCTTCCTGCACAAAAACAATCAATGGAGGCTTTTTCCTCTTTAAATGTGTGCTGCAGAATGCCCAGGAATGGAGTCATGGGCCCCTTCCGCATCTCGCAAGAGAGCTCAATGGCACTCTCTCACCTCCATCTTCTGGAGGCTGGAGAGAAAAGTATTTAACCCAGCCCAGCAGGGTCACAAAATGCCTTGGCTCTGATCCTGAGGTGAGTCAGAGAAATATGACATTCCTGGATGACTCACAAGCTGTACAGATATGCTTTTGGACTTCACAGCAGTGTTCTTTTTGGACAGGTTTCAGTGTGCGTTGGTGCGACTCTGGAGTGTGTGCACCCAAGGGACCTGGAGTTTCACCCAAGGGCAGTCTTTCCCGTAGGAGTATAATGGAGTGCAACACTGGCTTTCGCTGCATGTGTACACCCAGATTAAAAGGCCTTCTCCAGGTCCCCGCCCACTCTGCATAGTCCCTTCTGCTCACGGTTACCTGTGTGCTGTTCTTGACAGAAGTCTCTCACGCGCTGCCCTCACATGCATGCACACGTGTGTGCACACATTTTCACGTGTAACCAGCCATGTGTTTCTTATCCTTGTTGCATCGCAGTTGCCTTGTCTTAAAAGGCAGGCACTGCCAGTAAACATGAGCAGTCCATTTTACCATGAGTTTACCAGGTGATCAAAAAACAAAAAAATCCAGGCGGATTAGATGGCAGAACCACCTTCTCACGGATACCAAGTTTGAGTGACAGATGCTTTTCCAGGGGAAATTTCAGATTCCAAAATTGAATAGGGAACACCTGGTCTCATTCTACAGCAGCCTTGATTGCTCAGCATTACCTAACTATAATTTGAAAGCAACTGAAACACTGGGCGAATCAAAGGGACAGGAATACTCTTCAGATAACAAGCCAAATTCACAACAGAAGCATTGCATGCTCCATGGAAGGCCACTTGTTTACAAATCATAGAATGGCATACAGATGTCTTGCATTCTCTACTGCTAAGAAAGACATAATTCTCGCTGTCAAAGCATTTGGAATCGAAAGGTAACTCCAACACCTCATGAATGTAACTGTCTCTTAAGTGTTCAAATCTACCTACAGGAAAATGTTTTGAATACAAAGTGAATTAGAATATTGAGATGGGCAGTTTAATCACTCCATGCATTAACCACACTGATGATGATGTTGCCGTTACAGTAAAAGGCAATTTTTCTAACTTTTCAGTGTTAAGCACCATGCAACTTTCTTCTTTCTTAGGCATTTTCTGTTGTTTCCATGTCAAATTAAATGCGGCAAATAACTCTGTAGATTTAACGTGCTGCCACAAATTACATGCTATTTTGAAAAATATTAATAGCAGAAGACACAGGGCCTGATTCTAACTTTGGAGGACGGTGTTAAACCGTCCCAAAAGTGGCGGATATACCACCTACCGTATTACGAGTTCCAAAGGATATAATGGACTCGTAATACGGTAGGTGGTATATCCGCCACTTTTGGGACGGTTTAACACCGTCCTCCAAAGTTAGAATCAGGCCCACAGTGTTGTTTAATGTGTAAATGTGGTTGGACAATGTGCTCATACCATTGTCGACAATGGTTAGAGCTTTCTCCAAATTTTCCTTATCTATTTGCCTTAAACAGTCAGCAGCTTCCAATTGTGAAAGCATCCATATTTTGTTATATATTACATATAAGAAAGGTTTTGAGCATTATTTCCTAGGACATAACATAAAATCTCATATGTCTACATCTTCTGAAAGGAGACTAAGGTATTCTTTTACAGCTGTTAATGAGGAAGATTTTAACCATTGTTGAAAAAGTTTGCCCACGCTATCTGTTGTCACAATACCAGAGTTATGTGTGGTGACGTGACAAGGGTTAGGTCTGCTTGCTCTAAAACCCTATATGGAGTTAACGAAACATGCATGACAACCATTTGTGTCCACTGGCCACCATAGCTACCTGTTGGGACCTCGAAGTGTCCAATTTAAAGGTGTCGTTTTCAACCCAACCATTAAAATCTCCTTCAGTGACATTTAAAATCTTTTGCCAATAACAAATTTAGCTGGTGAGGGATTACTGGGTGCATTCACTTCTTTTATTTTTGCCAAGCTTAAAAAGCTGTTTTTTGTATGGTACCACTGAGAAATATAATTTGCAACAGAATAAGGCATGCTCTAAATAAAGCTCCCATGTCCTGTATTTGCCACTATTTTTAGAGTCAATCAGCTTCATCTAATACTCAGAGCCCTCTATAACCAACTGGGAAACAAAGGAATCTGAATAATTCAATTCAGTGTGTGTTAGTAATATTTTCCTTGCTTTTGAAGGTGGCAATTTAAAACAATAAGATTGAGTATCTTTAACATCATGCCCAGTAAAATACAAAATCTTTTCCACATATGTTTTTGAAATCCCCACTGGTGGAGTTGGACAATGTTCCTGTTGTGTATAATTATAAACTATTCTTGAGGTACCAGCTCAGTGTAGAAAATGATATCCGTAATGGTGATAACAGAACAATTCCCCATAATTTGCAGTGTTCATGTAAACATCCTCACTTTCAAATACAGTGTAATATTCAAGCTCAGAAAGCAGAGAATCAACTGATTTTACATTTTAGTCATCAGAAACAACTCCAGTGCAATAATATCATTCATTGATGCTTTAAAAACATATGAAATTTCGAATAATTTCTGTAAGGCCTAAGATGGAACAGTAAAAATGTTTACAAAGGACACATCTCCACGGACCTTATGTGAGGATAGGTAAGGTTTTAAAACCGCATCCACCAGTTCAACAGCAGAGCATTCAGGAATATAATAACCATGTGTCAGCAGAAAGAAAATGATTACAAAACCAAAAACCAATCCAAAGAAGAAAGAAAAAAAACTCAGAAGTATCCACAGATAATACCATAGACAACCCAAATAGTTATGTTTAATCCAAATGTAGAGTTTACATGCTTTTGAAACAGGTACTGTAGATGATGCTGTAGAATTTATATAAAAGTCATCCGTGTCGACAAAATAACCAGAGGCAGTCTGTGCAAAAACTGAAGCCGGTGCAGGTGAAAGGGGACTGGTAGATGTATCCATTGGTGGTTCATTATAAATGATTCAATACATTTATGTTGCATTTGAAGAATGCAAATCTAAATTTGGACTGTTCTTGTCGATGGAGTGGTGACAGGAATCAACAAAAGTTCATTCTCCATTCTCCCACAACTCAGGGAAATTATTTCAGCATTGTTTAGTGCTTGAAGAGGTAACACGTGGATGGTAGTGAGTGGGGTGTGGGAACTACTCAGGAGTCCTTGTGGTCTACTGTGCAGGATCAGGGACATGGTGTAATTTGACGTTGTCGATTGAAATAAAGCGGTTTTCTTTAGAACCAAGCAGCAGTGGTAGAATGACAGTTCTGGTACCATGTATTCCTAGGACTGGAATCAGTGCTCTGTAAGATGGTACACACACAGGTATCTTTCACAAACTAGATCCCCAACTTTAGGAATTCAGCCTGTGGTTGGTGGCAAATCCCTTGTTCCCAAGGTGGCGGCATATACAGATGAATTTTCATCACATAACTGTTATAATTCCTGCAATACAGTGGCATGTTCATTTATATAAAAATGTGTTTCTGCCACCACTGTCTCAAGATATGAGACATACTTTGGTATCACAAACAGGGCTTCGTAGGGGGTAGGAACTCCCAAAGACCTTCTGGGAAGATTTGTCAGTGCTTGCTGGACTCAATACAAGTGATGAAGCCAGCTACAATCTGAACTAAATAGTCTAGCTGTTAAGGATTGCTTTAAGTCTCAATTTTTCCACTCTACAATCGCATTTCCCTCTGGATGATATGGAGATGAGAAATGCACTTAAACACTGATTGTTGCCTCAAATGCATTGCATTGAATACCCTGGTCCAAGTGGAATACTGCAACTGCATATGTCCCGATAAAGGCTTGCAAATCTTCAATAACAGTTTGAGCATCAGCCAATCATTGTGGCCAACCCATATAAACCTGGAGCATGAATTAACAGCAAGAAGAATATATTTGTATGCACCATCTGGTTGTAGTGGACTAGAATGGTCAAGGTAAACACATTGCAATGGTTTGTTGGAAACTTAGAGGGGTTTTGAGGTTGGCGTTTTATGGTAGATCCTTTTGCAAATGTCACAACTAAGGACATACTGATTGGTCTATTTGTATTGATCTGCCCACCAATAGCGTTTTTGCAATAGGGAGATGGTAGCCGACACACCAGAATGGGCAAAAGCAATCCCTTTATGTGCTCTTTGATTATATTTAATCTTTGGTCTTGGTTGGGGATTGCATGATCACCCACCCCTGGTATTGTTACACATGCAATATTTTGGGCACTTAAGTGGTAGGAATGTTAGGCAGGATATGCTTTTGGTAAGGGCTTGCCATCAGCCAAAGCTTGCATGGCAGCCAATGTTTCATTATCCAGCATCGAATGGGAACAAATAATTGCTGTAACAGAAGCCGTAGCTGTTGCAGATTTACCTGCTTCACAAGCCAAGGTATATCCAACAACATGTATTACAACACATTAGTGACCCAATGTATGTACTACATTAGCCCGTGGCAGCTTGTCTTCCAGACCTGGTACCTTCCCTCACAAGAATTTGATTCAATATTGTTCAAGAGGCAAAATGTTGGTGGACATGGGTTCCAGTTCATATTGAAGGAATTCTTGGATCTGGAGTTTTGGATCAAAAACGTAATCAACATCAGTGGCAGTCAGGGAGGTAGCCCTTTGAATCCAACATGGATGTAATGCTTTTACGTTTGGGATTCTTGCTTTGTTGATGGCCTCCAAGGCTGGTATTGGAGTAAAGACAATAATGTGTTTCCCTTAGGCTAGTGGGCTCTCCTTTATGACAGCCATTTGGCCAGCAGTCAGGATTTTTTCTGTTAGTGCAAAACACTGTTCAGCCTTGGAGTACAAGTGTGATTTATAGGCTATGGGTACAGGGTCATCTTCATTGAAAGTGACATTGGTGAAGCAGATGGCACTCGGAATTACCTGGATTACCAAATTAGTTTTACGTGTGTGCACGTGTTTTGCTTCAAGCATGTCTATCTGCAATGCTCTGAGAATTTGTGTGTTTTGTGGTGTCCAATGTTTGCTTGAGAAGTCTGGAGGGATTAAATCATAGAGTGGTTTTATGCATTGTGCCTATTCTGAAATGTAGGTTCTGCCAAAGTTAAAGAAACCCAGCAATGACTGCAGTTTCTTCCTGGTATGTGTTGGTTGTGTTTGTCCACATTTCTCTAGGAATTGTGGTGCCAAGCTCTTTCTCTCACTTGGCAGTTCATATCCTAAAAATAGGACACTTAGAAAGGCAATTTTTGTTTTCTTGAAATTATTTTGTAGCCCTGTGTGGCGCCTCCAAAAAACGATGTGATTCACTCCGCTAAATGTGTGTTTGTTTTGTCAGGCAGATGTCATTGACATAAGACAATGCTTCAATATTGATGTCACACTGGCAGAGATCAATCCTGGACTGTTCTTATACCTCTGTGAGAGCCTAAAAAGATTTCTTTGACAGCCGAGCACTGGGTAGGTGCTTAAATCCCTCCTTTCAGGTGCTAGATTTTGACAGGTAAAAACCCCATTTGAAATATCCAAGGATAGTTGTGTACTTTTTACATACTATGTTGTTGATAAGTGATGTATTATGTGAATTTTTTATTGCAAATGTGCGGGTATGACTGTTTAAGTGTCTGTAATCTAAGGCTATTCTGTATGAATGGTCCATCTTAGCTACAACAAACAAAGGGTTATTGTTAGACCTGACAGCCTTAGGGTAGTCACCCCTAACTTTTTGCCTGCCTCCCTCCTCGTTTTTGGATACTGTTTTTGCTGGTTTTTAGACTCTGCGCACTTTACCACTGCTAACCAGTGATAAAGTGTATATGCTCTCTCTCTGTAAACATGGTAACTTTGGATCATACCTGATTGAACTATTTAATCTACTTATAAGTCCCCAGTCATGTGCACTCCAGGTGCCTAGGGCATATAGATTAAATGCTACTAGTGGACCCGCAGCACGGATTGTGCCACCCACTTAAGTAGCCCCTCTTCCTTGTCCCAGGCCTACCATTGCTAGGCCTGTGTGTGCAGTTTCACTGCCACCTCGACTTGGCATTTAAAAGTACTTGCCAAGCCTAGAACTCCCCTTTTTCTGCATATAAGTCACCCTTAATGTGTGCCCTGGGTATCCCCTAGAGCAGGGTGCTGTGTAGGTAAAAGACAGGACATGTACCTGTGTAGTTATATGTCCTGGTAGTGTAAAACTCCTAAATTCGTTTTTGCACTACTGGGAGACCTGCTCCCTTCATAGGCTAACATTGGGGCTGCCCTCATACACTGTTGAAGTGGCAGCTGCTGATCTGAAAGGAGCAGGGAGGTCATATTTAGTATGGCCAGAATGGTAATACAAAATCCTACTGACTGGTGAAGTCGGATTTAATATTACTATTCTAGAAATGCCACTTTTAGAAAGTGAGCATTTCTCTGCACTTAAATCCTTCTGTGCCTTACAATCCACGTCTGGCTAGGTTTAGTTGACAGCTCCTTGTGCATTCACTCAGACACACCCCAAACACAGGGTACTCAGCCTCACTTGCATACATCTGCATTTTGAATGGGTCTTCCTGGGCTGGGAGGGTGGAGGGCCTGCCCTCACACAAAGGACTGCCACACCCCCTACTGGGACCCTGGCAGACAGGATTGAA
Organism: Pleurodeles waltl; assembly: GCF_031143425.1. Classification (NCBI taxonomy): domain Eukaryota; kingdom Metazoa; phylum Chordata; class Amphibia; order Caudata; family Salamandridae; genus Pleurodeles; species Pleurodeles waltl. The sequence goes on from NC_090436.1 coordinate 283,033,458, forward strand.
CTGAAAGGGGACCTGGTGCACTTCTTAGCCACTCTTTGAAGTCTCCCCCACTTCAAAGGCACATTTGGGTATAAAACAGGGCCTCTGCCCTACCTCATCAGACACTTGCTGGAGAAGAAACCGGAACCAGAAACTACATCCTGCCAAGAAGAACTGCCTGGCTGCTCAAAGGACTCACCTGTCTGCTTTCTACAAAGGACTGCTGTCTTGCTGTTGCCCTGCTGCCTTGCTGAACTCTTGTCTGGCTGTGAAAGTGCTCTCCAAGGGCTTGGATAGAGCTTGCCTCCTGTTCCTTGAAGTCTCAGGACCAAAAAGACTTCTTCCTTTCACTTGGACGCTCCGTGCGCCGAAACTTTCGACGCACAGCTTGTTTCGCGGCGAGAAAAACGCCGCACACCGACGCTGATCGACGCGACGCCCTCGGGGCGATCGAGACTTCGACGCACAACCTCGCAAGGACAAAGCTGCTCGACTTTCCAGGAGAAATCGACGCGACGCCCCCCGTGAGTGCGAAACTTTGACGCACGGCCTCGCAAGGACAACGCCGCCCGACTTCCAAGGAGAAATCGACGCGACGCCTGCCGTGAGACCAAACTTTCGACGCACGGCCTCGCAAGGACAACGCCGCCCGACTTCCAAGGAGAAATCGACGCGACGCCTACCGTGAGATCGAAACTTCGACGCGCAGCCCCGCAGAACGACGCGCAGCCGGAAAACAAGCAGGAGAATCCACGCACAGACCCGGGACATCTGGTAATCCCCGCGATCCACGAAAAGAGACTGTCTGCGCGCCGGAAAACGACGCCCGACTTCCCCGCGTGGAAAAGACCGACGCAAGTCTGTGTGTGCTGAGGAGAAATCGACGCACACACCCCTTTTTCCACGCATCTCTTCTCCTGTGGCCCTCTGAGGAGATTTTCCACCAGAAACCAGGTACTTTGTGCTTGAAAGACACTGTATTGCATTCTAAAGACTTAAGACACTCTATATCACTTTCCTGTGATATTTCTACAATTTTCCATTGCAACTTTATTCTTTTTGACCTACAATTATCCTGATAAATATTATATATTTTTCTAAACACTGTGTGGTGTATTTTTGTGGTGCTATATGGTGGTATTGTATGATTTATTGCACAAATACTTTACACATTGCCTTCTAAGTTAAGCCTGACTGCTCGTGCCAAGCTACCAGAGGGTGGGCACAGGATAATCTTGGATAGTGTGTGACTTACCCTGACTAGAGTGAGGGCTTTTGCTTGGACAGGAAGTAACCTGACTGCCAACCAAAAACCCCATTTCTAACAGTTATTCATAGGAGATACACAGGATTCAATGAATCCCTGGTACTCAAGTTTAGAGAGAACTTCCCTCACTGGTTCTTTAGCCTCATTATTAATGGGGTATTGTGGTTGTATTTGTGGAGTGGACCTTCTTTGTATGGGAATCCCTATCCCACCCCACATGGTTGCGGTACAGCGCTGGTGCTTGCGCCAATGCCCAATCTGCAGCATGAACTTCTTTTACTGAGTCTGGATTAAGGACTGAGAAAGAAGGTACAATTACATCTTCTTTGTGTGGGAGCGTAATGACAAATTCAGGTGGCCAATCTCTTTCTGCCAATAGTATGTCATAACTTAATGTTAATCTTCCCCAGAAGATCACTTCTATGGTGCACTCAATCTCCCCCTCAATTTGAATTTTTAGTTTGCAAACCCTATCGGGTGGGGAGATACACCTGTCTACAGTTTCGACTTTAAGGAAGTCATTAGTTGGTGTCACATCCAAAAGTTCTAGAAGAATCTGGTGAACTATCAGGGCCTCTGCTGCGCTGTCTAGCAGTCTGCCCACAACAACAACCTTTTACTTTTTGAATTGGGGTTTTTGTTGTGGAAGTTTCTCTTCCATTTTAACTGTAATGACCATTTCATGTACTTCTCTCTGTGATCTGACCACCCTCCTCTCTCACTGTGTTTGTCAGGTGAGTCCTGAAAGGAACGAGATTAGCAAGTATCAGTAAACTGATATCTGTCAGGAGTTTTTAAAGTTGTCCTATTTTCAAGGTTGTAATGCTTTTCTGAGATCCCAGATCGCAAAGATTCTCCTCTATGCTTTCATCTTTATTATTTTTCTGTTTATACCAGTGCTTTTTAGAACCCTCCTGTGCCTGTTTGGTATTATCCTTATTGTTTTGACTTTGTAATTGTTGTTTACCTGGTCTCGCTCCCAGACTATCTCAACCTATGCTAGTGTAAGTCTTGGCAACAATCTTGGACAGTTTACGTTCCTGTTCATGTTGGGGAACGTCCAGGCACCGCTGATTTACTGCCAATGCTACTATATCCCCTTTAAGGTTACTTAATATAATAGGTAATTGAGGACACTGTGGCTAAATTGCCCATTAATTGTATCCCCAAATCCAGGGCAGGGGCAGCCCTGTATTCGTCTTGAATTAGCTTTGACACTTCTGGTAGACTCACAAGTGTTGGTGTACTGTGTGTAGTAGTGTAAAGTGCAGCAAATACTGATCCCCAAGTGGCACAGTTATGTCCGAAGGTCTAGGACATTGTGAGATTTCAATGTTTGTCTTGGGGTCCCATATGGGGAATCACTGTTTCCAACGCATTTGATTTTTGTGCTAACCAAAACAGAATTTCTTCATGTTTGGTGGGCACCTTACCCCTTATTGAAAGGACAGTTGCTGGATTTATCCCGGTTGAAGCCAAATGTGGTGCTGCTGGGGTAGCCCTTGCTAGGGTGGTATTTATAGTTTGCATTAAGAATTGTATTTAGCATCTATATTTATCTACCTAATTATTATATAAGTGGCATAAACCAGCTACTGGCATGTTTGCTACATTGGATGTTATGTATATTTGGCTAATTCTGGCCATGTAGGTCCTTCATTACTTAAGTGTCCTAATCTAACATTTTCTGTAACATGTGGTAGGGTGCCTTTAAACCAATTTTGGTGTTCTTAATAAGAAAGTGGTATTTCTAAATATGCATACGCTCTGTATTGTGCAGGCAAGTTTGTTATTGTGCAATTGTAGAAAAAGTGTGTATTTCCATCTGCTGTTGCAAAAATGACCCAGGAATAGAAAATATCTGTTCTGTATGCATTGTGTGCCTCTACCACGAATATAAAATCCCTACCTTCTTCAATGTGTCCAAGAGCTAATAGATGTAGTGTGAGAGGTTGTCTCATATTTACTGGAATTGCTACCCATTGAGGATCCACCATATTTTACAATGGTAAGCTCAGAGATAGAAACACCAATTTGGAGAAATCTTTCCAAGGTTCAAGCTTGAACAACCTACAGCCTAAGACAGGTACTACCTATTTAGCTGAGGAGAATATTTCCCTAATACCACAGGCATATAAGGTAATTAGGGTGCCTTTAGTATGCCAGAGACAAAGGTACTCTGAAGAAGTGTTAAATTAGTGCCTGACTAGTGTTGGTGGTGCAATGTCGTAGAACTCTTACCATGGGGGTATGACTGCTTGGTTTCACATGGCAGCACCGCCACGTGTTGGTGACTGAGTCAGTCCAATAACGACTGCAAGCTGTTGGCCTGACCTCTCAGCTAGCTAGCAGCACCTCTCCCAAACCTAGAAAGTACAGGTGGTTTGTGGCAGCCTAAAAACTGCGTGAACTCGTGGTGGAACAGATCTTACTCCTTTCTCTCATTTGCACAAGTCTCATGCATGCAAAGGCAGACCAAGAAATGCAGGATGTGTTAATACATTTATTGAAGAAACTGCACTCTATGCATGACATAGTGATGACTGTGACCATTAGATTAAAACATATAAACAGTCCCTGCATTCCTGACATAATCATAAGTCTCAGACTTCCTACCTACATTCTAGAATTTAACATGACCCCATAGCAGTGTTAGCCCTTCTGCCCGGACTAGTCCATGGACAGAGTCCCAGACCCAATACCTGGAACAAAAGAAAGGTTCTGCCTGCTGTTCTGCTGGCAATCCTCCAGGTCAGCTGGAAACGCAAGGCCAGGATCGGCAAAGCTGTCAATGAAGTGGCACACAGCATCAGATGGCTGGCTGGAATGTCCCCTCTACCCTTCTTTAGCCTGTGTGGTGTTTTTATAACTGTGAGGCATATTTGAGAAAAGTATTTAAGAATTTAAGAAAAGGGGCGCTGCACATTGTGCAGCACCCCTTTTCTTGTATCCCTTAGCACCCCTCTAATGCCACCATGGTTGCGCCATATTAAAAATATGGCACACCATGGCAGTAGTTAAGGGACTAGCATCAGAATTTTTGATGCTAGTCCAGCGCTTTGCAGGATTAGCATAACAAATGTTGACGGTAACATGAAAAACACCCAGAGGCCCATTGTAACTAATGTAAGCCTCCTTTTAACGAATGCTGTGATTTATGGAAAACTGTTTCCCTACTTTTTATGAAAAGACAAGCGTCCCTGGACTAATTCCTGTGCTGTCAAACCAAGGTACTGGCAAGCAGCTTAACAATAAACAGGACTTCTTGCCAGGGTGCCAGCTTGCCTGAAAGAATAGCAAATGCGCACAACTGGTTAATCTGCAAATGTAAAGGCGTCTTGGGAGCCGGAGTTCGTTTAATTGATCAAACCACATGAACCTTTGTGATGACAAAGATTTATTCTTGTACAGTAGCACTGCAAGGGAGTTACCAGCTGAGCTGTGAAGTGTGTGCTTTTCAGGGATTTATAGTAAAGTAAATCATTATGTAAAGTCTAGGTATTACTAACATCTATTTTTGGAAGCACTGTTTTATCTGAAACCTTTTTACACATTTGGTATCAGTATATCTTATACTGTGTGTAATGCAAGTTTTTTAACATAATGGCTTGCATGTTCTCAGTGCTTTCTGTCACAGGCTGGACCCTTGCATTATTAACAATACACACTCCACTACTTTCCACTCACCAATTAAGGGCCCTATTCTCAAAGGTAAACTTAGACCAAAGGTCTAACTTTACTCATGGTGAATTTTGACTTTTGGTCTAAATTTAGACTTTTGACCTACGTTCACACCAAAAATGTAAACTTAGACCAAAAGTCTAACTTTACTCATAGTAAAGTTAGAATTTGGGTCTAAGTTTAGACTTAGGCAATCACTGCCATCCTGCCTGAATGCTTCCCTTCTGCATCCACGACATGCAGACTGTAAAGTGGCATATCATAAATCCGCTGACTTAATTGGGAAGTACAACTTACTACAAGTATGAGGATACATATAAACAAAAAACGTGGCTGTGTGGAGGAGAGAGCGCACTTTCCAAAGGTAAGCTAACATTTTTTTGCGAAGTCCATGATGATGTGAGACTGAAGAAGGGAGTGCCCAAGTGGTAATGCACCCAGCCACAGAGTGCATGAACTGTTAACCAGAAGAGGTCACAGTTGTATGAAGCAAGACAGAAAACCACAGCACATCCTAGAGAGTTGAAAAGTTCCACTTTATTCCTTTGTAATGTCTTTAGGTGAACAGATGACGTCTGGCCCAATCAGACATCCTGGGCACAGAGTCAGACGGTGACAACAGAATTCATGTTCAAATGGACAACAGCCGACACGTGTTTCGTCAGGTTAGACTTTTTCAAGGCTAAAGCTAGAAGTTTCATACGATGTTCCAAAATGCCAGAAATCGCTAATACCTTAGGAGATGATATAATGGTTGATAAACGAAGTGTCTGAGGACCCTGATAAGCCTCCGATACCTGTTGCGGTGCTTGCTGAATCTGCTACCGGCGTCGCATGTGATAAGTATGAGGATATCCATCTGCCATGCATGTTCCTTTGGTTTGTCTACCTACTTTTCCATTTTAGTTCTACTGGGGGTTAACAAAACGGTCTAAGTTCATTGCTTTGCATAAACTGTACTAAGTTCCTTTTTCAGTGCTACTCCTACTAGAGCGTGCTGGGCAAACACTGTCAGTTTCCAAGGTTGACACTAAGGCTGGTAAAAAGTCCATATTCATTGTAAATGATCACTATTAGTATGGGAAGGCATTCGTTTTGCAAAGGGGCACGTTGCAAAAGCCGCTGTGGGCAAGATAAAATCCCCTAGACCAGTGGTTCCCAACCTGTGGTCCAGGGACCCTGGGAGTCTGAGAAGGCTCCTCAGGGGGTCCGCAACTGCTTAGAAAATGAAATAATATTAACAGATTAGGTACCCAGAATTCAGTAATGACTCAGTAGGGGGGGGTCCCCGGCTACCAATAATGATTCAGTGGGGGTCCCCGGGTACCATTAATGATAAATTGTGGGTCCACAGAAGTCAAAAGGTTGGGAACCACTGCCCTAGACTCTTCTTATGTACACCTATAGCCTCTAAGGCCTGTATTTATACTTTTTGACGCTAAACTGCGCTAACGCAGTTTAGCGTCAAAAATGTTTGCGCCGGCTAACGCCATTCTGAAGCGCCATGCGGGCGCCGTATTTATTGAATGGCGTTAGCCGGCGCAAGCAGACCGGCGCTGCCTCGTGTGCGTGGAAAAAAACCACGTACACCAGGCAGCGCCGGCGTAGGGAAAAATGGCGTTAGGGCGTCTTAAAAATGGCGCAAGTCAGGTTGACGCAAAAAAATCATCTTAACCCGATTTGCGCCATTTTAAACGACGCCCAGACGCCATTTACATGACTCCTGTCTTAGTAAAGACAGGAGTCATGCCCCCTTGCCCAATGGCCATGCCCAGGGGACTTCTGTCCCCTGGGCATGGTCATTGGGCATTGTGGCATGTAGGGGGGCACAAATCAGGCCCCCCTATGCCAAAAAAATATATAAAAAAATTTATACTTACCTGAACTTACCTGAATGTCCCTGGGGTGGGTCCCTCCATCCTTGGGTGTCCTCCTGGGGTGGGCAAGGGTGGCAGGGGGGGTCCCTGGGGGCATGGGAGGGCAGCTGTGGGCTCATTTTGAGCCCACAGGTCCCTTAACGCCTGCCCTGACCCAGGCGTTAAAAAGTGGCGCAAATGCGGGGTTTTCTGCCCCGCCAACTCCCGGGCGTGATTTTTGCCCGGGAGTATAAATACGACGCATTTGCGGCGCAGTCATTTTTTTGGACGGGAACGCCTACCTTGCATCTCATTAACGCAAGGAAGGCGTTCACGCTAAAAAATTATGCTCTTTACTCATACTTTGGCGCTAGATGCGTCTAGCGGCAAAGTATAAATATGGCGTTAGTTTTGCGCCGAATTTGCGTCGAAAAAAACGACGCTAATTCGGCGCAAACGGAGTATAAATATGCCCCTAAATGCTGAGCTTTGCCACTTTGTAATAAAGATACTAATGTGGATGTCTTTTAAAAGATGAAATCAACACCAACTTATATCTTGAGTAAGAAATCAGGTTATTGGTTGAGGGTGGAAGCCTCAATCATACAACAACCACAGTCCTTGTCAGAGTGAACCTCAAAAAGTAACTAAATTAACCTGTGTTTAATCTGCAGGTAGCTTGACACAAATCAGTCAGACTAACTTAGAAGCAATGTGTAGTTATGCAGCACTGAAGCAGTAATAAAGTGAACACAAAACAGAAGGAAAATCCCAAACCAATTTAGGCTTTAGAAAAATAGAGTAAATATTCATAATTAAAATGTTACCAGAATGACAACAATCCAATCGGTGGAACCAGAGATATGCAATTTAAATTTTAGGTTGATATAACACCTAAAAGCGCAAAGCACCACTCGTGGTCATCTGGTTATAGAAAAACAGGGGAAATTCAGAAGTTCAGGCTTATCACTATGGAGTTCAAGCTAGATATAGGAACAAGGCTAGTCCTGCAGAAAAATTACCTTTTCAAAATCCGTCAAGGTGGAGGAGGCCATGAGGAGCAGGGACACCATTGTGGATGGTTGCTGCTGTGATGTGAAGATCAGGTATGCCGTCACGGACAGTCATCATTGTAGTGCGAACAGCCGATCCGGCATTGTGGACTATCGTTGCTGGAGCTTTATGATGGTGTTCACAGTGGGCTGTTGTTGCTGTAGCTCAGAGTGCAGATCTTGCATTGCTGCTCTCTGTAGCATGAAGAGTTGTGCTTATCAGAGCATCGCAGTAGAGTTCATAGTGGGCAGCACAGTCTTGCTGCAAACAGGCCCATTTGCGGTCGCAAAAAGACCAAAACTTCAGAAGTTCTCCTTTTCATTTAGAGGAATGCATTCTGATGCAGCCAAGGGTCCAGGACCAGAGAAGGAAACTCTTGGGAATCAGGGATTCACTTTAGCAGAGGCCATCAGGGCCTAGGCAGGTCCAGTTACAGGTTCAGGTTACAGGTTACAGGTTCAGGCAGGTCCAGGTGCAGAAGGTCAGCAGGGCAGTTACAGGGATGCCTCTGCAGCTTGTTGTGTCTCTGTAGCACAGAACAGAAGATAAGCCAACTTTCCCTTGGAGTAACTCAGGTAGCCTGAGATGAAGGCAGCAGGTGCAGTCTTCCATCTCAGAGCTCAGGACAGGACTCCAGCAGCAGGTCAGTCCTCTGGGGAACAAGGAGGGCCTCAGACAAGAGGGAAGTTTATTCGGCCAGAAAATGAGGACAATTTGTGGGAGAATGTTTTGCCACTGCAACAAGATGCACATCAGGTAATAGTAATGGTGAAAGTGGTAGTATGTAGGAATGTCTTACTGAGTGGTTGCAAGTGAGCAACAGATAGTAAGTTAACTCCAGTGTAATGCATCTTGTCCGGCCACTGCACATCTGCACATCAGTGTTAGCTTATTGATTTGTAATTGAGAGAGCTATTATAGAGGGTCACAAATGGTTCAGCAGAAATGTCTACTGAGTTTATGATTCCTGGTTTTCACTTAGATGTGTTATAGGACTGGACAACCCACTGAGCACCATCTGTTATGGAAAACCAGATGAACAGTTATGTTCAAATAAACGTTCAATGCTATCTTCAAATCTCCATAGTACTACCTATTAGAAGGTAAAATGATATAAAATCATTAATACAGAGCATGTCACAATGTGGGTGGAAGATGTTGTCGAGTCTTAGACATTTGAGAGGACAGCAGTATGACATGTTGAGAAGATCTTGATGTGATTATGCATCAGGAACATTGAAAAATCATGTTGCCAATCTGTCGAGGTGTGTCTTTCGTCTTTTATATAGCTTGAGGAAACTTCCTTCTAGTGTCAGATGTTCAGGAAGGGTGGCACAGATTGAGGGACCCATCATTTGAAGGAATCTGCCTCCAGATTGGAGTTTGATTATTGTAGCTACCTTCACATTTCTGGTTACCTGATTAAATTGGAAGACCATTGAAAAGTGTTCTGGACATGGCCATGACATGCGTTTGTTGAGCCATGGTGCATTAAGCTGCAGTATTTACTTTGTGGGTAGCCAGTTAATTGAAGATAAGCTGAGCCAAGTGGTTCTGTATATTTTGCAGTTTATAGATCGTGGTCTTTGGAAAACGTTATAAATGTCATAGTGGTAGCACAGCCTGGAAAGTATGACTGAGAGTATGTGCTATTTGTGGTAGCAATGACATTGGAAGTTAAAGTGGGGTCACTATTGTACATTACAGCCAGGTTATGCACCTTCTTCATTAGTGCTGTTAGAGATCATATGGAGTCATTGAAGGGGAACAGATATGGTTGAGGGTTGTCCGGGACCATGATCATTAGCAGTACCAGTTTGTGATAATAGGTGACATAAAAATCTGCATCAACAAGTTCCTGTATGAAAAGACTGGATGAGTTTGTTTTCAATCATGAAGCTTACTTGGACATGGCAGAGGGGGAAACCATAACACGGTCAATTATATGAGACCTTGGGATTGAAATGATGATGAAGTTGAGGTTGTGTTTGCTGCACTATGTTTAGATTCCCACCAGTTCAATACAGCCTTTGTTGTATATGTCCATTATGATTCCCAAGGCTAGATAGGTCACCCATAGTTGAATGTCGCCCAGGATAAAATACCGCTTGGAGATGGAGAGGATATGTATAGAAAGATCAAGAAGGTCTCCTGGGAGGGTGTTTAGAATTTATTTACGTGCACTACTGCACGCACAGTGAGGAAGTTGGGCTAATGGTTCAATGACACTTTCTTTTAGAAGGCAATCAAAAAGGGAAAATTCATACACCTCCTCCTTTGATGATCACCATGTTTTGTGCATGATGGGAACATTATGATTGACAATCTTTTAAGGAGGATGCAAGCTACAAAGGATAATGATAATGACTCACAAAGCAAGGTTCCTAAAAAGGTTTAGAAATAAAGGAAGAAATCAGTGATGAGGTCCTTATTGTAGAGGTGTACCTGTATATTACTTTTCTTGATTGTGAGTGCTAGATGTAAATCCTCAGAAAGCAAGAGGAGCAATGGCAGGGATGAGTAGACCTAAATGACTTTAGGTGTAGTTATATCTCACAATTTCTCTAGCCCTTCATGGACAGGGTTTGCCTGGCTTCTAAATCTCAGGGGTGCATAGATTCATGTAGAATGAAGATTTTGGTGGTGTAAGTAGAGGAAAGGTCAAAAGTGGGTTAGGAGTTATTGTCATTGGGGTTGCCAGGTATGAGGGTATTACACATGGGAGTAATGGAGGGATTTTACTTCTGTTACACATTTTATGATGCTGAGCTGTGGCATGGATATTGTTTGAGGAAGGTTGTTGCTCAAGAGGGTACACAAGGCTTACATCAGATGTTCTAATTACTCTAAATCATACTTTAATATTATATCTCAGCAAAATATCTTCAGGCTGAAGGATCATGTCCTAAATATAGTTTACATACATATTATATCATTGGAGGTAATATAAAGCCTACATCAACTGGAACATTATTTTTGTAAATTATATTTAGGACACAATATTTCTGTCAGACTAACAATAGTTTCAGGTAAGCCAACAACATTTTCTAAGCATTATATCGGCACATGTGGTACAATAGTCAATAAAATTATAGGTCTTGTGTCAGCAGTGAAGGACCTACTTGCAGGGAACATATTTTACAATAGTGAGGTGCCTATCGGATTTTACCAGGAATGTTTACATAAACACAGACAAAAACGCACACACACTTACTCCCTTTCTGCTTTGATAATCTTCAACAATGTTGGTTATTTTACAAAGCATTGTGTTTTGTCTAAATTACTACCCCTGCCAATCCACATTGGTCTCCCGTTCCTCTGTCCCTTTAGCCAATCTCAAGTGCCCTGCTTGTCGTATTTGTAGGAACATCTGCAGCTTACACCCCACCAATGTCACTGACCACAATTGTTAAAATTACAGGCCTCAAGGAGGCTTCAAAGCGTGGATTTGCAGGGATACACTTTTTTTTATATGCCTGCTTTTATTTATATTCCGGATAAGCTATCTCTGTATTTGTATAATTATGTCAAGCATAGTTCACAGAAAGGGCATGCGTGGGATGCCCATCCTGTTCATGCTGCCTAATCATGATACAGACTTCCTCTGGAAACAAAATGTTATCTCAAATGAATATTTCTTGGAATATTTATGTAAAGATGCAAGATCCCAAACAGATTTTACATCTTATGCTACATTTAATCAGTTTGTAGAAGGTACAAAGAGAACATCTTTGTCTGTACCTGGGATCCTCCCTAATCGTAATAAAGCATCCCGAACTATGTCTATCTCCAGGTTTCCTCCTTGTTTTATTTTGTGCGTATTATTAATTTCAGTATTGTATGCATGTAAAGATAAGCACACGCAGTGCAAGCCAAACATCTGACATTAGCATCAGCCATCAAATTCCATTTCGGAGTGCGGGCTAGGCCTAGCTTTTCCCTTGTATTCTCAAGCTTTCCCAGGCATTATACTATCTGTGCATGGTATGTCCCTAATTTTAAATGATTTCCGTATTCTTTTTCAGCCTTTTTCTCTTTCTACAATGCACTTTGCAAATCCATGCCTCTATAATAGGCCGTTTGTGACAGTGGACTTTCCGAGTTCATGATTCGCCTGTTTAGGCCATTGCTGCATTCTCTGTGCTGACTTCATCTTAGTACAAGAAGCGTATTAACAGAACATATTCACACCGATGGGGAGCGTCTCCTGTCTTTATTGACAAAAACGGGGGGGGGGGGGGGTGGTTTAATAAAACTAATTTGCACTTAGTAGTTTTTTCACCAGGGTACAAACGAGATCATCGTGGCACCGTTGCATAACATCAGTAGGTAACGTTTTACACATTCCATGGAGATTTCAGCAAAAGATCAGACCTTTAAAAACACATAATTCAAACGCGTTTGGAATTGTTGTTGCTAATTCAGAATAGATTTTCTATTCCTAACTCTTCATTTACTTACCTAGAAGATATATATATATTGTTAGAAATGGGGTCTCTAGTTGACAATGGTTTGCACTCTGTCCAAGTAGGGACCCTCACTCTAGTCAGTGTAAGGAAGTCACACAGCTAAGATAACCCCTTCTCAGCCCCTTAGCAGCTTGGCTCAAGCAGTCAGGCTTATCCCAGAGGCCATGTGCAAAGTATTTATATGCACACACACACATACCAACACAGTGAAAACACCACAAAAGTACTCCACACCAGTTTAGAAAAATAGCCAATATTTATCTGAATAAAGCAAAACTAAAATGACAAAAATCCAACATACACAAGTAAAGATATCACTTTTTAAAAGCGTAAATTAGTTTTAATCCCTAGGAATCAATAGTTGTATCCATTTAACACACAGTACCTGGGACGCATCAAAAACAAAAACAATGCGGGTCGCAGGGGAAGTGAAGCACTGAAAATCAAAGTGATGTGTTGGTTCCTTACTGGCAGGGGAGGGGATGTGTTGATTATTTCCTCGCAGGAAAGGCAATGCATTGAATTCGAGACATACAGCCTTGGTTCCTTACTGTGATGCAGTGTTGATGAGAAATTGACGCCCCAGGGAAGATGCAAGGAAAATCCAGACGTGCTTTGTTGATGGAGCCATGGGGAAACAGGCGCTGCATCAATTCTACAGTGGCGGGACAGGCCCTGAGTCCATTTTTCGGCCGTGGCACGTTGGTGCATGGATTTTATCCTTTAGGTCACCATCTTCCACTTCCAGGGGACCAGGGACTGGAGTCTTTGATGTCCCTCAGTTCAAGGCCTTTGAGAATCTTGCACAGCAGAAGTAGCAAGCAGCAGGCCTGCCCAACAAAGCAACAGGCAGAGTTGCAGTCCCTCCCATGGCATCCAGCTTTTCTTCCTGGCGAAAGGTCCTTAGTCCAGAGGTGTTCTAACTTTGTTGGGTCAGAGGTCCAGCAGTTATACCCATTTCTGCCTTTGAAGTAGGCAAACTTCAAAGAAAAGTCCTTGTAGTGCACAAGACCCTGCCTTTCCAGCCCTGGCACCAGACACATTCCAGGAGGTTGAAGACTGCTTTGTGTAAGGGCAGGCACAGCCCTATTCAGATGCAAGTGCCAGCTCCTCCCACCACTCTAGCTCAGGGAGACAAGTCAGAATATGCAAGGAACACCTCAGCTCCCTTTGTGTGACTGTCTAGAGGGAATTCACAGCCCAACTGTCAACCTGACCCAGACCTATATTCCACAGGCAGACAAAAGCACAGATTGGTTAAGCAAGAAAATGCCCACTTTCTAAAAGTGGCATTTTCAATTTCACAATTTAAAAACCAACCTCACCAAAAGATGCATTTTCAAATTGTGAGTTCAGAGACCCCAAAATCCACACCTCTATCTGCTCTCAATGGAAAATTACACTTAAAAATATTTCAAGGCAATCTCCATATAAATATATGGGCAAGATAGTCCTTGCAATAGTGAAAATTGAATTAAGCAGTATTTCCCTATCAAGACCTGTGAACACACCAGTACATGTCCCACCTTTTAAATACACTGCACCCTGCCCATGGGGCTGCCTTGGTCCTACCTTAGGAGTGATGTACATGTATTAGAAGGGAAGGTTTGGGCCTGTCAAGTGGGTGCACTTGCCAGGTCGAAATAACAGTTTAAAACTACCCACATAGACGCTGCAGTGGTAGATCTGAGACATTTTTACAGGGATACTCATGTGGGTGGCACAATTAGTGCTGCAAGCCCACTAGTAGCATTTGATTTACAGGCGCTGGGCACACATAGTGTACTTTACTATGGACTTACTAATAAATAAAATATCCAATCATGGGTCAATGGGTAAACCAGTTACCAATACAATTTAGACAGACAGCACTTGCACTTTAGCACTGGTCAGCAGTGGTGAAGTGCTCAGAGTCTTAAAGCCAGCAAAACGGAAATGCAGCACATGGTCAAAAACAGAAGGTCAGAGGCAAAATGTTTGGGGATAACATTCCAAAAAGGGCCATTTTGAATATAGACACACACACACAGACACACACACACACACACACACACACATATATATATTAGATGCTTACAAGTCAAGTTAAGAATAGAAAATACTTACTTGTTGATACTTTGGATTCAATATGTTGTCCTCAGTATTCTATGCCATTGATATTCCGGTTTCAATATTCAGGGTGCACACTGTAGAAAAGAAATGTATGAATTGTTTTAGCGCCTCATCAGAGTTTGCTGTTATTTGGAACAAGGAAACCAGGGTTTGTAATAACCAATATTGGCAGGTATCCCCAAACCATATAACAGGTACTGCAAATTACTGAACGTGCAATAAGGAATCAGAATTGGACTCAGTATTACTGGGTACACATCTACATAGCAAGCTCTTTTCCTGTCTGATTTACACTTGTCAAGAGCAGATGGTCAATAGGATAAGTGACATTGCTGTGGTTCAGGTAGATGTTGGGTAGGTGTCCGGGACCAGAGGAGACATATGAGAGACAGGAGGAAACATTGTCTGCTCTCCCCATGGTGCTTGAGATCCATTTCATACTGTGGTTTTTCTGGATGTACATCTGCACCCTGTAATACTAGTGTATTGTTTCCATACCCAATACGTCTGGTTGCAGGAACACAAGACCAAACATAGTATTGCAGTGAAGTATGCCCCCAGGTGCTTCCACTCCAGGATACTTGTAAAAAGGCCCAAGTTCTGAGAAAAGCAAAAACATGTTGTCAAACCAGTTTGTTTCATAATTGGTGTGGAGGAACTACCATTTGTTGCATTAGAAAATGTACAAGCACCACAACTGCCACAGTGGATTTTTATACCTCTTGTTTCCCCAACGTGACGATTCTGTAGAAGAGCCCCAGATGTTTGCTACCTAACTCAGTAGTAGTGATTTTACTGACATCTTTGGACTGAAAGGCAGAGGGGCCCACCTGCATTCAAACGTATGGCCATGGTGTTAAACATTTAATTTAATACATTTAAAAAAAAGAAAAAAGAAAATAAATGTCACCACTCCTAATTCAGCAATATTAGGGGACGAGTTGGATTTTTTAGGGTTCACTCCCAGTCTGATCTTAACAACGAATAGAGAATGTGTTCGACTTTTGAGGAGTTGAATTTGCCACCCCCTACAATCTAATCAACTGTGGGGAAAGTTTTGGACATTGGCCATTTGAACAAAAGCAAAGTGAGTGGCAGTGTTGGATTTTGGAGGGGTCAGATTTATTATTCTTCCTCCTATATAGGCACCATTAAGGGAAGTACTCGATTTTGGTGGGGGGTGGGGGTAGAAAGCCTTTTATCTTCCCCTCCTCAGAGGAGAGTTACTTCAAACCCATACTGAAGTGATATCTGAGTATTTCCAAGATCAGAAGAGGGCAGACAGGAGTGTGGGAATGCTCACAATCTTACAGCATTCAAGGAAAACTATGCTTTGGAAAGACTCCTCTCTGCCACATGATTGAGAGTTTCACATGTGGACATGTCTGCTCTCATAATGGAAATCTCTGCCATCATTTTGGAAGGAATAAAAAGGTTAATTTGGTCATAAATACATGCTATGACCAAGTTAACCTTTGTGAATGTGCTCCATTATAAATAAACATAACTGTTACAATAAACCAATTTCCTGTCTTAGTTTTTACTATAGTTATTAGTGGGTAATCATCTTTAAGATTTGCCAGTGAATACAGTGAAGCACAGGCATCACTCTTCATAAGAGAACTAGTAAATAACTATCTTCTACATATAAATGAGGTTTCTCAAATTGAATGGAAAGTCATATCAGATTGATTCTTTGTTTTCTTCAATTGAATGCCTCTTAGATTCTAACAGAGATCACTTTTTGTTTTCAAGCTACTAGTGAAAAGTTGGCATCCTCGTTTGAGATGGAAATGTCCCAGACTGGCTTCAGTGCTCATTATTCCCAGGTAAATTACTAGCATGTAAAATATAATGTTAAAGCTTACATCAGAGTACATAGTGTATCGAAGCAGCCTCATACAATCACAACACATCATTATCTCAACAAAGAACCTAATATGGCACTGTTGTAATTACTAATTCAATGTTTCCACAATACAATACACTGGTCTAAGGTGCATCTTTCCTTGCCATATATTAGCATCTTTTGTCATATAAGTTGAAAGAAGTACTATAATGGGGTCTTGTCTGTTCACATTGTGCTGCAGCCAAAATCAGTTCAAAATGTTGTGGTATCAGAGATCAGGCATTGATATTTTAAAATGAAATCACTCAATTTCACAAAATCAGACTTTTGAACTAGAAAAGGGATAACAAATGAAAACAAAGAAGTGTAAAATGTATTGATTTCAATGTCAACAATAAGAAGGCACCCATACTGCCATTTCTTAAGGGTTTTGAAACCATTTCAAGATGGCAGCCATTGGGTAGGCATGCATAGTGGCCATCTTGGAATTTTTTTTCTTATACTTGAAAAAAATCCATTTGAAAATGGCTGTCATGCATAAGCATGCACAGGTGACAACTGTTGAGTATTATTAAAAGGCATAAGGAAAAACATTCTCACATGGCCAACATAGGAGCATGAGTGTGTGCTCATGAGGGCCATCTTGGAAAACTTTTTCGCAAGTTTTATAATAAAGTTGACTGCAGTGTGTGCAGAACCAGAGCTGTTTTTTCACATAAACAATTACTACCAAAACAAGCATTGGCAAAGGGAAGAATGGCGCCTATTCGTTTAATCCACACTTGTTTTTACAGCCCTGTCAATGTACATGTTTAAGACATGAAGAGACTTAATAAAGTACTTTTGCCAAACAGCATATTACAAATGTTCCTCCATTAGAAAACTTAATTTCTATAAATAAATATTTTACTTTTTCTCCCAGACTCGAAAGCATTTGTGCAGTTTTTAGTATAATGCTATTTGCATTACTTGTTTTTTTTCAAATAAATGTACACAATCACACAGTTTTATTAAATAAAAGGGGACACTAAGTGATTCAAATGCTATACCCTTGAGCCACAGTGTGGTATATGACTTTTACGCTTACTGAAAATACATATATTTTATCTAAAAAGGACTGGGTGATGCTTGGAGCTGTTGGTGCTTACGACTGGAACGGAACAGTAGTTATGCTTAAAGATGGCAGTTTTGAAATTCCAAGAAATGATACCTTTCGAACAAAGCCTTCCGAAAAGAATGAACCCCTTGCTTCTTACCTAGGTGAGTGAAAATATATGGTATGTGCTCTCTGTATTGCTTATTTGTACTGCAGCATCTCTCCCTTTGATTTAGAGACATGTACCTATTATTAAAATTTACCTGACAAAAGTCAATAGGATGTATGCTGACACAGGTGGGAGGGGATATCTGCCACACAGATAAGTGCCTAAAAATGTTACTGCATCTAAATCTTCTGCATGTTCAGTCAAAGGCCATGTGTTGTAGGGCATAGTGATCTTGATAGTGAAGTTTAAGCCCTGATGGCTGTCCACCACCAACTGACCCTCCCTTGTCTAATATAGAAGGCTGGTTATGGCCTGCGGCTGTGGTAAATCACCAACAAAAATAATCTTTCACCCTTCTGCTTTATTTACACTATCTTTCCCTCTCCCTTCGCCTTTTGTTTTGTCTGCTAATGGAGGTCTGGTATGTTCTCCACTCCCTCACTACAACTAGAATTGGCCAGTTCCTCCATAGCAAAGCCTGAGAGCTGCTGATAAAGCAGAATTAGACCAAATAAAGACAAAGGGCCTCATTACAACATTGGTGGGCGGCTACCGCCGACCGCCAAGCTGTAACCGCTGTGCGGCCGCCAATGCGGCCGCACTCCCGCGGTGCCCATTTGGACATTCCCGCTGGGTCGGCGGGGATGTGGGCCGCAACATGGGAGCCGGCTCCAAATGGAGCCGGCGGTGTTGCGGCCGTGCGACGGGTGCAGTTGCACCCGGCGCGCTTTTCACTGTCTGCACAGCAGACAGTGAATAGCCGCATGGGGCCCTGTCAGGGGGCCCCTGCACTGCCCCACGACTCCCCTTACCACCAGCCTTTTCCTGGCGGTTCAGACCACCAGAAAAAGGCTGGCGGCCGGGGACTGCCCTGGCGGATTACAACCGCCGGGGCCATTGTGGCGGAAAACCGCCGGCCCCGGCGGTGCGACTGTAGCGCTACCGCTGTGGTCAAAATACGCCGGGAGGCACCGCCAGCCTGCTGGCGGTGCTCCCGTCGTTTTGGCGCTGGCGTTGTAATACCTCCAGGGTCATAATGACCACCAATGACTCTCTTTCTTTGGTATCAATTACGGACTGTCACTATTATGCCATCAGTTTCTCCTTTTTACATATATTTCCTTTTGTGCAGGAATACATTCGCCACATTTGCTTCTGTCGCGTAGGCTCTCATTATCCTAATGAGACTACTGGATCCGGGCGGCAGAATCGCTTGTACTGTGGGTGACTGAGTCTGAACCCACCACAGGTGACACCTGTCAGCCTAATCCGGGCTTTGTTCCGGCTAACTAGCTGTGCCTCATCTCCACCCAAGAGCGGGGATGATGGAAAACCGATCACATGACACAATTGACTCCTCAGGGAAATCATGGTCACTCAGATCTCATCCGTTTCTCTCAGTTACATTAATCTCACATATGCAAGGACATGCAGAGGCAGAGTATAGTTCAATAAGGTTTTATTGATGTAACTGCATCTTAGATAATAAAGCATGTATTGCAATAACTAGGACAATGTAGCATGACAGGATTAAAATTGTGACAAAGAGAGTTAAACATAAAAATAACGCTATCATATTGTCACTAACATCGTTAAAGCTCCTACCTAGTCTATGTTAGAGCACAGCATGTTAAGCTCTAATTCTGCCCTTCAGATTCCCCTGGGAAGACATCATCCCTCATACCTGAGCAAGAGGCCTGTTGTCTACATAAGCAGCTGCAGCTAAGCACTCAGCAATCAGCAATCAGCAAACCCTCGTGGTCATCAGGCTGGAATCTCCCTCTAACGTACATGGGTCAAAGTAGTGTTTTAATAATAAAACAGCTGATGTTCCAAGAAAGGATCCCCACGTAAGAGTGTGTATGTTTCTGTGAACATTAGAGACAAAACATATCACTTTTGCCGGCAACCTACCTTACTGCAGCATTGAAAAAAGCACAGAGTGAAAAAATGTCTTGTTTAAGAACGCAGTGCTGGTCTAGGCAAAGAACAGCTAGATAGAGAAAATAAACCAAGACCGCTAATGAGGCTATTGTTAAAATAGTAAAACGAAGCTGAATAAGATATATATAGAGGCTAAAGTACACAGCAGCAGGCCTAGTATGCTAAAATAACGTGTATGAAGCTATAACTAAAATGGCTCCACAGCACTTCCACAGATACCACTAGACTTCCCAAAGGCTGCTGAGACACCACCCCAGATTCATGAACCATAGTGCATCCTTTAAGACCAGCGGCCAAATATTTTGCAAGTGAGCCAGGCCTGAGATCATACACTCAACCAGCTACTTCAGCCTTCCAAAGAAGTGAGGACCAGCATTTCCAAAGTAAAAACTCAGCTAGCATTAGGCCTGGACCATCACGTGTCAACAACATTGCATAGTAGATCACATGCCAGCGACCTTCTAAATGAAGAGTTTCCCATCTCATGTACAGTGGCAATAGAGGAAGTTGTTTTGAACTTTCAAACTCCCATGCTTGACAGCTCCAGAAGGACAAAAGTGGTAATCTACAAGTACCAGAAAGACTTGCGTGAAAGGAAACAGATAAACAACTAAAAAGCAGAGTCTCTTGGAAGCTCCTCAGTTTCTACACTAGCATTTATGATTGATAGTATAAAATGTTGACAATGGAATAAAGTTAAACACCAGGGGCTTTCAAAGAAAATGAGAGCCAAGCAAATTATCCAGAGTTTAACTATATAGACAAGAAGCACTCCTTATACCGTTCATATGAGATGATTTTGCATGTCATCTTCATTTTGCACCACTGCTGCTAATACTACTAGCTACCACTTACAAATGCCAACTAAATGTGCATTCTTTGCCCATTTCACTTCTCAACAGGTAGCACACAATAAAGAAATAAACTGCATTTGGTACCATAATAAGAGTACCATTAAATGCAGTTCACAGACTAAAAAGGCCCTTCATAGTCTTTCTTTACTTCCTTTGAACTCAAGAAGTATAACAGCAGTAGATTAGCAGCTTCCGATTCACAATAAAAAGTATTGGCATACATTCCCCCTCCCCATCTGCTTCCTGGCAGCATCTTCTTCTGCCCCAGCCTCTGCCCCCTTTTGCCCCCTTTCGCTTTCGACAAGCCACGTGGCTACAATGATTTCCCATGTTCCCTCAGGGGCCACACACTCTCTTCCCTCAACCTTTTCCTCAGCCTTTTTTAAATAGAGCCTGCTGCAAGGGAAGAGGCAGAATAAGAGGAGGGCACAAACGGGTCAAGTGGAACCAACCCGAACCACAAATGCTGACTAGCAGCCAGACCAAGGACCTGAAAAAACTAATAGTCAATCAATCCCAAAGATTACTCACAGCTGGTAAAAATAAGGTCCTGGAGAAGGGTTTAGGCTTTGTACTGACTCAAAGAGAGGATCTGTTTTTTTACTCAACTGCGAGCTGCACATTTTTTTCAGGAAAATTAGATTGCATGCATTTTTTCTGGACAGGCCAACCCCTGATCGACAAATAGACACATGAATGAGGAATCCCTCCAGATTCACTCCTACTGCTGGCACAATCTCTAATGAGATTCTTACATTCAAAGAGGCAGCCTTAAAAGATATCAAGAAATAAATTGGAATAGGGGAAGTAACATGTCATAGAGATGGGTAGAGGGGAGTAGAGGTCAGTGGCAAAGAGTGTCATAGAGAGGAGTGGGTTGAATAGGGTGGAGTGGATTGTAGTAGTGGGTGGATTGGACTGGAGTAGAGTGGGGTGGATTAGATTGGAGTAGAGTGGGCTGGATTGAGTCAAATGGGGTGGATTGGTGTGGGGTGGATTGAATTGGAGTGGGGTGGGGTAGATTGAAATGGGGTGAAGCAGATTAGATTGTGGTGGATTTGAGTGGTTTGGATTAGATTGGATTAGGATGGTTGGTTTGGATTGGAGTGATAGGGATGGGGTGAGTTGGATTGGAGTGGGGTGGATTAGATTGGACTCGAGTGGGGTGGATTACATTGGAGTTGGTGGGTTGAATTCACTGGATGGGAGTGGGGTGGATTGGACTGGAATGGTGTGGACTGGGTTGGAGTGGGTGGACTGGATTTGAGTGGGGTGGATTGGATCGGACTGGAGTGAGGTAGATTGGATTGGATTGGAGTGGGGTGGATTGGATTGGATTGGAGTAGAGTGGAGTGGATTGGATTGGAGTGGGGTGGACTGAGCTGAGATGGGATGGGGTGGAGTGGATTGGAGTGAGCATGGTGGATTAGAGTGGGGTTGTGTTGGAGTGCAGAGGGGTGGAGTGTGGTGGATTAGATTGAAGTCAGGTGGACTGAAATGGGGAGTTGGACTGGGGTGTGGTGTGGTGGGATGCAGTGGGATGGATTGGAGTGGCATGGATTGGATTGGCATGGGGTGTGTTAGATCGGATTGGGGTGGCTTGGATTGGGGTGGATTGCATTGCAGTGGGGTAAATTGCAGTGGGGTGGGATGGATGGATTGGATTGGAGTGGGGTAGATTGAACTGGGATGGGGTGGGGTTAGGTGGATTGTAGTGGTTTGGATTGTAGTGGACTGGATTGGATTGACATGGGGTGGACTGGATTGGGGTGGAGTTGATTGGAGTGGTTTGGAGTGGGGTAGACTGGATGGTTTGGATTGGATTGGAGTGTGGTGGATTGAACTGGGATGGGGTGGATTGGTGTGGATGAGGAGGGTGGATTGGAGTAGAGCGGGGTGGATTGGAGTAGAATGGGGTAGATAGGAGTGGGTGGATTAAAGTGGGGTGGAGTAGATTGAAATGGTCTGGTGGGATTGGGGTGGAGTGGAAGGGGTAGACTTGATTTGAGTGAGGTGGTGTGGATTGGAATGGGGTGCATTAAGAAGGCTTGGACGGAGGTGGGGTGGATTGGAGTAGAGGTGGGGTGGATTGGATTGGGGTGAGGTTGGGTGGATCGGACTGGAGTGGAGTGGAGTGGATTATGGTGGATTGGACTGGAGTGGGATGGACTGGATTGGAGTAGGTTGGATTGGAGTGGGGTGGGTTGAATTGTAGTGGGATGATTGTATAAAAGTGATGTGGTGTGGATTCAATTGGTGTGGGGTGGATTCAATGGAGTGGGCTGACTGGATGCGAGGGGGGTAGATTGAGGTGGTTTGGAGTGAGGAGGATTGGACTGGAATTGGGTGGATTAATGTGGGCTGGATTGGGCTGTGTGGGTGGATAAAAGTGGATTATATTGGTGTGATGGATTGGGGTGGTGTAGCTGGATTAAATTGGGTAGGTGGATTGGATTGGGGTGGGATGATTTGGAATGGAGTGGGGTTGGGTGGATTGGAGTAGATTGAGGTGGATTGACTGGAGTGGTTGGATAGGATTGGAGTGGCTTGGATTGGATTCGATCGCCTTTGATTGGATTGGTGTTGGGTGATTGGAGTGGTGTGGATTGGATTGGAGTGGCTTGGACTGGATTGGAGTGGGGTGGATTGGACTGGAGGGGGGTCAATTGGACTGGAGTGGATTGGGATAGGGTGGATTGGATTGGAGTGGGCTGGATTGGGGTGGATTTGGTTAGTGTGGGGTGGCTTGGATTGGTGTGGGATGGATTGTTGAGTAGTGCTAGATTGGAGTGGGGAATTGAGATGGAGTGGGTGGATTGATTAGAGTGGGGCGAATTGGAGTAGGGCAGATTGTTTTGGATTGCTGAGGGTTGATTAGGATTGGAGTGGAGTGGGTTGGAGTGGGGCAGATTGCTTGGGATTAATGTGGCGCAGATTTGAGTGGAGCAGATTGAAATGAATTGGTGTGGGATAGATTGGAGTTGTGCAAATTTCAGTGGGACAGACATTTTGGATTGGAGTGGGGGAGACGAGCATGGAACAGATTGTTTTGGACTGAAGTGTGGTAGAATGGAGTGGGGTGGATTAGATTAAAGCAGGGTAGATTGGATGGAAGTGTGGTAGATTGGATGGGCGTGGGATGGCCTGCAGTGGGGTGAATTGTGATGGAGTGCGGTGAATTGGGACAGAGGGGGTGGATTGGATTGAGGTGAGATGGATTGAATTGAAGTGGGGCATATTGTTTTGGATTAGAGTGAGGCAGACTGGAGTTGGGTGGATTGGAGTGGGACAGATAGTTTTGGATTGGAGTGGGGGACTCTGGAGTGGGGCAAATTTGAGTGGGGCTGATTGTTTTGGATAGGAGTGGGACAGATTGTTCTGGATTGGGGCAAACTGTAGTGGGGCACATTAGACTGTGGTGAGGTGGGAGGACTGGAGTGGGGTGGGGTGGGTTGGAGTGGATTGGATTGGGGTGAGTGGTTTGGATTGGAGTGGGGTGAATTGGTGTGGAGTGAGCGGTGGATTGTAGTTGGGCGGATTGAAGTGGGGTGGATTGGGGTGTACTGCACAATTATGTGTTCAAGCATCATTTCCCAAAATTATAAATGCAAAGTGAGAAAAGAAGACTTGTCATATTGAAAGAAAATTACCTATAAAAATTAAAAGTTTGGAATTTTATTTGTCCTGCTGGGCACATTTTTGCCCTTCCCAAGCTTTCTGTTTGCAGGGCATTAGAAGTTAAAAAGAAAAAAATAGTGCCTCACTCATGTCAGGAGCAGCGAGTGGGCACTGATTAAGTTGAATCAATCAGTGCTTGGTCCCTGCTTCACAGACAGGAAAATAAATGACGATAGGCCTGCAGTCATGAATTACAAGGCTTTAAAGAGTGCCACGCAAGGCAACTAATGGTAAACAACAGGTGGGCTCTTAAACCCTTTACTTCACACAGCAGTCTCACAAGAGAGACGCATGGGCTAGCGCATGCACTCACAGGCTCAACCCTAAAAAGGTGCCTCTGTTAAAAAAAATGTAATACTGCCACTACAGTTCCTGTTGGTTGCTCTGCCCACTATGCCCTTCTAGAAGTACACTGATGCATGATGCTCTCTCCCTTTGTCAGGAGTTCTTCTAGCCCCTCATGCAGTAGTGTTACAGTGGGTGCTTCAGCACTAATGAGGTCAAACACAAAACCAACAGCACTGACAATGAAGCCCTGGATTATCCGTGACAGTAGCCAGTAGAGGAAGATCCTCCTTCAGCACCAACCCACTCACACCTCTTCCGTCCATCTAGCTCCTTGGAACCTCACTGGACTGCTGTTTTCATATGCAGAACGAACGTTCACAAATAGATTCTTTGAAGTCAAGAGTCAATAGTGCTTGTGGTGAACTTTGGACATAAAGGATGTCTAGAGTGTCAGTTCAACTGTGGCGGTGTCTGTCTCAATCTATGATTAACTGATTTAGCAGTATATGTGGACAGCTTTCTTTGAAAATGGCTTTTAGCTAACTGCGATAAAGCTAAAGTTATGGGAAATACCAAAACCACACAGGGTTTCTCTCCCAGTGCTGAACTGTGATGGTCAGGTGTGGTTAACTGGTCTTATATGAGTACAAAATGAAACACAGAAACAATTTTTACATACCGCTTTCTTAAATTGACATTGCCGTGAAAATAAGCAGTTACGCTTCCCATGAGCAGTGTAGCGTATTTAGGCAGCATTGTGCAATATACGCAAAAATAGTAAAAAATACCAACATTTCCTAACATTACTAATACTTTACAGCTAATGCATATTATTGGGACATTTATGTTATTGCACTTTAACACAGGACAGGCGTTTTAGCCACTTCCAATGTTTGTGTACTAACTGAAGGTGCATCCACCGCAAATACTTGCCTTGAAAAAAGGTAAAGTTTGCCTAATTTCTATGTAATGCATTCAGTTATATTCTGTTTAGAAAGCACTGTTTAAACTTGACAGACACACACTAACCAGACAAACCCTGAGAAGAATTTTGTTCATTATTGTTGACCTTTATTTTAGTGATCTAATAATATTTAAGTAGGGAATGTGACGAGATTGCGGTGGGTCTATCAATCGCATAATAACATAATGTCATGCAAATGTAATTATGTGCATTGTAACATTACATTTTGTATATCTGCAAGCAGCGGACTAGCCTGTTTAATTGTATAATCATTTGACTAGCCTAGTTCAACAATTCTTTATGCCGATGACCTAAATACAACGGCAAATTCTGCATATGTTAGATATTCTATTTGTTTTATTGTCATTATTGGAGATATATTTAGCTAATAAAAGGATTGGCTACTTTTTTAAAAGTTTTATAGAGACAGATTTCTCTGCCTCACTAAGCCTATGAAATATATATAGAGGTTCTATGGTTGTTGTCGTTCATCATTCCTTGAATAAGCCAATGAATCTATTTGCCATTTGTGATTAGGGCACCATTAAAAAGGCACACCTGGTGCAGATGGGGGCAGTGTGCCCTATTACCATCAATGTGTTACCACCAGGGCAGCAGCAATTGGGTGCAGTGCATTAGTGAAAGCACCTGGCTTGCACTTTCTAAAGAAACAAAGATTCCCCTTGCAGGTGCAGACACAGAATAACTGACTGCATCCGCCTAAAGGATTAAATCTGGGAAGGGGTTCCGTGGGACCTCTTTATCCCCTCCAGATGGGTGCCTTCGGAGTGCTCTCAGATTGTGCACCACCACTTTGTGGAGCATAGGCCGGGCACCTCCTGGTGGCTTTTTTAGCTTTTGCCTGCACAGCACTTGCACTGTGCTTTACTGAAATCACTTGTGAAGCAACAAAAATCTTAAAAGGGGTTTAGAGCCTACCCATTATCTTTACTTCCTATTGGTTGGCTCTACTGTCACTTTTGTTTCCTTGCTTCCTATTGGTTGATGTCTCCTCCTCACCTCTGGCTTCCTCCTGGGCTTCAGTCTTCTTATCCTTGCCATGGAGCATGAACCACATACTGCTTCTTGGGGCCAGGGTCCTTTCCGT
Source organism: Pleurodeles waltl (assembly GCF_031143425.1). Classification (NCBI taxonomy): domain Eukaryota; kingdom Metazoa; phylum Chordata; class Amphibia; order Caudata; family Salamandridae; genus Pleurodeles; species Pleurodeles waltl. The sequence continues at coordinate 283,059,825 of NC_090436.1, forward strand.
GGCTGCAGGCTCTTTCAGATACTATTTTTTAAAACTTTTTAGCAGTTCCCCAGTCAGCATCTCCGGCCATTACATTGCATCCTCTCCCCAGAGGAAAGGATCGCTTGCCACCCCAACCCCCATGCTGTTTGCTGCTTAAGGCATATTGCACAGCAGTACGGGCTGCTTTGCAACATGTTTTAAAGTAAATAAAAACAAAGCACTATGAAGTGGTCAATGCTGGCTGTGCCATAGCACTTTGGGGCATATTTAAGAAAAGTGGCGCTGCACAGAGTGCAGAGCCAATTTTCTTGCACCCTTTATCGCCCTCCCTACCCCACATGTGCGCCGTATTTAAAATACTACACGCCATGGCGCAGGGTCAGGGGCAATGGCATCATTTTTCATGATGCTATTGATGTACTCTGCAGGAGTAGCACCAAAATATTGGCGCTACTCCTGCAGTGTACATAGGAGCCCTTTATAAATAATGGAAGCCCACTTTTAGCGCCTGCTTTGAGAAGGCATTAAAAGTGCTGTCAAAAATCTATTAGATTTCCTTGTGCCATGTTTTCGGCCCCCCTAATGTGGGAACTCCCCCTTTGCATACATTATGCCTGGCACAGGCATAATGTAGCGCGAAGGGTTACAAAGTGGCGCAATGCGTGCATTGTACCACTTTGTAAATATGGCGCGAGGATTTTTGTTTCGTTGGGCCACACTAGTGTAAAAAAAAGGGCGCTACTGTGGTGCAAGATGGCGCTAGGGGCTTATAAATATGCCCCTTCCTTTTTATTTAATTTAAGCCTATGCTCAGCTATTTTGCTTTATTAATTGTTTTTAATGATGTTGCACAGCTGCTTGGACTGCTAGGCAACATTGCTCAAAGCAAACCAAAAAAGCCCTCTGATTCAGTCAACACTGGCTGAGCTGTACCTCTTGTCTTTATTTACATTGAGTCATGTTGCACAGAAGCTTGTGTTGTTGTGCAACATCTTTAAAAAACATTGACAGCACCAGTAGGTCTCTCATACATGAAACCAAATGGCTTTGCCAGTGCTTGTTGCCTTTGCACCGTCCATAATAGACCGAGGGTGCAGAGAGAAAGTGTTTACCTCATTGTTAAGAGGCCACATCCCCATGCAAATGAGGGAATACCCTCTTAAAATAGCATTGGTGCTATATCTGCAGTAGCACTATCATTATTACAGAACGGACCCACACAAGAGTCTGCAACCTCTCCTGCAATTCATTAGTGTACAAGGGTGCTGAAAGTGAGTGCACACGCGCTTTGCTCCCCCAGGATACTGTTAGGATGCTGCTCCTCGTGTCTTTCCATTCAGCAATTACAATGGTTCAGCAGCGAGATGCTTGGGTAATTTTAAGCGTCTTCCAACAAGGTGGCATTTTTGTCTGCCTCATTTGCTAGGCAACACAAACACCGTCTGTTCGTGTGTCACAGCCATCTTAGATGGAAAGCTGAGACTCTATGGAAGCTAGTATAAACGAATCAAAAATATTGCCCTCCTGAAGGTGAGCAAAAGGTGTTCCCGAAATGCATTCCGGATTGGGGAAAATTATTTTTTGCGGTGAATTAGTTCTTAATTTAGCTTGAGGAATTTTTAAATCAATTAAATACATTTAGAACATTTTGTTTTAACAAAGTAATTGATTAATGTCTACAAAAGTGGCGCATGTGATTTAAACTATAAATTGGAAACGGAAAAATCAATTTCACACATTTCAGGTAGTGGAAGCAAGTCCTGAAGATTTACGTAATTTGCGAAGATTTTGAAATTAGATTGTTTTAGCACACTGGTCAATGGGACGCACCCCCAGCTGCACACACGAAATGGATACATTTTGGAAACTTTTACTAAACTAAGAATTAAGTAAACTGACATTTCGTTGGAATAAACAGAGTGCTGAACGGATACTTTTGTATTCAATAGTGATCGAAAAAATGCACAGCCATTTCCTGAGGGTTGCTTAGCCTTGGCCAAATATACACAATATAAAAACAACTGAATTGTAACATTTAAATGGAAAAGGAAGAAAAACTACATGTTAAATATTATTTCTGACAGGCGTCTTTTAACTTCCTGAGAATTCAAACTGTTTATCTGTTAAACTGTTTATCTAAGTTCATCAGATCTACACAGAAGGCATTGAGGTACTTCCCCAATAATTGTTGGATTATTCACCAGGTAGTGGTTGACCATAACTGTCCTCCTTCATGATGTATGAAGTTTTATCAATGAGCATTTACAATTAAAATTCTGGCTTTAAGTAGAGTTGGCGAATTTCTGACAGGCTAGAGCCTCTGAAAAGACAAAACAGTCAGCCAGTCGGTCACTTTTCAAGAGTGACTCAACCAGGCACAGGACAGAAGGACTTATCTCTGGAGCACGTCTTTGTAGTCCAGTACGACTGTGGAAAAGGAGTCACTTGTGAGGACCGTGGGTTGTCACAACAGAAAGGATGAATATGTGGTGCTTGACCTACCTCATATGCACTTAAAGGTTAGGTTATGTGCTTCTCAGCAAACGATGTGTGGACAATGGCACACAAAACAGTAGAAATTAGAAGCACCAGCAGAAAAACGAGGCTGGGTGAGGGAGTAAACCAGAACTTCTGTGTCACACTAGGCTTTTTCTCTGCAGCAACAATAAGCGTGGGTCAGGTTCAAAACTCACAGCAATCAGTATTTTCAAGCCAGGTAAATCAAAGTAAGCATAATAAATAATTTAATGTGGTGTTTGGCAACAGCGTTTGTGAAGACTTTGCTTGCTCGCTCTAGTTTACACCAAGTTGCCAGGCATATTTTTAGCTCCTGCCCATAAAGTGCATATGCCGTCCTTGCAAGTCTGTTGTCCATACAAAAAATGTATTAAAAAAGGACTTATACCCTATCCGTTACTTACAGTTGCTTGGCTTCATTGTTGCCCTCATTTACTTGCTCCTCATTGGTAAGCATGTTCAAGTGTTACTTCCTCTTTATTTGTTCGTCCCGTCAGTGGAGCATGGACCAAGTACAGATTGATGTCTTTATTGGTGTCCTTCCACTGCTCACACTAGGATTATGGCACTGTTTTTTGTTCTTTCGATGTTGATTCTGTTAGCGCGTCAGACCTTAATAAGTAAACTTGCAAGGGGGTGCGAATAGGTTGATGAACCATTTGCCTCGTAATTAAGAAGTTCTTACCATAGCTCCAGTACATAATCAATATCAACACACAATAATTAGCAATCATTAGTGTTAGAAATGGGGTCTTTGGTTGGCAGTCAGGTTACCCCCTGTCCAAGCAAGGACCCTCACTCTAGTCAGGGTAAAAGAGAATCACCCTCAGCTAACCCCTGCTTACCCCCTTGGTAGTTTGGCACGAGCAGTAGGCTTCACTTCAGGGTGCTAGATGTACACAGTAACCTAATAAGATCACTACAAAATGACACAACACAAGTTTAGAAAAATAGGGAATATTTATCTGAACAAAGCAAGACTAAAACGACAAAAATCCACAATTCACAAGTCAAGTTATCAATTAAAAAGCAAAAAGAGTCTTCATGTAGTTTTAAACACACACTAACACTGTTAGCATGAAAATGTACATTGGCTGCATCAAAAATAACACAGCATGAGCGAGCGTGCGTCAAAAAGGGCTTGCAATGAATCGATTTCACTCACGAGCGAGACCTTGCATCATTTCTCCTTTTGTCGGGTTGGGCGTGTCGATTCTTCTCTCCGCAGGAGAGCGATGCGTCAATCCGGTCAGCACTCTCAGGTCCGGGCAGGCCTTGCATTGTTTTTACACGCCAATCTCACCAGCCTCTGTCAGCCATGCTGCGCATCGTTTGTCTAGCTCCTCGCGTCGATTCTTCGGTTGCGTTGCAGGCGAAGGACGATTTTCAGCTGCAAAGCTGGCGGCGCATCGATTTGTCAGCCGCAGATCTGAGTTGCGTTGATCTTTTCCCCGCATGGCGTTCTGTGCATGGATTTCTTCCTCTTAGGCTGCCAGCTTCTCCTTTCAGGGTCCCAGGAACTGGATGGGCACCCCTTGGCAGAGTAGGAGTCTCTCCAGAGACTCCAGGTGGTGACAGAGATAGAAGTCTTTGCTGTCCCTGAGACTTCAAACAACAGGAGGCAAGCTCTAAATCAAGCCCTTTGAGATCTCCACAAGATGGAAGGCACACAAAGTCCAGTCTTTGCCCTCTTAATCTGGTAAAAGCAGCAACTGCAGAATACCTCCACAAAGCACAGTCACAGACAGGGCAGCTCTTCTTCCTCTGCTCTTCAGCTCTTCTCCAGGCAGAGGTTCCTCTTGGTTTCTAGAAGTGTTCTAAAGTCTGTGGTTTTGGGTGCCCTTCTTATACCCATTTTCTCCTTTGAAATAGGCCTACTTCAAAGCAAAGTCTCTCTTGATTGTGAAATCCTACCTTGCCCAGGCCAGGCCCGAGACACTCACCAGGGGGTTGGAGACTGCATTGTCCTTTCAGGTGTGAGTGACCACTCCTCCCCTCCCTCCTAGCACAGATGGCTCATCAGGAAATGCAGACTACACCCCAGCTCCCTTTGTGTCACTGTCTAGTGTGAAGTACAACCAGTCCAACTGTCAAACTGACCCAGACAGGGAATCCACAAACAGGCAGAGTCACAGAAATGGTATAAGCAAGAAAATGCTCACTTTTTAAAAGTGTCATTTTCAAACACACAGGGGGTCATTCTGACCCCGGCAGTCATGGACTGCCAGGGCCAGGGTTGGCGGGAGCACCGCCAACAGGCTGGCGGTGCCCCGCAGGGCATTCTGACCGCGGCGGTTTGGCCGCGGTCAGAAGTGGAAAACCGGCGGTCTCCCGCCGGTTTTGCACTGCCCAAAAGAATCCACCATGGCGGTGCAGCTCGCTGCGCCGCCATGGGGATTCTGACACCCCATACCGCACTTCCTGAGCCGCCAGGAACAGGATGGCGGTATGGGGTGTCATGGGGCCCCTGGGGGCCCCTGCAGTGCCCATGCCAATGGCATAGGCACTGCAGGGGCCCCTGTAAGAGGGCCCCACTTTGAATATCACTGTCTGCATTGCAGACAGTGAAATTCGCGACGGGTGCAACTGCTCCATTCAGAGCCGGCGTCCTCGTGGGAAGGTTGTTTTCCACTGGGCTGGCGGGCGGCCTTTTGGCGGTCGCCCGCCAGCCCAGTGGAAAACCCAGAATCACCGCAGCGGTCTGACGACCGCGGTGCGGTGTTCTGGCGGGGGTACTTTGGCGGGCGGCCTCCGCCGCCCGCCAAGGTAAGAATCACCCCCACAATCTTAAAATCAACTTTACTAAAAGATGTATATTTAAACTGTGAGCTCAGAAACCCCAAACTCCACATGTGTATTCTCTCCCAAATGGAATCAACACTTTAATCCTATTTAAAGGTAGACCCCATTTTAACCTATGAGAGGGACAGGCCTTGCAACAGTGAACATTAATTTAGCAGTATTTCACTCTCAGGACATATAAAACACATTACTAGATGTCCTACCTTAACCATACACTGCACCCTGCCCTTCGGGCTACCTAGGGCCTACCTTAGGGGTGCCTTACATGTAAGGAAAAGGAAGGTTTAGGCCTGGCAAGTGGGTACACTTGCCAAGTCGAAATTATAGTTAAAGCTGCACACACAGACACTGCAGTGGCAGGTCTGAGACATGATTACAGAGCTACTTAGGTGGGTGTCACAACCAGTGCTGCAGGCCCACTAGTGGCATTTGATTCACATGCCCTGGGCACCTCTAGTGCACTGTACTAGGGACTTACTATTAAATCAGATATGCCAATCATGGATAAGCCAATTATGTACACATTTTGAAAGGAGCACTTGCACTTTAGCACTGGTTAGCAGTGGTAAAGTGCCCAGAGTAACAAAAACAGCAAAATCAGATTCCAGCACACATCAACAACCTGGGAAACAGAGGCAAAAAGTTAAGGGAGACCACGCCAAGGATGAAAAGTCTAACAATTAGTAATCAATTAAAATCAATAATTAATGGAGTCAGTAAATGACCTTTCAGCCATGAATAACCACACCTTAATGAAAGTTTAGTAAGTTTATTTCCCTTATATAAACAATGCTAAATCCATGTAGATTAATCTCAAAATCAATTGCAACACATATATTAACAACACTGGTTGTCCAAAGCGGCGGAAGAAATGCAATCTAATCAAAGCTTGAACCACAACACATTCCAGAGCTACAGTGCAAATCAATAGCAGAGTCAGCTGCGACAAAGATATAACATACAATGAATTCAGCAAAATAATTAATCAATCATTAATCCCTGTAATTTGTGCGTCATTTTTTAGAGTACTTAAGCATCAGGCTCTCAGACAAGCATGAGCCCAATGACAGAATGACTCTTGAATCGCTCAAAATCAGGTCTCTCGAGATCTCAAATCGTAATAGGTCTCTCTCTCTCTCTCTCTCAAAGTATCTCTCTCTATATTTCTCCTCTGTCGCATTGGTATATCAAAGTCACCTAAACTATCCCGTAATTCCCAATTGGTCAGTCAATCGTACGTATATACTTTATCCAATAATATTTCTACACTAAATCTATGAATTCTAATATTTCATTCTTCACATGAAGTTGATTGGTCCACCTTACGACGTTCTCATCATCCAGCTCGTCAGGTAACAATATTGTTGCATCTTCAGCTTCAGTCAGTGTCTTCATTGTTCTTGTCCTGGGAAAGTACATCTCACACATATTATACATAAGTTGTTACACTAGCGGGGACATCATCTCCTTGCAGTCGGTTCTCACGAAAAGCTTCTGTTAAGCACTTTTAACAAGACAATGGGCATTTCACAGTTTAATTCACTCGGTCAGCATTTTTATTAACCGCTAAGAAATACAGCTTCTGCTGAGGCCTTGCAAAATAGGCCAAGACACTTGCTAAGTTAAGGCCTACAATTAATAAAGCTAGAGCATACTTCATAACCCTTAATATGACATATTACTACATTAGTCTAATACATTTTCAATATTTCCTAAGTGTTAATCATTAATTAGTACATTTCGTGAACATTAGTGGCCATTCTTCGAGGTCACATTTTCAAAAGGGTGCATGATTATTCTACGTTATTCATTTTCTACATAAACTCATGATTCAAAATACATAGACACTCAATAATAATTTCTAATTAAAACACCTGTGCTAGCAATTCTTTCCGTCCTCAATGCTTTCTCCATTGTTTATTTACTCCAGTTTCGCTTGTTCCATCCTCCCCCTTGTTGCTTGTTTTTTTTTTTGTTTTTTTTTGCACCAGTGTTTGTAGTATTGCCCTGGGGTGCCACGAGGCATTCATACAGATTTCTAGGACAGACTCATAGTTTCTGCCAGTCACTGTAAATGCAAGGAAGGCCCATATGTTGAATGGACAGATTGTTTCCTTGAGCTCCAGCAAGAACAAGCATTGGCAAAGCCAACAGGTTTCACTTTTGAGACCCATTGCCTCTATGTATGCCTTTTGTTCCTGCTGTACAGCATAGGCATTGCCAACTTTAGCAATTATTAGCAGCCATACTGTATAGGAGAATGACTACTGTGCAGCATGGTTAAAAATGATTTTAAAAAGTGCTATGATGCGGTCAGCACCAATGCACTTTAAAAAAAAAAAAAAAAAAAAAAAAGCCCTGGACATGTCACATCATTTTAATTAGTTTTGGCCATGCTGCAAAACAGCAGTGTTGCTGTGCAGCATTGCTACAAAACTTTGTCAAAGCCAATGGGCGAGACCTATTGGCTTTGCTAATGCGTCTATATTTTAGCACTCCATGGCCCTCTGGACAGATTCCACCATCTCTACTTTCGCAGGGACCTCCTAATTTCTCAGACTGTTCCTCAAGGATTCAAAGCATTTTTTAATTTCCTGGTCAGGATTCTTGGTATGCACAAAGAGTATCAGTCACACAAAGCGTAATAGGAGGAATGCATGCATGTAGTCGAACCACTGGCAGTCGCTCAGGGTGACATTACAATCCATCATGTTTTGCTACTTTATGAGTAATCAGCATCTTACTATCTGTTAGCCTGTACCATTTCCAAAGTGTCGTACAGAGTTCTTATTCCACCATGAGAATTTCAGTCCCATGTTGTGAGAACGACTCACTAGGCAATATTACAAGGAGTTGTGATTCCATCTCCCTTTCACCCTCCCTTCTTTCCTCTTTTTGGTCAGTCTTTATGTCCGGTTTGTGACTGGAAGAAAGACTGACTCTGGGAAGGGGCTGAGTGAGATGCATTAGCTTACATTATTTTGGTAGCAGTACATGACACATGAGGTGCACATTTGACTGAGCAGTAGAGTTGGAGCAGAGTTAGTCATTTGCCAGGTGCACATCTGAAAGGCCTGTAGGGCTGGGATAATGTCAGTAATACTGTTGTAGTGTCAGTGGGGCTGGAGAAGTGTCAGACACAGGACAGTTGTCCTTTGGATAGTTAGCTAATGCTGAAGAAGAGGTAGTCACACTTTAATCACCTCTCTGGCAAGCAGGCAAATTGTGCATAGATATCACACATAGTCCGCTTGTGAATGTTTTTGTGCAGGAAGGTCCCCCTTCCTGCACAAAATGGTCTCCCTTCCTGCACAAAAATAATCATCCCCACAACGCAGGCCACCTTGCACCATTGCGCAAGGGTGCCGGTATTCGTACATAGCAGCAATTTGTGCACCAGCACAGGGCTAGAGGACAGAAATGTGCTGTACCTTGTAGATGGACCTTGTAAATGAGGCCCCTGGTGTACTGAAGGCTATGTCTCTCTCAGCTTCCTTGTCTTAGCATTCATTGACAAAGGCAACATGCTATGTTTTTGTATAGTGCTTGCACATATAGGTGCACATGCATAGATGTAGACAGGGCAAGAAAGTTTCATCATTGCAGGTGCGCAAAATCACACACACACACAAGAGCAAACACACATGCATAACAGTACCTATTCATTCACACATGAATGTATGTTCATCCAAACACTCCTCGGTGTACAAAGAAATTTGCCCTTGCTAATTTCCATGTGATAATTGTTCTGTATGAATGTTTGTGTGTCTTTGAGGGAGAAGGATGAGCTTGTACCAATTCTGTATAGGTTCTCTGTTTCAAAGAAGCCTAAAATGCTGGTGCTCATATGATAACTAATTTCTATGCGCACGTGGTTGAATATGCACTTCTGCTGTACATGCCTTGTCTTTTCTGTATGCACAAATGAAGCATCCACTCTTATTCACTCTAGTAGCTAGATTCCTCCTTGCACCATTGAAAGCAGAACTGCACCCACTCATTTGCACCCTGCCTCACCATGACCACTTTAATGCCAATTGTTTAACCATTGTTTAATGAAGACAGGATCACCAAGATTCTGTACCATACAACAGAACCACAGAATATGCAGCATTAGTGTATGCTTTCTTACATAATAGTTGGCAGCAGCACTTGCTTCTCCACACCTGTAGATGGGTTTCATGCAGCTTAGTGCAGAATCCTCATATGTGAGAGATAAACATCTTCTTTTGCTATTCATCTCCTCCTTACCTGATTGACTCACTTTGGAGTGTACTACTCAGTTTCACAAACGTCTTTTAAATATCTACTTCAACATTCTCTCTTCAATTTAACTAACACAATCATTTTCCTCTTAATCTTGCATTTAAGTGCTTTAATACAAACAACATTTCGTGTATAACACTGCGGTACCCATCAACCAATGCTTTTTTGATTTCCTATATCCAAAAGATAACAACAATAAAAGCCTTAGCCCTGCATGCTGTACTTCTCTGACAGCAATTTCAATATTCATCACTCCATATGTGTGGCCTCTTCTTGAATATGATTTTTTATGAATTTCTCCATTTACACGTTGTTAGAAGTGGGGTCTTTGATTAACAGTCAGGTTACCCCCTGTTCAAGCAAGGACCCTCACTCTAGTCAGGGTAAAAGGGAATCACCCTCAGCTAACCCCTGCTTACCCCCTTGGTAACTTGGCAGAGCAGTAGGCTTAACTTCAGAGTGCTAGGTGTAAAGTATTTGTACCAACAACACAGTGACTTAATGAAACACTACAAAATGACACGACACAGGTTTAGAAAAATAGGAAATATTTATCTAAACAAAACAAGACCAAAATGACAAAAATCCAACATACACAAGTCAAGTTATGAATTTGTAAGGATTAAACTCAAAAATAGCGCTTAGAAACACAAAATGCTTCGATGAGGTGTTAACACGGCATTGTGACAGAGTTGTTCCCAACAAGCCGACACCAGTGCCACTGGACACGGAGTCATGTAGACCCCCAAGTACAGTACCTTTGGTGAAGAGTGAAAACAAATTGATGCGCAAAGTTGGGGATTGTGGCGTCTGTTTGAAACGCTGAATCCGCGCACTTCGAGCAGCGTCGGTCACGACGTGGTGCGGCAACTTCCACAGAGTCACGGACTTCAGTGGAGCTGCAGCGGAGTCGGGCCTGCGAAGGTCATCGCGTTCTAGCGAAGATCACGGAGTCGGGTGCAGGCGGCGTCACCCGATTCAGCAGCGGTGCCGGTCCGAAGTCGATTTCCTTGGATTTCCACCAGCTTTCCTTTCAAGGGCCCAGGGACTGGATGAGGCCCCACTTGTCAGAGCAGGAGTCTCTCCAGAGACTCCAGGTGGTGGCAGAGAGAAGTCTTTGCTGTCCCTGAGACTTCAAACAACAGGAGGCAAGCTCTAAATCAAGCCCTTGGAGATTTATTCACAAGATGGAAGGTACACAAAGTCTAGTCTTTGCCCTGTTGCTCTGACAGAAGCAGCAACTGCAGGATAGCTCCACAAAGCACAGTCACAGGCAGGGCAGTACTTCTCCTCAGCTCTTCTCCAGGCAGAGGTTCCTCTTGATGTCCCAAAGTCTGTGGTTTTGGGTGCCCTTCTTATACCCAATTTCTCCTTTGAAGTAGGCCTACTTCAAAGCAAAGTCTCTTTTGAATGTGAAATCCTGCCTTGCCCAGGCCAGACCCCAGACACTCACCAAGGGGTCGGAGACTGCTTTGTGTGAGGACAGGCACAGCCCTTTCAGGTGGAAGTGACCACTCCTACCCTCCCTCCTAGCACAGATGGCTCATCAGGAAATGCAGACTACACCCCAGCTCCCTTTGTGTCACTGTCTAGTGTGAGGTGCAACCAGCCCAACTGTCAAACTGACCCAGACAGGGAATCCACAAACAGGCAGAGCCACAGAAATGGTATAAGCAAGAAAATGCTCACTTTCTAAGAGTGGCATTTTCAAACACACAATCTCAAAATCAACTTTACTAAAAGATGTATTTTTAATTGTGAGCTCAGAGACCCCAAACTCCACATGTCCATCCACTCCCAAAGGGAATCTACACTTTAATCAGATTTAAAGTTAGCCCCCATGTTAACCTATGAGAGGGACAGGCCTTGCAACAGTGAAAAACGAATTTAGCCATATTTCACTGTCAGGACATATAAAACACTTTACCTTAACCATACACTGCACCCTCCCCTTGGAGCTACCTAGGGCCTACCTCAGGGGTGCCTTACATGTAAGAAAAGGGAAGGTTTTGGCCTGACAAGTGGGTACACTTGCCAAGTCGAATTTACAGTTAAAACTGCACACGCAGACACTGCAGTGGAAGGTCTGAGACATGATTACAGAGCTACTCATGTGGGTGGCACAACCAGTGCTGATTTACAGGCCGTGGCACCTCTAGTGTACTTTACTAGGGACTTACTAGTAAACCAAATATGCCAATCATGGATAAGCCAATTACATACACATTTTGTAAAAGAGCACTTGCACTTTAGCATTGGTTAGCAGCAGTAAAGTGCCCAGAGTAACAAAAACAGCAAAATCAGAGTCCAGTACACATTGACAACCTGGGGAACAGAGGCAAAAATGTAAGGGAGACCACGCCAAGGATGTAAAGTCTTACACACGTTAACAACCTAACTACTTTGTCAATGCTTGTGTCTTGAAGGCACGGTCATTTCAACATCGTGCCTGACTAGAAATTCCTTCAAATTTGTGACGGTAAGCATTGAGGAATAACTTACATTCGCCCGTACTTAAGGTGAGCATGAGAGCAGCATTTCAAAAAGGGTCCCATTACACTTAAAAGTAGGCCCTTCCACACCAGATAAGGTGACATGGGGAAAGCGTTTTACTTAACACTGTATGTTTGACACTTAAACTGCTCCAGTATTGGCCCTGAGGTCCTGGACCCTTGGTTTGGCATCAGTCAAACTCCTAAAATGAAAAGGAGAAATCCTGAAGTGTTGGGCTTTTCACGAATGGTTTTAAAATCTTGCAGTCTGCACCACATTCCAATCTGAAATTCTGGCAAACCCTACCCTTTGCACCACAAGAACCACAAATGACGCCCTTCAGTCTGAGATCGGCACTTCACTGTAGAGCAACAACAGCTCACAGTGACTCTCAGTGTGAAGCTCCAGCAGCAATCATCTGTGATGCCCGATCGGATATTTGCACTACAGCTACAACTGTCAATGACACCTGATCTACTCTTCATGCTACATCGAAGACCACCTGCGACACTCTTCCGGCTCCTTGCAGCACCGTCCCCTCTGAACAGAGCCCTTTGCTCTGGACTTTGAAGGTAGCACTTTTAGTTGGGCTAATCTGGTCCCTGTATCGAGCCTTGCGTCCATCGTGGGTGGCCTGAACTTGTGACTTTCACCTGGTCTGATACAACCATGTAACCAAGAGTGGCAGCTTGTGCTTTTAGGTGTTCTGCTTATCTGAAATCATTACAATTGCATGGCTCCAGATCTACTGATGCATGTTTGTTGTTTTTCTCTCAAATAATGAATTACATTTTATTTATTTTTCTACATTGGTGTGAGATTTTTCTTGTTTTGTGTTTTCACTTTATTACTGTTTGAAGTTCTGCATAAATAATGTATACATTGATTCTAAGTTAAACATGACTGCTTTGTGCCAAACTACAGGAGGGATAAGCTCAGGTTAATTTGGGGTTTGTGTGAGGTTCACCCTGACAGAGATTGTGGTTTCTGACAGAGCAGTGTTCCATACCCTCAACAAGTAAACCAATTTCCAACAAAACTACATTAAAAGTTTTGCTGACAAGCAAGAATGTACCACTGTCTGAGGTGGTGAAATAGTGGTGCTCCAGCTCTTCAGCTATTTCAAAAAATAGTCATCCCAAAACTGTGTCAGAGATTGTCTAATCTTAAACATACCAGGGCTAACATCATCTGACACAGCCCTTATGTTATATTTGTACATTGGGTCATCATCCTACATTCAGAGGAAAAGATTTCATACAATTTAAGTCATGGGCCAAATCGAGGGTTTCATGCCTTGTAGGTCAATATTGATTGTCTATGTGATTCACAAGGTCAAATTTTTGAGTGATCAGTGTTGAAAAGATTCTATACTAATGTTCAAATAGGAGGAATCAATTTTCAATATCTGCTGTGTAAGGACATTTTCTTTATACACCTATATTTTATAACATCGGTAATGATTACTTCTTTATTATGATGAACTAAAATCTCTTAACAAACATGATGATTTATGGTAATGATGAACAGTTATTAAGATGGTTTTTCACATATAAATATATTTGATTTTGTTGGTGCTGTAGGTTACACTGTAAATTCTGCATCCATTCCTGGAAGTGAATTGTACATTGCGGGCCAACCCAGGTATAATCACACTGGTCAAGTAATCATTTATAAAATGAATGGAAAGGAAATTCAAATATTACAGACATTGGAAGGCGAACAGGTAATTTTGTTAAAAAAAAGTGCAAAAATGTTGATGGTCAAAATTAAATGAGTATGAGAGAAGGTGTGAGAAGACGAAACATGACAGGATGTAGGTATTGGAATTTGGGAATGGGCAAATGAAGAAAAGAAGAAAAGTAGTATATGAAGGGAAAATATTAACATGATCTTTGGGCAGAAGAATTATCCTTATTCCATTACAGGTTACTATAATTATGGCTGGGTTATGATTAATCTCCTCTAGTGTAGTTTACATTTTACAAGATGGTTCATTACATGTATGCCACATTTATTTGCAACCATGTTTAATAGATTGATTTGACAGTGAGGAAGGTAGCTGCAGTCCATTTTATGGACTGATCCAGCAGTCATGGCCTGTATTTTATGCTTCAGCATAGTGTGTTGTCACCAAAGAAACATAGGGGCATATTTATACTCTGTTTGCTCCGGAATTGCGTCGTTTTTTTTGACGCAATTCCGACGCAAAACTAACTCCATATTTATACTTTGGCGTTAGACGCGTCTAGCGCCAAAGTCCATGGAGTTTGCGTCATTTTTTTGCGTGGACACCTACTTTGCGTTAATGATATGCAAGGTAGGCGTTCCCGTCTAAAAAATTGACTCCGAGGCATGTGCGCCGTATTTACACTCCCGGGCAAAATTCACGCCCGGGAGTGGGCGGGTCAAAAAAAATGACGTACGGCCGCTTTTGCGCAGTTTCTTAGCGCCTGGTCAGGGCAGGCGTTAAGAGACCTGTGGGCTCGGAAGGAGCCCAGAGGTGCCCTCCCATGCCCCCAGGGACCCCCCCTGTCACCCTTGCCCACCCCAGGAGGACGCCTAAAGATGGAGGGACCCATCCCAGGGACATTAAGGTAAGTTCAGGTAAGTGGTTTTTTTTTTTTTTTTTGTGGCATAGGGGGGTCTGATTTGTGCCCCCCTACATGCCACTATGCCCAATGACCATGCCCAGGAGACAGAAGTCCCCTGGGCATGGCCATTGGGCAAGGGGGCATGACTCCTGTCTTTGCTAAGACAGGAGTCATTTCTATGGGGGTTGGGAGTCGAAAGAAATGGCGCAAATCCGGTTGAGGCGAAAAATTTGCCTCAGCCTGACTTGCCCCATTTTTTGGCGCCCAAGCTCCATATCCCCCTACGCCGGCGCTGCCTGGTGTACGTCGTTTTTTTTCACGCACACCAGGCAGCGCCGGCGGCTAACGCCGGCTAACGTCATTGAATAAATACGGCGCCCGCATGGTGCTTCAGAATGGCGTTAGCCGGCGCTAATTTTTTTGACGCAAAACTGCGTTAGCGCAGTTTTGCGTCAAAAAGTATAAATATGGCCCATACTTTTAAAAAGTGGTTTTAAAAAAATTACTTCAAAATTTATAATTGATCTTCTGCTTATTAATCAGTTAGCATTTGGTAGTAGCAGTTTAACAAAAAGTATGAGCTCTAGCAATAGGTTTTTGACTGATTGATCCAGCAAGCACAGTTGAGATGGGAAAACACCACCGATGTGGTTGCCTGACTCCGTACTGGAGGCATGGCTTTCAAATCACTCTTTGCTAGAATTGGTCCCTCAATCAGAGTAGCTGACTGGAACAGGGGGCAGACATTGGGTGGCACAAAGGGGTCCAGCACATAGCTAATTCCATAAAGGATCACTTTAGGAGCTGCCAATCACAGCATTACCACTGCAAGAAAGCCATTGTGTTGCTGCTGTGATGTGGTACTACAGCTCTTCACTGTAGATTAAACAGCATCTTTGATTGAAGATTAAACGACTAGCTGAAAGTGCTAGAGGTACCTATAATTTAGATAAGAGACCTGGCAAGTAGGGCTTGTGTTAAATTCTTCATTATGTGTTATTCTAAGTGTTTTAATATACTTCTAAACAGAGAGTGCTGAAGGGATACTTTTTTATTTGATAGTGATAGAATAAATGCACAACTATTTCCTGAGGGTTGCATAGCCTGGGCCAAACATACACAATATAAACAACTGACTTGTAACATTTTATATGGAAAAGGAAGGAAGACTGCAAGTTAATTGTTATTTCTGACAGATGTCTTTTAACTTCCTGAGACTTCAAACTGTTTCTCTGAGCTCACGTAATCTATACAGAAGGCATTGAGGTACTTCTCCAATGATTGTTGGATTATTCAGCAGGTAGTGGTTGACCGTAACTATCTTCATTCATGATGTATGATGTTTTACTATTGAGAAATTACAATTGAAATTCTGGCTTTAAGTAGAGTTTGAGAATTTATGCCAGGCTAGAGCCTCTGAAAAGGCAAAACAGCCAGTCTGTCACTTTTCAGGAGTGACTCAACCAGGCACAAGACTGGAGAACAGTAAGTCTTATCTCTGGTGCACGTCTTTCTAGCCTGGTAAGACTGTGGAAAAGGGTCATTTGTCAGGACTGTGGGCTGTCACAACATGAAGGATGAATATTTGGCGCCTGACGTACCTCACATTCCTATGAGTAGAAAACACTTAAAGGTCAGGTTATGTGCTTATCAGCAAAGGTTGTGTAGACGATTGCACACAAGACAGTGGAAATTAGTAGCACCAGCAGACAAACGAGGCTAGGTCAGTGTGTAAACCAGAACTTCTGTTTCACACTAGGCTTTTCTGTGCAGCACCAAAAAGCTTGGGTCAGGTTCAAGAACTCTCAGTGATCAGTATTTTCAAGCCAAATAAAACAAAGTAAGCATAAGAAGTAAATTAATGTGGTGTCTGGCAACAGCGTTTATAAAGACTTTGCTTGTTAGGTCTAGTTTACACCCGGTTGCCCAACATATTTTTAAGTCTTGCCTATAAAGTGCATGTGCTGTCCTTGCAAGTCTATTGTCCATTAAAAAAACTCTTAAAAAGGACTTATAGCCCACCTGTTGGTTGGCTTCATCGTTACTCTCATTTACTTGCTCCTCTTTGACAAGCATGTGCAAGTGTTAGTTCCTATTTGTTTGTTCATCCCTTCAGTGGAGCATGGACCAATTAAAGATTGATATCTTTATTGATGTCCTTCCACTTCTCACACTAGGATTATGGTACTTTTTTTTGTTCTTTCCATGTTGATTCTTCCCATCCTCGATGCGTTCTCCATTGTTTATTTACTCCAGTTTCGCTTGTTCCCCCTCCCCCTTGTTGCTTGATTTTTTTTTTTTCAGCAGTGTTGGTAGTATTGGCATTGTAAAACACCACCTTGTGCCTGACTAAGTGTACCTACCCACTTAATTTGTCATCTATCCTATAAGGGCTGATGATATATGCTACTTTATCAGTGCCTAGCCTCAGGTCAGAGATTTCAGCGCTGAGCCTAAAGTTTAAGTGATAAAACTAGCTACAATCAGTGCACAACAACAGCAAAAAGACAAAGCAGGGTAATGGGTGACTAGTGATGGTGCGGGGACTATAGGGAACTCCTTTAGTTAAAGATTTAATGTAGCAGGAAGCATGAAGTTCTCACACCCCACTGGTTGGACCTTTGAAGTGAGAAAAAATTAGGCAGAGCTGCAAATCAATCATCAGGTTATCAACATTTTTAAAGATCATTCAGTTTGGTAGGAGTCAAAAATGAGATTGTTGGTATAGTTTTCAAATGTGTAATTAAATATTTTTTGTAATTGTATTGTTTTTAGACATATCATAAGATTTTCATCACTATTCGAGAACAAAGCATAAAGCATGTTCCATAAAGATTATCCCTATTCTAAACCAAATAGAGTGAAAAGGAGTAGTGTCAGAACTCGTAAAGAGTTACAGGTTCGAGAGGTGAAAACATAAAAGCTGTAACCAAACTTCCCATAAAGAGAGGTTTGAGAAACTCAGTAGAGACTCAGAACAGCGTGATTTCAAAAACAGAATTAACAGTATTTCCCAGAACGAATCTAAGAAACTTCAGCAAAGAGTCTGAGTTAGAATGTATCTGAGTTAATGTGCTCTCAAGAAAGTCTGTGTGGGGGACTCACAAGGAGTCTAGGAAAAAGCCCTAATCTCTAGTCAGGGAACATGCAATTATACAACAAAACATATCAGCAAAATGCAACGTGCTCTAAAGTCGCATGAAGATAGCTCATTGTCAGAAGCAATAGGATAACGATCTCTACATGGGAACAGGACAGCTTTGTTCTATTTAGCAAACTTAACAAAGGATGCCCTAAATACATTTAACTACAACTCACAACAGTATTATCACTTTGGTTGGTGTCAGGTTTCATTCTCTCAGCATCAAGGTAAGTAGAGCATACAACTCCATGAGACCACTCCTGTTCTCATACACTTAAATACATTATTATATTTTACGTAGGTCAAACCGGTAAGAAAGTTGAATCGTAACACAATCATCTTTCAATCTGCTGTTCAAGAATCCATTTCTGTCATGAAATGAGACACACGTATGGCCATGACACAGGTCAAAGCAAAGCAAAGACAACAGGAAAGAAAGAGAATATTTTAATCTAGATACACACCTTCATGAAAACGTAATGTGCAAAGCCACAGTTTAAGCAGTGTTTAATTAAGGCCTACATGACATGTCGCATGGGTGAATTATGTCAATGTCTTATTAGTGAAAACACTTCTGTACCAGCAAACCCTGTGCAGCCCTCAAGCATGTGCACTAACTGCCTCAATGGCCCTGACAGAACCATAAGGATTAGAAGAATAAAATGTGTGATCATGGCAACATCCTAATATATAGACATATGTCTTATTCACCATCTGCCAGGGGTATATAATAGATCCATTTGTGTTGTTTTTAACCCCATCAGATGGCAGATGAAGAAATGTATTTGGCCAAAAAGAAGGAAGGGGATGTAATCTCCCAGCTCATGAAAAATCCAATTTACATATTACTTATAATCTTGATGGAAATCAGTAATAATTCCAGACCCAAGGTGGTGCACGTAATGGCCTTTGATGTGTTAACATGCGTATGACTGTAAAATGACAATAAAGCTCATGTATAAAATTTGAATAGTAAATAAATGGGTGTGTCAGAGATTCTTAGTATCACTTGTGATGTTTGAAAGGAGGTGTGGCATAATGGGTATTTTCCCTCAACAGACTTAGGTCCAGATTTACGAAGGTTTTGCCTCAGGTTTGTATTACTTTTATAATGCACACCCCATGCAAAATCCTTGTTAGGATTTACAAACCAATTAATATTAATATTTGCATAAGTTTGTTAGAAAGAGTAATGCAAACCAGGGCAGAGCACTACTCTGCGTTATTGTGCATCAAGGGGTCATCACAGTGGTTCCCATGTAACCACCTATAGTTTTTGATGCAAAACCCTATCTGCTAACAGTAGTAGACAGTTTTTTTCACCAAAAAGTAACACCACTTGAAAGCAGGCATTAAAAAGGAGAAATGCCTTTATTTCTCCTAACTTTTCTCACTTTGCATGTGTGCTGCACTGTACGGCATACATCCAAAGCGACGTTTTCAAGTTTGTCTAGGCATGGTATTTGTACTGAATGGGTTCCCTTCCAGTACAAAACCTATGCTTCACTCATGCAGGCACTATGGGTGTGCCGTGCTAGGCAGCCTGGTTGTATGCCAGCACCATGGAGAGAGCAGGATAGTGCCATGTCTTTGTGGATATGGAGCTTTCCTGCTCTTTAATTGTACACTACACAGTGAAGCAACTTTAGGTGCTACACTGCATTGTGTGACAGGTTTGTAAATCTGGGCCAATGATTCAAAGCAAGAGAGAGAAAAACACAAAAATGGGAAAGAAGGAAGAAGAGAAAGATGGAGGGAAACATAAGGGATGAAAATAACCTTCAGAAGTGGGGTAAAGAGGCAGGGAGTGTCTGGTGGTGGAATAAAGAGGTGCAAACAAGTCTAAGCAGCCTTTTTATTCGTCAAGCCCACCTTTGTAGTGCCATCCATGGGCTTTTGAGCAAAACTTTAGGCACCATCACTTACTCTTTAATAAATTAAGCATCTTACCTATTCACCATCACCTTTCTGAGCTCACAGTTCAGTCATGCATGTATATCTTTAGGGCAACAACAAATGTCTCACCCATTTATTGCTACCCTTTAATGTTTTATTCTCAGATTGGTTCATATTACGGGGGTGTTATAACAACTGTTGACATCAATAACGACACTTTTACTGACATTCTCCTCGTGGGAGCACCAACCTACATGGGAACAGAAAAGGAAGAACAAGGAAAAGTCTATGTATACACGCTGAATGAGGTAATGTGTCATGTGATGTATGTTTTATGTTCCTATTTTTAAACTGTGTTGACATGAAACAAAGCTGGGTTTAACCATTTGTTTAAGGATGAGGAAAACTGTTTTCATCCATTTTGATACAAGAAATATACTTTTAACGATAAAGTTTCAGCACTATATACTAAACATAAGCATACTTAGAGACATACATCAATGGAGAAGGTAATATTTAAAGAAACAGTGTAAAAGGTCTGTTTTGGTAAACTCACCTGCATGGGTTTCTATCTTTAATTAAGGTATATATTTTATTTCTTACTAGGTAAACCTTGAGCTACATTTGAAAACATAGAATACGTACACACACACACACCTGTCTGATAGGAAGCCATGTACTTCCCACGCACCATGGTATAAAAATGTGTGTGTAGCAGTAGACAGCCTGCTTGAGCACCGGGTATGGGGAGCGCATCCACCCAATACCATAGTGGATATGGCTCTGCGCTGCTCTCTCCCCCAAGCGAAACGCAGTACAACAACTTGAAGCACTGTGTTGTGCTATTTTTCTTTTTTAAATTAAGCTATCTCAGGATGTTTGATAATGCAAGTTGACCGAAGAATGAACTAAGCAATTGCTAAATAGTTTAGCTATAGACGTCATCATGCGGTGAACTTAAATATGTGCTATCAATAGACTGTATAACATCACTCCATTGAAATAGCAAATTCAATACATTAGCCATGACTATTTTAGGAGGTTGTTCTTGAAATAGATTTTTTAGAGTAACCTACTGCACAGTAAATCGAAGCATCCACGGGCTCAGTCTGGGCTTAGTGCCAATGTTCCGAGAGAAAATTAATAAAAATGAGATTTCTTCAAATACTCATAGACTGAAGTACTTTCAGCATATTTTGACTTCTCATTCAATCCCTTGCATTTTGAAATGGCACTTCTCATCAGCATGTTATCAATCCGTTTACACTGAAAAAGAGTGAGTCTAAAACCATGAATTATTCTTACTCACTCTAGGACCTTACTCGCCCATTTACATGCTCTTCGCCTTCTCTGTTCTTAGTAGGTTGAAGCTCTGAGCCCCATGAAGCATTACTGTGAAATTGAAGGCACTTAAGTACCTCTGGTTGAAAAACAATTGAATGACTGTAGCAATGGTTTTGGAAATGCAATTTGTAAAAAGCTGGAATTGTTATAGAAATATTAATATTTGCCTCAATTTGGTTTGCCGTTTGTATATGTTGTTAGCGCTACATTAGTCTCTTGTGCATGTAGGTATTTCTCTGCTAGTCTCTCTAGTTGTTCATCATCTGCAGAAACGTTTGATTCAATCTAGTTAATGTAAAAATATATTTGGTATTTAGTTCTTCATGCGTTGTGTAAGCTGTTTTTCATGAACCAGCTATTCTTTTTTAGCAGATATGAGAACTCAACCACAAGAAGATGAAGTAATGTGCCCAGGCTCACAAAATGTGCACGGGCGGGAAAGACTGGATTGTAACCTATTTCTAATGTCAAGTACATAGGGCCATATTTATCAATATTTCACGCAACATAATGCAGCACTACATTTTGCTGTGCTGCATGAAAGGCCGAGGGCAGGAATGTGCTATATCTATCAAGATATGGCAGATTCCTGCTCTCTGCCTGCACTGGTGCACAAACTGCCTCCTAGTGCCAACACAGACACCATGTGTACCATGGTGCAAGGGTGCCAGCATTACAGGAAGGATTGTTTTGTGCAGGAAGAGACACCTTTCTGCACAAAAACTATTCTTTGATGCTTTTTCCTCTTTTTATGTGTGCTTCAGAATGAAGCACACAAGAGGAAAAGCGAGGAGAAATAAACATATTTCTCTTCTTCATGTCTCCCTGGGAAGGCGTAGCATTCTGACGCATCCCCAGTTCTACTAGTATTGGTAAATCTGACAATGTCTCAGAATCCATGGATGGATGCTTGGGAACACCCAACCTCCACCCATGGGTGCTTCCATGGCACAAATTAACGCAAGGCAGAGACTTGCGCTGCCTTGCATTAATCCAGATTTACCAAGCCACGCAGGGCCATGCAAGGTGTGTGGCTTTGTAATTCTCATCTAAGATTTGTATTGCCCTTGCATTAACTTGCATAGCGCAAGGATGACATTGATACATTTGTCACTTATTGTAAGAGAGAGGGTTATTAGTTGGGCAGAATGTGACGTCTGTTCAAATAATAAGTCCACAATTTCTTATTACTTGGAACCAGGCAACCACATTGTAGCACCTGATTTTCTCCGTGTAGCGAAGCAATTGCCACTGCTTAGACTATTTGCAAGCATTCATCTCATCACCAATTGGGTGTTAAATTGCCAGTAGTATGCATGGAAACTTGAGACTGGAGCAGCTTTCCCAGCCTACTATGTCCAATGTTTGTTAGTTCTAGAAGGTTTTAAATTTGCAGTCACTCAAGGAGTACTTCTATGGGTGCAGAATTATGTTATGCCTTTAAGGCACATTGTGGAATTGTGTGTTTTCAGTGTTCTCTAGTTTACTTCAAAAGAGTGTGTTTTTCCCTGAGTCAGTTGTTTTATGACTGTCTCAGGGAATGTCACGCTCAGGCAGGCTGATACATTTTCATTCAACTACGACTAGGACCATTCATAAAGTTCTTAGATGAATTATCATTGAGTGTTCAGAATGTGATATTGAGGAATAATAAATGTGTTCTGTTAGAAATGGGGTTTTTGGTTGGCAGTCAGGTTACCCCCTGTCCAAGCAAAAGCCCTCACTCTAGTCAGGGTAAGTCACACACAATCCAAGATTATCCTGTGCCCACCCTCTGGTAGCTTGGCACGAGCAGTCAGGCTTAACTTAGAAGGCAATGTGTAAAGTATTTGTGTAATAATCATACAATACCACCATTTAGCACCACAAAAATACACCACACAGTGTTTAGAAAAATATATAATATTTATCAGGATAATTGTAGGTCAAAAAGAATAAAGTTGCAATGGGAAATTGTAGAGATATCACTGAAAAGTGATATAAAGTGTCTTAAGTCTTTAGAATCTTTCTACAAGATTTAGCCTTCAGAAGAGAATGGGCACAAATCGCGTGGAAATGTACCAGGGACTGGCTAGTCCTAATTATTAATACTTCCAAACGTATGGCTGATTCTATCTTAATCCAAATTAACACCATGGAGAATACCCTGAAAACTACTGTTTCAATAACAGCTTTTAAGAACCGCCTAGCCGAAATCACCACTGAACTTAATGAGACAAAAAATTATTTGACTCAACAAAAGATCACCACACTTCAAAAGGACATTGTAAAGTTCAGTAGGGAGAAGGTATATCCATACACCAAGGAGGAATACGATATAGACAACCAATCGCGTTCTTCTGATGAATCCACCTCTTCATATAAAAAACCACGTAATTCCAACAGTGGTTCATCTTCAGATGGCTGGAGTACCGATGAGAACTCCCCACGACCCTACTATAATTATCCTCCTTATCCCGTCAACCACCCCATGGCCTGGCAACCCCCGTACCCTTTTTATCAACCTCGCCCTTTGATGCCATTTGCGCCTTTTTTAGGCCACGGCCGGGGCAGAGGCAGAGGCAGAAGAAGAGGAAGAAGCAGACATGTCCGTTGGTCAAGGGAAGAATCACAAATGGTGACCAGGAGCCAAACCAAAAGCCCTGTACTGAGAACCTAGTTGTCAATCTGTCCAATAGACAACTATCAATTGATGAATCGAGGGTCCTGAACAGAGGCCTGGGTTTTGTCCCCACCCCCGATGAGGACCCTTTCCGTTTACAGATTGAATTGGCCCAACTCTTCCGGAAAATTCGTCTGCATGTTTTTTTCAGAGATAAACCTGGAGAGCGTCAGAGCCTAGATTCAGGTCTTAAAAAACCTTCCACTTTTTTACCAGCATCAACTGCAATGCCAAGCGAGGTTATAACTTTTGAAAAGGCTGTATTAACCGACATTTCCCGCTTACAACCTAAGCACCCGTTCATTAACATTCCGACAAGGGAGAAACAAGCCTTACAATCTTTAGCAACTGATCCTGCCATTACTATTAAACAAGCCGACAAAGGAGGGGCAATTGTAATCATGGATACAGACGACTATAGAAATGAATGCTTACGTCTGTTAGATGACACGACTTATTATTCAAAAATCACCAACGACCTAACCAAGAGGTTACAAATCCAGATTAAGATTTTCCTAGAAGAAGCTAAAACCAATGCTTGGATTTCCGCCAAAGAAGCTGAATTTCTTTACACGACTGACCCCAGAGTACCCTACTTTTACTGTTTACCAAAAATTCATAAACAGATACAACCCCCCCCGGGTCGTCCAATCGTGTCAGGGATAGGCTCTGTTCTAGAACCTTTGTCAGTCTTTTGCGACCATTTTTTACAGCCTATAGTAAAAAATTATTTGACCTATCTGCAGGATACTACAGATGTCCTAAGACTCATTGAAAATGTCAATCAAATTGGGTTAACTAAAGGTCTCATCACCTTGGATGTCGAGGCACTTTATACGAATATCCCTCAGGATGCGACGTTACAAGTAGTGGAAACAGCATTGCTGAACCATGCTTCCTCTCTCTCTACCCCTATATCATTCATTATGCAATGTGCTACTTTGGCTCTGACTGAAAACTATTTTAAATTTGAAGAACAATTCTTCCACCAGATCAGAGGTACATCGATGGGCAGCACTTTTGCGCCTAGCCTTGCCTGTCTATATATGTACCACTTTGAGAAGACATTTATCCTGACGACAGATAATCCCTTTCAGAGCGACATTAAACTATGGAAACGTTATATAGACGATATATTGGTCATATGGCAAGGAGAATTAACCTCAGCAAATGCATTTATAACCTGGATTAATTCCCTCGACCCTCATTTGAAATTTACTGCTTCAATATCATCTACTCAGTTACCGTTCCTTGACCTTCTGATCACCATAGACAATGGTAGTCTGACAACCAGCACATACCATAAACCTACGGATCGGAATAGTCTCCTCTTATATGACAGCTACCATCCTAAAGCTTTGAGAGACAATTTACCCGTCGGCCAATTCCTACGACTTCGACGAAACTGTAGTTCACTAACAGAGTTTGACCAACAAGCAAGTTCACTACAGGCTAAACTTCTTGAACGCCACTACCCAACCAAGGTTGTGAAGCGGGCACGAAAAAGAGCCAGGAACAACCATAGGGAAAGTCTTTTGGAATATAAAGAGAAGACTCCTCAGACATTCATTACTTGTGTCTCGACGTTTACTCCACTATCGAATGACATTAAGAAATTGATTAATAAACGTTGGTCGATATTGGAAAGTGGTGGTATTCCAATGCCAAAACCTTTATTTGCCTTTAGACGCACGTCTAATATTAAGGATATAGTGGTCCACACTCGTCCACGTCTATCTCATGACAAATTGACACAAAGAACACTATGGGACCTACCTCCAGTCGAAGGACATTATCCATGCGGTAATTGCAATGTATGTGCACTGACTAATCAAACCAAGTCATTGGATCTTGACCCCGTTGGAAGATGGTTCCTAAAGAAACATACTAATTGTAATTCTAAAAATTGTATCTATATGATTACATGTCCTTGTGGACTACGTTATATAGGGATGACAACACGCCCTGTGAATATACGTATCAACGAACACAGGAGTAATATCAGATGCAGTAGAGTAACCACTAAACTTTGCGCTCATTTCATAGACTTTCCCCATACTCCAGACCAGTTACGGTGGGTGATTTTGGAAGCCCCTAGAATTACACAGAATGTCACTCAGTCTCTTTTCAGAATTGAGCAACGTTGGATTTTCAGACTGGGTACCTCTATTCGGGGATTAAACGATGAAATCCCATGGTCTTCCCTTTCCTGCAGATAACCTAGTCATGTGATCAATTATTGACATAGTCGGACGACTAGATGCACATATTATGTTCAAATTAGCCATATAATTTTTTCTAATGACTTAGTTATATTCTCCAATAACTGATACACTCTGATCACTGCATTTTAATGAATAAACCTTTTTAGAACAATTTCTAGGAATGTACTAACATTTCTGGACTGTTATTTCTTCTTTCATACCATTCCTTTAGTACTACACTATGTGAATCATAGCTTCAAATATCTGATGCCTTTGTTTAGCTTACTGGAGCTAGCAATGCCCTTCCATTTAATATTTTGTACTACACAATTGATCTTTTATTCCTTTTCTTGCCTTTGTGATTAAAGAATCACGTTATTAACTCGCCCGGCACCTTTTCAATATGGCAACCGAGCGCCAGTCCTTTCTTTATTTTTATAGTTTGAGACGCGTACTTCGTCCGTACCCGGTTAAACTTCCGGGTCTGAACACGCATATTTCAAGACTTCCGACAACGCCCGCCTTAGTCTTGCGGGGACGCTGCCGGGAACGTAGGTAAAACTCCCTACGTAGCGTTACTACAAGTAAGTGCTCGTCCTATTTCATGCCTCTCCTTATACTGTTTCTTCCAAGGCACCTATCGGGACGTGCCCACCAGATTGATATTCTGATATCCCGTGACATGTAAGGCTCAATGTTTATTGGACACCCACAACAGGGTTGTGTTTTATTAGTTTGTGGTCCACACCTACTTCCTTAATACCGGAGGGGTATTTATGAGATTACATTATGTGATTAACAACGTTCCTCTCATTTTTTAAGAGTTACTACAGTTCTCTTTAAGGCACATTTCACCTCACTGTGCTTGCCATTTTTCTTTACTTATTTTCCGTTTTTCCATACTACCTTGACTCCCAGATTGTAGTTCCAGTTCCTGACATTCGATTCCCAGGGGCCCAATCCACATACCAGGGATGGTAAGCCTTTTTGATAATTTTTTCTATAACAAATTCTTTTCACTTTTTGCACTAAATGTATTTTACTAGTATGTATTTATGTGCAATCACTTGGGATTTTATTTTAAACACATTGTTGCCTTTTTAATTCCTAGGGCGACCTCGATTGATACATTGAACATACGCACAGCAACTTACTGTGTTTTCACTATCTATTTTTTGACTCCTATTGGGGTTGTGTTATATTTTGGAGAAGAATCTTTCACTTTGGTCCTGATGAAGCGTCGAGGGATCCGATAGGACCATTAGACGCGAAACATGTAGACCCTGATTTGAGAGGAGCCACTTTTGGGTTTACCCTCTTCTACAGATTATATGTGCGAGTAGATGAGCATTATTACTCAATTTTTACTCCTGTTTTGTTTTTATCTTTGGTCTCCATCACATTAATACTGATTAAAATCATGATTCTTGACTGTTGTTGGATAACCAATTTTATTTTTGCTATGTTTTCTCTCCTATATTGCTCTGGTATCTAGTAACCAGTCACCCTTCTCTATTGAATTTTTCTAATTAACTATAGAGCATATACGGTTAAGAGCCCCCTCAGTGGAGCCCGTTAGGCATTGCAGCACCGGCCTAACGAGGAGCTTTCCCAATGATGAAACCAGACATCCAATGTGATGCTTGAGGGATCGCGCTCCTGTAGAAATTAATCCCAGCGATTCAGTGTCTGGAACAGTGTACTCCTTTTTTCTTATTAAGTCTTTAGAATACAAATAAAGGGGGTCATTCCGACCGCCAGGGCCGGGGTTGCAGGAAGCACCGCCAACAGGCTGGCGGTGCTTCCGTGGGCATTCTGACCGCCGCGGTCAGAAACGGGAAACCGGCGGTGTCCCGCCGGTTTCCCGCTGCCCCAGGGAATCCTCCACGGTGGCGCTGCTTGCAGCGCCGCCATGGGGATTCCGACCCCATTACCGCCATCCTGTTCCTGGCGGTTTTCACCGCCAGGAACAGGATGGCGGTAACGGGTGTCGTGGGTCCCCTGGGGGCCCCTGCAGTGCCCATGCCAATGGCATGGGCACTGCAGGGCCCCCCTAACAGGGCCCCACATTGATTTTCAGTGTCTGCCTAGCAGAAACTGAAAATCGCGACGGGTGCAACTGCACCCGTCGCACACCAGCAACTCCGCCGGCTCCATTCGGAGCCGGCTTCCTCGTTGCTGGTGCTTTCCCGCTGGGCGGGCGGGCGGCCTTTTGGCGGTCGCCCGCCGAAGTTAGAATGACCCCCAAAGTCTCTTTCAAGCACAAGTACCTGGTTTAGAGTGGGAAAATCTCCTCAGAGGGCCACAAAAGAAGAAGTGCGTGGAAAAAGGGTGTGTGCGTCGATTTCTCCCCAGCACACACGGACTTGCGTCGTTATTTTCCAAGCGGGGAAGTCGGGCGTCGTTTTCTGGTGCGCGGACAGTCTCTTTCTATGGATCGCGGGGATTACCAGATGTCCCGGGTCTGTGCGTGGATTTTCCTGCTTGTTTTCCGGGTGCGCGTCGTTCTGTGGGGCTGCGCGTTGAAATTACGATCTCACAGCAGGCGTCGCGTCGATTTCTCCTCTAGAGGTCGGGCGGCGTTGTCCTTGCGAAGCCATGCGTCGGATTTCCGGTCGTCCCTAGAGCGTCGCGTTGATCAGCGTCGGTGTGCGGCATTTTTCTCGCCGCTGAACAAGCTGTGCGTCGAAATGTTCGGCGCACGGAGTGTCCAAGTGAAAAAGGGAAGTCTTTTTGGTCCTGAGACTTCAGGGAACAGGAGGCAAGCTCTATCCAAGCCCTTGGAGAGCACTTTCACAGCCAGACAAGAGTTCAGCAAGGCAGCAGGCCAACAGCAAGGCAGCAGTCCTTTGTAGAAAGCAGACAGGTGAGTCCTTTGAGCAGCCAGGCAGTTCATCTTGGCAGGATGTAGTTTCTGGTTCAGGTTTCTTCTCCAGCAAGTGTCTGATGAGTTAGGGCAGAGGCCCTGTTTTATACCCAAATGTGCCTTTGAAGTGGGGGAGACTTCAAAGAGTGGCTAAGAAGTGCACCAGGTCCCCTTTCAGTTCAATCCTGTCTGCCAGGGTCCCAGTAGGGGGTGTGGCAGTCCTTTGTGTGAGAGCAGGCCCTCCACCCTCCCAGGCCAGGAAGACCCATTCAAAATGCAGATGTATGCAAGTGAGGCTGAGTACCCTGTGTTTGGGGTGTGTCTGAGTGAATGCACAAGGAGCTGTCAACCAAGCCCAGCCAGACGTGGATTGTAAGGCACAGAAAGATTTAAGTGCAAAGAAATGCTCACTTTCTAAAAGTGGCATTTCTAGAATAGTAATATTAAATCCGACTTCACCAGTCTGCAGGATTTTGTATTACCATTCTGGCCATACTAAATATGACTTTCCTGCTCCTTTCAGATTAGCAGCTGCCACTTCAACAATGTATGAGGGCAGCCCCAATGTTAGCCTATGAAGGGAGAAGGCCTCACAGTAGTGTAAAAACGATTTTAGGAGTTTTACACTACCAGGACATATAACTACACAGATACATGTCCTGCCTTTTACCTACACAGCACCCTGCTCTAGGGTTTACCTAGGGCACACATTAGGGGTGACTTATATGTAGAAAAAGGGGAGTTCTAGGCTTGGCAAGTACTTTTAAATGCCAAGTCGAAGTGAAACTGCACACACAGGCCTTGCAATGGCAAGCCTGAGACAAGGTTAAGGGGGCTACTTAAGTGGGTGGCACAACCAGTGCTGCAGGTCCACTAGTAGCATTTAATCTACAGGCCCTAGGCACATATAGTGCACATTACTAGGGACTTATAAGTAAATTAAATAGTCCAATCAGGTATGATCCAAAGTTACCATGTTTAGAAAGGGAGAGAGCATATTAGCACTGGTTAGCAGTGGTAAAGGGCGCAGAGTCTAAAGGCCAGCAAAAATGAGGTCAGAAAAAGAGAAGGAGGAAGGCAAAAAGTTTGGGGATGACCCTGTCAAAAAGCCAGGTCCAACATGTTCCTCCTGAGAATTTGAGGATGAGGATTATACGACTTGCTCATGAAGGGCATCTGGGTCAGACAATGACCAAAGGAAGAGCAAAAGAGAACTTATGTTGTCCTGGGATCGATGATCAAAGTACCAAATGGTTTAAGAATTGTATTATGTGTAAGGAGAGTGAAAAGAGACTTAAAGTAGATACACAGTCTGGGATGAACCACCTCCATGATCCTGGAGGAGCATAGAATAGAGTTTTCATTAATTTTATTAGTCCTTTGACTGGGGTGAGAAGATAGTTCAGCTGTGCCATGGTCTTAGTTGAGGTCCATTTGAAATGGTTACTTAACAAATTTATATATGAGGTTACGCAAAAGCTACCATTTTGCTCGAAAAGGTGTTCAAGGTGGAGGGTTAACCTACCTCTCAGGATATGAAAGTGTTCTTATATTATTGTGGGATTAACCAACATTGTTCTGCTATGTATGCAAATGGTATCTCAGAGTGGGCTAACCAAAAGGTGTGATTCGGATAACATTTCAGAACAATAGAGATTTGGGCAAGCAAATTAATGAGTTGATGTGGGCATATTTCTGAACACTATAACGTTTGGGTCTTTGAAATATAAGAGGGAGAAAACCAGGAATCAATTTGGTGCCAGCTTGGTTGCACAGTTGCAATGGTGCAAATTAATAAAAGGTCACAAACGAGAATGTACAACACATCATCGAAGTAGGAGATTGGGTCAAGTTTAAGGATGGACGTGCATGAGTATGGCTCTCTGCGATATGTTTAAAGTGAAATAAGTGCAGGAATGGTAAGTGGTCTTAGCAAACGGTAGCAAGTAAAATTGACATAGAGTGGCTCTTTTTAAAAAAGGAGGTGAATGAGAAGTAAGCATTGAAGAGGTCGAATACAGTGGTTTCATGTTGATGGGAGAGGGTGAGTTGAAGGGTCCGGTGGTGGTGTCAGTGGGTATCTTTGTCTCACTTTCTCTCGTTTACATCAAAGTTCATTACTTTAATTTTCATTTTTGGCTCAGAAGGAGAAAACCTGACACAGAGATAGCAGACCCAACTCACAGCCCCAGACTTAACTACCATGCCACAAATGCATTCGTTTGGGGTTCAGACCACCCCTCCCCAAGTCGATGTCCTGCTATTTAAAGTATTATTTTTATCTTGAAAACTCAAGATAGGTAGCATTTAATAGATTTAATAGCACATACATTGAATATCAATATTTACTGAGGACTTAATTATAAGTCCAGTGATAAATTCTGATAAAGTTAGAGTTTGTCCAGGAAATTTGGAAATCCAGTATATGCAGTGTTAGAAATGGGGACTTTGGTTGGACCCTCACTCTAGTCAGGGTAAGTCAAACACAATCCAAAGTATCCTGTGCCCACCCTCTGATAGCTTGGTGCTGAGCAGTCATCCTTAACTTAGAAGGCAATGTGTAAAGTATTTGTGCAATAAATCATACAATAACAGAATATAGTACCACAAAAATACACCACACAGTGTTTAGGAAAAAATATAAAATGTATCTGGATAAATGCAGGTCAAAACAATTAAAATGCAATAAGTATATATAAGTATATGTTGGGATATCACTGTAAAAGTGATATAAAGTGTCTTAAGTCTTTTAAAAGCAAACAAAGTCTCTTTCAAGCACAAAGTACCTGGTTTACGTGGTTTATGTGAAAAATCTCAGCAAAGAACCGCAGAGGAGGAGATGCGTGGAAATAAAGGGATGTGCGTTGATTTCTCGGGCTGCACACGGCGAGGCATCGTTTAGTTTTCACACAGGGATGGTTGTGCGTTGATTTCCGGCGCTCGTCGTGGATCCTCTCCGGGTTATGGGGTTTTCAGATGCCCCAGGGATGGTGCGTGGATTTCCTGTGCTGGCAGGACGAAGTCACAGGAGCTGTGTCGATCCGGTGGGCGTTGCATCGAATTTTCTATCGCACAGCAGGCGCTACATCGATTCCTCTCTGGAAGTCGGGCTGTGTGGTTCCGGCTCACATGTGCGTCGATCCAGTGGGCCGTGCGTAGAATTTCCGGTTGCTACGCTGGCGCTGCATCGATCTTCTCATTGCAAAGTCAGGCTGCGTCGTTCCGGTTCGGCGTACGGTGAAATTTTCACTGCGGTGCAGGCTGTGCATCGTTTCTGGCAGGCTGTGCATCGAATTTTGCCACACAAGGAGTCCTTCTTGAGGAAATTAAGTCTTTTTGGTCCCGAGACTTCAGGGAACAGGAGGCAAGCTCTATCCAAGCCCTTGGAGACCACTTCTTCACCACAGCCAGAGAGCAGCAAGGCAGCAGGGCAAGAGCAAGGCAGCAGTCATTCAGAAAAAGCAGACAGGTGAGTCCTTTGGGCAGCCAGGCAGTTCTTCTTGGTAGGATCCAGGTTCTCGTTCAAGTTCCTTCTCCAGGAAGTGTCTGAGTTGGTAGGGGCAGAGCACAGTTTATATACCCAAATGTGCCTTTGAAGTGCCTTAGAAGTGCACCAAGTCCCCTTTCAGTTCAATCCTGTCTGCCAGGGTCCCAGTAGGGGATGTGGCAGTCCTTTGTGTGAAGGCAGGCCCTCCACCCTCCCAGCCCAGGAAGACTCATTCAAAATGCAGATGTGTGCAAGTGAGGCTGAGTATCCTGTGTTTGTGGTGTGTCTGAGTGAATGCGCAAGGAGCTGTCAACTAAACCCACCCAGACGTGGATTGTAAGGCACAGAAAGATTTAAGTGCAGAGAAATACTCATTTTCTAAAAGTGCCATTTTGTAAAATAGTAATATTAAATCCAACTTCACCAGTCAGCAAGATTTGATATCACCATTCTGACCATACTAAATATGACCTTCCTACTCCTTTCAGATCAGCAGCTACCACTCAAATAATATATTATGCCAGCCCCAATGCTAGCCTACGAAGGGAGCAAGCCTCACAGCAGTGTGAAAACGAATTTAGGAGTTTTACACTACCAGGACATGTAAACTACATAAGTAAATGTCCTGCCTTTTGCCTACACAGCACCCTGCCCTATGGGCTACCTAGGGCATACCTTAGGGTTGTCTTATATGTAGAAAAAGGGTTTTTTTAGGCTTGGCAAGTACTTTTAAATGCCACATCGAATTGGCAGTGACACTGGACACACAGGCCTTGCAATGGCAGGCCTGAGACAAGGTTAAGGGGCTACTTAAGTGGGTGGCACAATCAGTGCTTCAGGCCTACTAGTACCATTAAATGTACAGGGCCTGGGCACATTTAGTACACCTTACTAGGGACTTATAAGTAAATTAAACAGTCCAATTGGGTATGATCCAATGTTACCATGTTTAAAGGGAGAGAGCATATGCACTTTAGCACTGGTTAGCAGTGGTAAAGTGTGCAGTCTTAAAACCAGCAAAAACAGTATCTAAAAAGTGGAGGGAGGCAGGCAAAAAGTTAGGGGTGGCCACCCTAAGCCTGTCAGGTCTAACATGCAGTAACAGGAGTTACTGGACACCCTAGTAAATACTTAAATCTCTTAAGCTGTTAAAGACATAAGTCTACCAGAAAAGAGTAGCAGAGGCAAATTTTAAATTAGCATTTTCATTGCTGACTTTCTGCAAAATGACCCTATTACAATTGTTACCTTGTTTTCAATGGAAATGTTCCCCTAGGTCATGTGATAACCTTTGCTGTTTCACCCACAATATGCTATTGTTTGCTAATTGCTGTGCTCTTAATGACATTATCTTTTCTTTTCACAGACAAGATTTGATTTCCAAATGAGCCTTGAACCTCTAAAGCAACCATGTTGTTCTTCTTCAAAAGACAGTTCCTGCAAAAATGATAATAAAAATGAGCCATGTGGCTCTCGCTTTGGCACAGCCATAGCATCAGTGAAGGACCTCAACTTGGATGGATTGAATGACGTAGTAATAGGAGCACCCTTTGAAGGAGATCACCGGGGAGCAGTATATTTTTATTACGGCAGCGGAAATACCATTAGGAAAGACTTTGCACAGGTAGAGTATGCATTTTAAGATATGTCCCTTACTTTAAGTGCTAAAATGTTTGCATGATACCTTGGGTGCCCTAGTTGGTATTCATTTAATCAGGAAAGGGTTAGTATGGCTGCATACTCATAGAAGACTATTTCCACTATGTAATAGCTGGAAAGAGAAGATTGAGAAATCCTCCCAATTGTGATTGTACTTCTTAGGTAAAGATCTATATAATATATAATATTAATGTCCTTACGCATTGGTCTTTAAAGACAGGTAACCATTAGACCCCCATTATATTTATTTATTTTAGTAGTTTTAGATGGCGCGTACTATACAGTTGCGGTGTCAGAGATCTTTACACAATGAACTAATTTTAGATCTTAGATGTAGATCCAGGCAGTTTTTTTATGCAAATCACTGTGAATATTCACATGTATTTTAACATTACTTGCCAGCGTGATTGTTAGGAAATTTGAAGCTCACACCCCCCAAGGGCAGTGTTCCGCCAGCTATTATGACCATGGCGCAATAGCCACAGCCACACCGCCGGCCCCTCCAACATACCACCAGGCTTCGGCCTGGTGGTCATAATCCTGGTGGATTATGAGTCCCCAACCGCCAGCCTGTCCACAGCGATAAACACTGCCATGGAAAGGCTGGCGGTAAGGGGGACTTGGGGTGCCCCTGGGGGCCCCTGCACTGCGGATACACTTGGCATGGGCAGTGCAAGGGCCCCCAGGCACAGCCCCATCACGCATGCGTGTTGGGTGCTACTGCACCTGCTGCACATAAACATTGCCACTGGCTCTATTTCGAGCCGGCTGTAATGCTGATGTGACTTTTCCGCTGGGCCAGCAGACGGAAACACTGTTACCATCCGCTGTCCCAGTGGAAAAGTCATAATAGGGAGTCAGCTATACCGCCAGCACTGGCGGTATACTGGTGCCTGCAGCTTCGGCGGTCTTGGAGAAAGACCGCTGAAGTTGTAAAGAGGGCCTTAATGTCACTATTATAGGTAGTCAACTTCTGGAAAGTTGCCACTCTGTGCTCTGCTCGTCCAGTAGCCTCACAGAGGCATACAAATGTATGAATGACTCACAGGCTCCGTAACAAAGGCAGTGCTGCAGCAGGGATGTGGCACCTCCTCTGCCAGGATGGACACTGGGGTTAGCCCAGAGGTGTGCTCCAAAGGGTAAGCTGCCTTTGATGGGCCGCTTGGCCCAACACCCCTGACCAGGATGCTTTTGTTCCTGTAGACAGCATGGACACATGGCCAGAGAGGTGAAACTCAACCCCAAACTGGTTTTACTGTGGTCATCGTTCCCTCAGACAGCCACACCTCAAGGGTGGACTGCGTTCTCCTGTCAACCGAGAAAGAGTCATGCCATCTTGAAGGGGGAAGAATGTGGCATTCTGAGACAGCCCGAAGCCACATATACAGGAACTTCATCACTAGCTTTGAGGAGACCCAGAAGCCCATTGGCTAGTGACCACATTCTCTACTCAGGGCACCTTTTTGGGATAAGTATGGCACACCTGGCTCATTGACCCACATTACCTGCTGGACTTGAAAGGAGTACAAGAAGACCACTTTGCAGCCATGGAAAGCGCACAAAGAGAGGCTGCGATGCTGGAGCGACTGCACATGCTGCTGATTAGACAATGTTCTGCATGCCTGGATTGGGGAAAAGCTGATTCCCAGGCCCAGTCCGAAGCAGAGACTCCAAAGGTCTGTTGGCTGATGTTCAAGAATGGCACTGGGGACATTACAGCTGACAGGGCCCAAGTCGCATCTCTGGCACCCTAAAGGCCAATTTGGAGACAGATAAAAGGTGTACTCGTGTCTGCTGGACCCATTGGTGTTGATTGTGATGGGATGTGTTAACCAGGAAGAACACCAGCCTCCACTCCACCAGATTTGCATCCTGCCAGATGTTTTGCAGAATCACAACATCTGCATCGACAGCCGTTGGAACCCTGCATCATGAACTTTGTGGAACTATGAGATCCATGGACAGTTGTCCCCAGTTACCTGTGGACTGAGGGATAGACCAGCCTACCCCCCATCAACCGCACAGCTTCTTAAACATCTTTATCCTGCCTCCCTCAGCATCAGGACCACTTCAATATCGTCTATGGCGGTTGTACTATGAAGTTTAGGTAATTGCTCAAAGTATCCTTACTGGCCCTATAGCCCTCTGTCCTGCTGGAGTTGGTCACCCAACTCGGGCTGGACTTGTTGAATTAACTCTTACAACTTTTCAAAAGTTTCCAAACTTTTTGTTGGTCAATGCTTGTTTGCAGTTAAAATAAAACATATTTATTATTTCTAAAATCTGTATCTACAGAACCCTCCTGTGGATTTTGATGATTAAGGTCTCTACAAATTTATAAAAATCTGCTCTATTGGTATATATTGCTATTTTGTTTCTTTCTTGTTTTGTGACTTTTTTTATTTGATTCTTTGGTGCTGTTGAATGCTGTACACTGTGTTATTTGCTAAGCTTTACTGCTCCAAGTCACAGCTACCCAGGGTTGAGCTAAGGCTAGGTAATGTACCTTACTGGACCTAAATTTGTAAAATGGTATTTTTGAGTTTACTGCATGATAAGCTTCCCAGCCATACCATATAGTACACCCAAATCCTCTAAGTCCACAAATTACGTGTTGTCCATAAACAAACAGTCCCACACTTTTACTGCAGTGTGACCTTGCCTAAATTACTTACACCCTATACACTTGTCATGTGTGGCCCCATTCATTTCCAATGAAGTACACATTCTATTTCAGGAGTTTTCCAGCTTTTTTCCCCCAGAATTCTTCAAACATAAATGGGCCTTATTACGAACCCAGGGCCTCCTAAAATAGCAGCCTGCATTATGGAGCAGCTGTGCAAGTAACTGCATGCCTTTAGAGAAGCTTTCTCCCCAATACATTGCCTGAACAGCACCACATTGGTGACAATTTGCTATCTAATGCACCCATTCGTCTAAAGAGGGCTGAACCTATGATGTGCTGTGAGAGCTAGCCTGCTCGAGAACTGTTATAGAGGGTGTTGGCATGCCTCCTATCGTGTCAGTTGACTAGAACGCGACAGAGAGCACATAAGTCCTTTCCAACAGCCACACATTCATCCCCCTCACTGAAGGCTATGTTGTCACCCTGCACCTCTCTTCTACTTTTTCCTCACCCTAGTGGCTGCCTCTGTCAAGACCTGCAGGCAGCCGGGAATGCTTGTGCCCCGCCTTGCTATGCCTGCGCCAGGCTTGGAGGTGATGTGGGCCCCCACACTGTGGATGAACTGTAGCCGATAGGAGTTGTTACCTGAGACTCCCAGTTGTGACTACCTGCGAATAACATCACTACGCCATAACAAGGGTGCTCATTAAGGCAAAATAATGAAGTAGATTCTTCATTGCCAGGACTGCGCATGCCACGCTG
The DNA here is from genome assembly GCF_031143425.1 of Pleurodeles waltl. NCBI lineage: Eukaryota > Metazoa > Chordata > Amphibia > Caudata > Salamandridae > Pleurodeles > Pleurodeles waltl. The sequence goes on from NC_090436.1 coordinate 283,097,127, forward strand.
GTGGGAGGCTTTAAAGTGGAAGGTAGGTCCGAAGGTACCAGATACCCAATGAAGTACAGTGCTTACCCCCTTGCAGTCCGTAAACCAAACATCACTGCTTCCCCTTGTGTGGTATCCAGCATATGGCATTCAGCATTGGGACAGCAGAGGGGAGGAGGGTCCCAATCAATGGAGTGCCCAGAGGCCGGGCCCATTGAACAGATTGAGCAGGTGATGCTACTGGAGGGAACACCTGCAACCCTGTCGGACGCTAAGCTAGACAAACTCTTTGCTGCTGTAACTGACACTTGGCAGGTTCTATGAAACAATGTTGATGCTGTGGCAGTTGAAATGGGACTAGTGCATGATGACCAAAGAAGACTCACTGCCCTTGACACGCAAGTGGAGAGCACACCCTAAATGAGCTTCAGCCCACAGTGTCCGACCTACAAGGGCAGCTCTGGTCCCGCACCGCCAAGGTCCATAAGCTGGAGAGCATAGCGGAGGACTCAAAGAGATGGTCCCCCTGCAACAACAACTGAATCATGGACTTCCCTGAAGGGGCAGAGGGCTCAGACCAGGTGCTATATTTCGAGATATGGTTGGAGCGAGCAGTGGTGCCTATGAATCTATCTGCTCATTATCTCATGGAACGTGCCCATCATGTACTAGTGTGACAACCACCACGGGGCACATTCCAGGCAGGTGGTGGCCAGACAAATGAACTACAGAGACAAGGAGGCCATCCTGTGTGAAGATCGAGCTATAGAGCCAATACTGTCGGAAAAAGTCTGTATATTCCTATTCCCAGATTACACACTGAGAGTGCAGCACCAGAGCTACCTTTGTGGGAGTGAAGAAACAACTCAGACAGGTAGGCTTGACCTACTTGCTACTATTTCTAGCTAAGTTGAAAGCAGCGGTAAATAGGTCCAGCTACTTCTTCACCAAACCAGCAGATGCCTGGTATTTGGTGTAACAGCGCTGATACTAGTCCTCGGCTCCATCAACACCAAAGCCACGTTCTTGAACGGACAGAGCCTGAAGATGTGGTAAACACCGGAACCGTGGAAATGGAGAACCCAGAGTCAATGGCATGGCCCATGAAGAACAAATTCATGTCTGTCAACTGCAACCACCTTGTGGGCTGGTGGGCGAACCCCATCACCCCAGACTCCTGAGGATACACTTTCTGAGACCTTTATGGGCAGAAAAACTTCAGTAATCCTCAAAGATGTTACTCCACAGACTGCAGAAAATTTGATCTGAGGGGACCGCAGGTAAGACATGCCAGCCATGATTGTGCATTGCCCTAACAGGCCATGTAATTAGTCAAGTGTGAGTACCTGCCTGCCTATTCACAGAGATACTGATAAATTGGCCAACATTCCCTTCCCATAATCCTCAAATGCTTGTAAGACTAGTGTTGGTACAGACTTCAGGGGGATCCACTCTAGTGTCTCCTATTCCTGCCTCTCACTAAGATGCAACGGGTCGACGACCCCACTCTTAAGTTGTACATGGGCAATGTACTTTTTATTTGAACTACACCTGGCCATGGCGTTTCACCCGCCCCTTACACATGCTCCTTGGAAGAAGTTCTGTGTGCTAATACTCAACCCAGAGAATCCCATCTATGGAGCTGTTTGTTGTTTGTTTGGGCATTTGGATTTTCCTTGATGGCCATAGGTTGGGATTTAAGCATCCTGCTTTTCTTGTTTGTAAGGTCATGCAGTTTGACATTGTTCATCCCTGAATTTTGCCTACCCTACATGCTGAAAGCCCTGTGAAATATTGTGATATTTCCCCCCGTTCCCTTTTCGCCCCTTCCCTGTGCAGAGCGTTATGACTCGATTGCGTATTTTAACATGGAATGTCCAAGGAATGGAGACAGCGTGCAAGAAACACCCAATACAGCAATATATAAAAAGTGAGATACCCAGAATGCATTCCTCCAAGAAACACATATAGCCTGAGGAGAAGGTATGTGTCTATAGAAATGCTGGTTTGGTCAGTGGTATAATACTACATATTAAGGCTTTGTCTGGGAAGCTCTTATATGGATCAGACCTCTGGGTCCCTTTTGATGCATAGCCATGGAAATAGACCATGAAGGGCAGTATGCCCTGGTGGAGGAGCAGCTAGATACCAGGCAACTCATGTTAGGTAGCATTTATGCACCAAATGTAGCACAACAAGCCTTTTTATTGTGCCTCACTGTTATCCTTACCAGATGGGCACATATTCAGTAATTGAGGGAGATTTTATTTGTGCCTTAAGCCTGCATCTAGACCGATCATACCCTCCCTTGCTGACCTCATCAATAGTGACAGTCATGACTTGCCTCTGCCAATGGCTCACATACTGGTCCCTGTTAGATAACTGGTGCACCCTTAATCAAGATGCAAGAGACTACACCTATTATTCAATCCCGCTTGATCTTCATGTGCACCTAGATCGGATACTCTGTCACCCAGCCACCCGATTACAGGCCAAAAACACAGAATATTAAGTGAAAACATTCTCAGAGCATAACCCGGTCCAGTTATATCTTGAATGTGAAGCACTGCATCCACCAGTCCCCATATGGCGACTGCAGCTGGCCATGCTGGAAGAGCGAATATTTTGAGATGCTCCCATTCCCGAACAGAGAACTGAGGCACGCATCCTCCAGATCAGTGGAATGAGAAGTGCTGAAAGTGGTGCTCTGAGGGACCTGCTCCAGACAGAGACATCTCTAGGGTCCCTGGAAGCAGCAGCACACACAGATCCCATAGCACATCAAGTTCTGGTGACAGCCACGAAGTGCCATGCCCAACTGATTGAGCAACTGTGGTGCCTAGACGTCAAAACCAATCAGGCAAAAATGCATGCAGGAGACAAGTCCAGCCCTCTCTGCCATGGCTACTGAGGGGCACAATACAGGTCACTGCCATCACCATACTTAGAATGACTCCCACCTGCCTGGTAACTAGTCAAATGGACATGCATGCAGCGTTTACCAATCACCATCAAAATCTCTATGAACCCTCCTCCTGTGGGCCGCCAGGCCCATATCTGAGACTTCCTTGACAGGGTTGTTACTTGTTACCGATTCTCTAGACAGGGAAGAACTCAATGCACCAGTCACAGCTCAAGAAATCAGGGGTGCCCTCCGGGGAGCTGCCACGAGTGAGACTCCAGGATTAGACGGACTGGCAGTTGAGTTCCATAAAGCCTTTGAGGGCCTCTTGGTCCCTAGGATGTTTGAACTATTTCAGGTTGCGTTAACAGAGGGTCAGCTCCCGCTGACGCTCGAGTGTCATTACTTGTGTCCCTCCCCAAGCCTGACAGGCATCCACTAGAGGTGATGTTACACCGCCTGCTGTCTATGCTTGGACAGATTACAAAATCCTCAGCAAGATTATTGTTGCACATCTTCTTGAGCGCCTTCCCCTTCTGATCCATCTGGATCAGAATGGCTTCATCCCCTGTAGATCTACCACTCACAATATTTGTACTCTCCACAGAGTGATGGAACTGGCCCCTGTCCATTGGCCCCACATGGCATGTATAGTATTAGACCTGGAGAAGGCATTTGATACAGTTGATTGGGGATTTATGTTTGTGACTGTAACATCCATGAGCACCACTGGTAGGTCTCATTGACTCATCAGACTCTTCTGTACACAACCCACTGCCTGAGTGAAGATTGGGCAATGTATATCTGCCTCAATTTCAATCAGTAGAGGAATGCACCAGGGTTGCCTTTTGTCCCTGCTCCTCTTCGCCTTAATGATAGAGCCATTGGCACAATGGCTCAGGCCTGGGACATACGGCTAGAAGGTGAGACACATATCATCTCCCTATACGCGGACAATGTACTAATCTACATCTGCAACATCCAAAATGGTATATTGGAGGTCAGGGACATCCTGATATAGGTCCTGGCTGCTTTGGCCTTGGGAGTGAACAGGGCTAAATCTTGTCTGTTCCCGATCCACCAGGACTGCCCGCCGCAATGCAGTACCTGCTCTGCTGGGAATTGCGCAACTTCGGGTATTTGGATATTAATATTTATCATACTACACAAGATCTCATAGACGGCAACTTTAGTAGAGCCATTGCCTCTCTCCTCCCTCAAATGACATTCTTGAGCATACTCCCATTCACTATCTAAGGTACAGTATCACTGTCTAAAATAGTGATGCTCCCACGTCTACTGTATGTCTTCCACAATCTTCCAGTGCACATACTCAGAAGCACTTTTTTTGCCCGCTCTGCTATGCTAGGGAGCTTCTGGGCTCTGGGACTGTCCAGTGGCTGTGACATTGTGGTGGGAGGCTATGGACGCACAGAGCATGGAGATCTGTGCACCATGAAGGGTAGAGTCCTGGGCCTGTTCAAGCATATGAAAGCAGGGGAAATACTAAAAAACTGTTTCATAGATCTGGTACTGCTTATTGTCCATAGGTCCATTGCAATGCATTAGAAGGCCACCAAGTTACCAGGGTTAAAGCAGTGGTGCCCTGCAACTCTTAAATGGGGTAAAGATGAATCAGTGGTGCTTCGATGGGAAAAGATCGGAGGACTGCGTTGAGCCTGCATAGCTGCAGACTGGGACAATCTGCTGCATGAGTGGCAAGAGTTTAAAGAGGATCTCTCAGATTGAAGAGAGACAGAGCCTGGTTACTGATCAGCATCGAGTTCTGAGGCCCTGACGATTCCACCTGTCGCCTCAACCCAAATCCGAACCCTAACAGACTGATAGAAATCCAGTGTAGGGTGATGTCATTTTACATGCACATAACACTTTGGGGCATATTTAAGAGCCCCTGCCACCACTTTAGAGCCACTATAGCTTCATTTTCTTTTTTTGAGGCTAAGGTGGCACTAAAGTGGCTTTTTCCACACGCCATATTTACAAAGTGGCGCAATGCATGCATTGCACCATTTTGTAATATCTGGTGCCACATTGTCTGTGCCAGGTAAAATGTATGCAAGGGGAGTGTTTCCCCATTAGGGGGGCTGAAAAAAGGTGCAACGAAAAGAAAACGAGGGTACCATTGTTTTCAATGGGCCTATAGGTGCTGTGCAGGATTAGCGTCAAATGTTTTTACGTAAACCCAGCAAAGCGCAAAACTAGCATAAAAAATGTTGACACTAGTTCCCTAACTACCCCCATGGTGTACTGTGTGTTAAATATGGCACACACATGGTGGAATTAGGGGGGTGCTTATGGACACAAGGAAAGTGGCACTGCACTGGGTTTTTCCACTTTTCTTAAATATGCCCCTATATCTCTGCGAGCGTACGTGAGGAAGGATCCCTCATACGGAAGACAATTGTATTACTTTTGAATCTCGATATCTGGAAACGCAACTGTAATGACCTAAAGTTAATATTGTTTACTTGTTCATACTTTGGGCCAATTACTTCTGTGGACTAGATAGATCACCATGCATGCACAGTGACCAGGGCGGGATCACTAAACTTGGATGTGTAATTCGGATCCATACGATTGTCACTTGTTTATGAGATGCTGTGGCAAAACTCAATACAAATTGGTTAAAAAATGATAGGGTGGATGAGGTAGATGAATGAGTGGATGGATTTGTGAATGTATGGATTCAATGGTGGCAGACTGAATGATGGGAAGAATAAATGAATGACAAAATATAAAGGTGAAATTGATCGATGGAATGGGGAAGGATGAATGGATAGATACTTGGTTGGAAGAGACAAAGGAGCTCTTCTAGAAAGGGTTAAAAAAAGACAGTCTCTGTTAATGAAAAAACTATTATTCTGCATAACAGGGGTGTTGTGAATCCCCCAGTTTAGCAGGTCCATCCGAATTCTTTTTGGGTCTCTTCTGTCTGCAACTCATTCGACAGAAGCTCATGATTAATGCTATAAGAAAGAAAGAAATATGGGTTGATAGAAAAGTGAAAAAGGTCAGAAGGATGAAAGGAAGCAACGGTGAAATTAAGGAAGGGTAAAACAAGTTAGAAGAGTCATAGGACGAGATGAGTAGATGGATGTGTAAATGGATGGATGGAATTGTGACATATTGATGGAAAGAATGAGTGAATGACAGAATATAAAGGTGAAATGGTGGCTATCAGTGGGTGGGTGGAAGGGTGAAAGGGTAAATGAAAAGATGCTTTGTTGGAAGAGAAAAGGGAGCTCCTCTAGGGACCGTCTGGCTCACTTGCTTTGCTTGATTTATGCCATTGGAGCTTTGTTTCAAAGTGGGGGGTATTTTAATTTGTCTTACTTCCTTGCTGCATGACATTTTGCAAGATACTACTTGTTTCAAAATGTGTCTTCAATGATATAAGAAAAGCACACATTTTTTTGCAGATAAGCCATGTTGTGTTGTTTTGTTGTGACAGAGAATTCCTTCAGGTGGTGATGGTGACAAAGTGAAGTTCTTCGGCCAGTCGATTGATGGGAAGATGGATTTGAATGGCGATGGTCTAATTGATGTAACCATCGGTGGCCTCGGTGGTGCAGCCCTCTTCTGGTGAGTAGTATTTAAAAATGTCACTAGAAGTCTGGATATTTCAGATATTCTATGGCTTCCCTCATCTGTATTTGAGATAAATTTATTGTGTAAGTGGTTAATACTTTGCCGCTTACTTAATTTGATCATATAAAGACTATACCGTGATTTCTGTTTTTCTCATTGTGTAGAAAGGTATTTCCTATGTTTTTACAGTTATTTTCATTTTAATATCTGAGTGACACGAGTTGTTATTTGATTGTAAGAAGCACATATGTCTCCTTTTTATGAAAGCTGTACATTGATAGTCATTATGTTATGTTCAGTATACATAAGCTGTACCAAAATACTATTGTATTGCACTTATCTGTTTTAGGGATACTGGATGCATTGTGACTAATGTGGGCCCTATCTCTGAATATTGCCCTGCTTCTGGCCCCTGCACCAATCCAATGTGCTGCCCGTTATAACATTTTCTCCCTCTCTTTTATTACTTTGTTTGTGAGAAGGGCTTGGCAGTTCCCTCAAATGCATGAGATCTACCAATGAGTCTATCTTCCCAACAAATGTGTTTTTCTGTGTGTTCGCAAGGATAGCACATTACTAATATATTGTGAAATTAACTCTAGTTTCATTGATTCTGAAAAGTTGTACTAACACCACATTTGCCACAAATCACTGAGTTCACTTTAGATAAGCCTAAGGGCCCCACCTCAACTTTGCCAAGGCTTCACTCAAGTGACTGTGCCAAAGTAAAATAGACATTCCTAAATGGAAAAAGAGCATTAACGGGTGGGGGACAGCCCACCTCTTTTGTATGCTCTCGATTTGTATTAAGGCTATAACAAGGGTGGTGGGCCTTTAACAGAGAATATATGGTATAAAGTACTTCCTGTCATATATGGATATCTCAAATCACTGAGGAGTTCTGTGACTCTTGCAAGGAACAAGGCCAAAGGCCGAGTTCCTTTATAATATCATGGACATTGAAATATATTAATATAAAATATGGCTGTTGGCACTTTATTCATTAAAACATATGGCCACACCACAACCCTTCTCACAAACCATTTACATCCATGGTGTGGTGTTCTTTCATATGAAAGAGTTGGGATGTGCAGGACACACACTCAGCTCCCTTTGTGTTACTGTCTAGAGTGAATGCACAAATAGCCCAACTGTCATCCTAATCCAGAGGTGTATTCGGCAATCAATCAATCAATCACTGGATTTATAAAGCAGTCTACGTACCCGTGAGGGTTTGAAGGTGCTGGGGGGTGGGGGGGGAGGGGGTGCCGCTACCGATCAAAGAGCCAGGTCTTGAGGAGTCTTCTGAAGGTGAGCAGGTCCTGGGTCTGTCGTAGGTTTGTGGGGAGGGTGTTCCAAGGTTTGGCGGCGAGGTATGAGAAGGATCTGCCGCCGGAGGTCTTTCTTCGGATGCGGGGAACGACGGCGAGGGCGAGGTTTGAGGAGCGGAGCTGACGGGTGGGGGTGTAGAAGCTGTCTGTTGTTCAGGTAGGCTGGTCCGGTGTCGTGGAGTGCTTTGTGGGCATGGGTAAGAAGCTTGAAAGTGATCCTCTTGTCCACGGGGAGCCAGTGAAGGTTTCTCAGGTGGTGGGAGATGTGGTATGCCGAGGATCAGTCGGGCGGAGGCGTTTTGGATGCGTTGGAGGCGTAGTAGGTCTTTTGCTGGGATGCCTGTGTAGAGTGCATTGCCGTAGTCCAGTCTGCTGCTGACAAGGGCCTGTGTCACAGTTCTTCTGGTGTCTGACGGGATCCACTTGTAGATTCTACGGAGCATGCGGAGTGTGTTGTAGCAGGAGGAGGAAACTGCGTTGATCTGTTTAGACAAGGTAAGGGAGGAGTTGAGGATGAAGCCCAGGTTGCGAGCGTGGTCAGTCGGTGTTGGTGGGGTTTCTAGCGCGGTGGGCCACCAGGAGTCGTCCCAAGTGGAGGGGGTGGGTCCGAGGATGAGGACCTCTGTCTTGTCCGAGTTCAGTTTCAGACGGCTGTTTCTCATCCATTCGGCGTTGGGTTTCATTCCCTCGTGGAGGTTGTTTTTGGCAGTGCGTGGGTCTTTGGTGAGTGAAAGGATGAGCTGGGTGTCGTCGGCGTAGGAGAAAATGTTGAGGTTGTGTTGTCGGGCCACTTGTGCAAGGGGGGCCAGGTAGATGTTGAACAGCGTCGGGCTGAGGGATGAGCCTTGGGGGATGCTGCAGATGATGTCGGTGGCTTCGGAGCGGAATGGGGGAAGCGGACTCTCTGGGTTCTGCCGGAGAGGAATGAGATGAACCAGTCTAGGGCTTTTCCTTGAATTCCCATTTCTTGGATGTGTGATTTCAGGGTACGGTGGCAGACTGTGTCGAAGGCGGCAGATAGGTCCAGGAGGATGATGGCTGATGTTTCGCCGTTGTCCATTTGGCGTCTGATGTCGTCTGTTGCGGCGAGAAGGGCAGTCTCAATGCTGTGGTTTTGTCTGAAGCCGGACTGGGAGGGGTCCAGGATGTCATTGTCTTTGAGGTGGCTGGTTAGTTGTGTGTTGATGATTTTTTCAATCACTTTTGCTGGGAAAGGGAGTATGGATATGGGTCGGAAGTTCTTGAGGTCGTTCTTGTCTGCTTTGGGCTTCTTGAGGAGAGCGCAGATTTTGGCATGTTTCCATTTTTCTGGGAATGTCACTGTTTCGAAGGAGATGTTGATGACCTTCCGTAGTTGGAGGGTGATGGTGGAGCCGGCTTTGTTGTATACGTGGTAGGGGCAGGGGTCTGAAGGAGATCCTGAGTGAATAGAATTCATGATCTTGCGTGTCTCTGTGTCATTGACGTTGGTCCAGGATGTCAGGTGGTTTGTGCAGGTAGGGTGTTCGGGGGTGGAGTCTGGCGTGGGAGTGGCATTGAAGCTGTCGTGGATGTCGGTGATCTTCCGGTGGAAAAAGGTGGACAGTGCGTTGCAGAGTTCTTGGGATGGAGGGATGTAGTTGATGTTGGCGCTGGGGTTGGAGAGTTCTTTCACGATGCTGAAGAGCTCTTTACTGTCGTGTGCGTTGTTGTCCAGGCGGTCTTTGAAGTGGGATCGTTTGGCTTGTCTGAAGAGTTGGTGGTGATTGCGGGTGGCGTCCTTGTGGGCTGTGAGGCTGTCGGGTGTGCGTTTGAGGAGCCATTCCTTTTTTAGCTTCCGGCCGTCGCGTTTGGAGTTTAGGAGCTCATCGGTGAACTAGGTGGCTTTTTTTCTGGTTTGGTTGTCGGTGTGTTTCTTGAATGGTGCGAGGGTGTTGGTGCAATCGTTGATCCACAGAGTGAGGTTGTGGGCGGCGGTGTCTGGGTCGGTGGGGTCGGGGGGCGGGTTCTGGGCGAGGGTGTTGGTAAGCTGGTCTTCTGTAACTTTGCTCCAGCATCGGCGGGGTGGCTGTTGGGTGCGATTATGCTCGGTGTGTTTCTTGTAAGTGAAATGGATGCAGTGGTGGTCGGTCCAGTGGAGTGGGGTGGTATGGTTGAAGGTGACGTGAGCGCTTGAGGAGAATATGGGGTCAAGCGTGTGGCCAGCGATGTGGGTTGGTGTGTTGACGAGTTGTCTGAGGCCGTGGTTGGTGAGGTTGTCGATCCGGGTGGTGGAGTTTGTGTTGTTGTTGTTCTCCAGGTGGAAATTTAGGTCCCTGAGGAGGATGTAATCCGTTGAGGTTAGTGTGTGGGTTCTGGTGAGGTCAGCGAGGGATTCGCTGAAGGGTGCTCGTGGCTCGGGGGGTCTGTAGATGAGTGTTCCTCTGAGAGTGGTGTTGGGGTCGGTGTAGATGCGGAAGTGTAGGTGTTCGGCGGTTTTGAGGGAGTCGTCAGTGTGGATGACGACCTTGAGGGTGGATTTGTGGGCGATGGCTATTCCTCCTCCGATTCCGTTGGTGCGGTCTCTGCAGATGATCTTGTAGCCGTCCGGGATGGCTATTGCGATGTTGGGCGCTGAGGAGTCGTTCCACTAGGTTTCGGTCAGGAAGGCTACGTCTGGGGTGGTGGAGTCAAGCAGGTCCCAGAGCTCGATGGCGTGCGGAGCGGGTGTTGAGGAGTATGCAGTGGAGGTGGTTTGTTCCGGTCTTTGTTGGTTTCGTTGTTCTGTCGCAGGTGAATCTGCAGGTGCGGCATGAGAAGGGTCCGTTGGTGTTCCTTGGTGAGGACTGGAAGCATGCTGTGATGCGGCTTGGATTGAGGGCGTTGAGTTGGTCGGCCGTGTAGAGGCGTCTGGAGGTGCAGGGGTCTCGCGGACCAGGGGGTGTGGCACTGGGCGCGGTCCAAGCGCGGACGGGCACAGATGGGCTTGCTCTGGAGCGCCACCGGCGCGCCAGCGGTACGGATGCGCAGCGACCGCCATTAAGAAGGGAGGGGGGAGGGAGGAGCAGCTGGGAGGCGGGAGGGAGCGGCAAATGAGGGCGTGAGGGAGCGGGCCGCAGGGAGGCAGCGACGGGGAAAGCGGCTCAAAGAGAGCCGGCAAGGGGAGCGCACAAAGGGCAAAAGCAGCGAAAAAGGCACAGAATGAAACTGAGGAAAGAACGGCACAGTAATTCAAGGCACAGAAAACGAGTCACAATAACATGAACAGCACAATAATTCAAGGCACAGAAAATGAGTCACAAAGTTAAAAAGGCACAAAGGCACAGAAAACGAGCCACAATAGCGGCACAATAGTTCAAGGCACAGAAAGCGAGTCACAAAGTTAAAAAGGCACAAAGGCACAGAAAACGAGTCACAATAGCGGCACAATAGTTCAAGGCACAGAAAGCGAGTCACAAAGTTAAAGAGGCACAAAGGCACAGAAAACGAGTCACAAACTTGAAAAAGGCACAAATGCACAAGTCTAGTGACGCTTACCAGAGCCCACTAGGCACCAGGGATGAGGCGCAGGAGGATGCCTGCGGGTGGTGGAGGGCCTTGAACACGCGATCGGCTGCGTGTGCTGGGTCAAGGACAAGGGGACAGCTTGGTGGTGCTGCGGACGTGGGGGAGCGATCTCCTGACCAAAATCAGCAGACAGACAGGTAGACAGGCAGACAGGCAGAAGCACAGAATGGCTAAGTAAGAAAATGCCCACTTTCTAAAAGTGGCATTTTCAAACTTACAATTCAAAAACCAAAAAGATGTATTTTTAAATTGTGAGTTCAAAGACCCCAAACTCCATACCTCTATCTGATCCCAATTACATGTAAAAGATATTGCAAGGTGTGAGAAAACAGGGCTGATTGCAGAGGCCCCCTAACTTTTTGCCCCCATTTTCCACTTTTTGCTGGTGTTTTCCTGACTCTGATTGTGCCCTGGGTACTGCTAACCAGTCCCAGGGCCTGTGCTCTGTGTAAAATCAATATGCAAACTAGGCTAATTATAATTGACTAAGTCAACCTACCTATAAGTCCCTAGTATATGGTAGGGCATGTAGGTTTAAGGACCACAGCATAGGTAGTGCACCCATAGGTGCACTGCTGCGGTGCCCAGTGTAATTTTAAAGGCAGGCCTGCCTTGCTGGCTGCTTTTAAATTAAAGTTATATGCAAATTCGACTTTGGAATTAAATGTAGTTCCACAATCTTAAACTACCTTTTTTTTACTTATAAGTCACCCCGAAGGTGTGCCCTATGTGCCCCTAGGGCTGGGTGCCATGTAACTATAAGCAGGGACCTTATAAAAATAGTTTTATAAGCCCTGGTGAGGTAAAAACAGCCACGTTTGTTTTTCCCTCATTGTAGTGGATGGCCTTCATAGGCTAGAATGGGGATACTTTATTTCAATTTTAAAAGTCCCCTTAAGTAATGGATACCAAGAGTTTGGTATCAAATTAATTGTTATAATAAATCCCACAACTTCCAGTTGTTGGATTTAATATAACTTGTTCAGGTAAAGAGTTTTAAACTTTACCTGAAAAGTTGCCAATTGCAGCCCTGCATTGTTTTTACTGCTGTGCTCTGATTGGCCAGCCTCTGGCAGCCTGGCCAGTCTACCTTGATGAGGTGTGAAGACGTATGGCTTCACACAAAGAGATGTGCCTGTGGGAGGGAATTTCCCCTCAGCAGATGGTGAGCCAGGAAGTGGGAGGACTGCCAAACTGGTCTTCAAAGGCAGAGGAGGACATTTGGAGCAACCCAGCAACACCCCCACATCCTGCAACCCCAGACAACTAGGTGCCCCCTTGATTAGATAAGGAGAGGGCAGGAGAGGGGTGCGTTTATTATTTTTAGCCACACCAGTGGGTGGGCTCAGCCAGATGTAACCTCCAAAATCAGATTCAGCCATGATAGATTTTTGAAGAATGTTGCCTCCTGGGATTGATTTTTGCAACACTTCCCAGAAAGTGGTCATCACAGGGGGAAGGACACTGCACCTGATTGGAGAATCAGGACCCCCCTGTTTTTCACCCAGAAGCAAGGATAAAACTAGCAGACCTGCACCCACACCTCAGTTCATTACCACATCGCTACCAGGAAGAACTACAGAAGAAGAAGGACTGCCCTGCTGGACCCCTGGCCTGCATCTGGAATCTGCGCTCAGAAGGACTGCACCAGCTGCACACTTGGGCTTCACCACAAGAAGGACTTTGCCTGGCTTTAACTGGTTCAAGGAGGGACTCCCTGTTTGCTACAGGTGAAAAATTGCTAACCAGAGTCCCCTGCACCAACTCCTGAAGAAATCAACCAGCTGAACACTCTCCAGTGGCCAAAAAGGAGTTTGCAGCAGATGCAATCTGGGAATTGTAGTCCACACCCCCCAAGGATCATCTCAGAGCTTCCGGACCCTTGGTGTGAGCTGTGGACCCCAAAAGAATCTTAAAAGAACATCTGGGAGAAGCCCCAGAAGTTTGGAGAACTTTTGAAAAAAAGCCCCATAGAGGGACCGACTTGCCGCAGCAACTCTAGCCGGCTTGCCTCAACCGCGATCCGGCCTGATTTGCAGGTTCGTCCCGCTGAAGAAAATCTCCAAAAAAGAGACTAAGTCAGAAGGTTAAAAGTTGACCGGGACCTCCCAGCCAGAGTATCCAAGGAGGGCTCCAAGGACGTCAGATCAAGATCCAGGTTTACCCCGGTCGAAGGATTTTCACCTCGAAAAAATGACTATGTCCAAAGGGAAAAATCTCCACCGAGGGCTTCCGCGACACGTATGCAGAGAAGAGTTCCAGGAGGTCAGATTGGACTGGCAGGTGCGTCTCGCTGAAGAAAATCTTCCTAAAAGAGACTAAGTCCGAAGGTAAACTTTTGACCAAGGCCTCCCGCGAGCTGTAGCTGAGCAGGGCTCCATCGCGGTCGGCCTTAAACTTTGACTTTGCCCTGGTCGAGGTGCAACCAGATGACCCGATTGGCGCTTTTTGTTTCTAGGCGCTAAAAAAATAATAATTCTTTAAAATTCCTATCTCCGGTTCTCCTTATCCGATTTTATTATTTTTTTGTGTAATTTTAAAGATAAAAATACAATCTATTTTTATAAATTGGTTTTAGATTTTTAAACTGTTTCCTGTGTTAATTACTGTTTTGTGATATTTGAATGCTTTACACTCTATCTCCTAAGTTAAGCCTTGTTGCTCGTTGCCAAGCTAACAAGGGTTGAGCTGGGTTTAATTTACTGAGACCTAACTGGACCAAAGTGGAGGTTAGTGGCCCATTGCTAAGTGTAGGTACCTACCTGCCCTTACCAATAACCCATTTTCCAACATTTTTGGTGAGCAGTGGTGGGATCCTGTACTTGTGTTCAGTATCACATTACAGTTTTAAGGAAAACAAATTTAAAATCCTTTACAATTTTGAAAAGAGGTACTGAGGGTTCCACCCAGTGCCAGCCTATGTGTAGCGGTAGCCCTCTTTGGCTAACTTTAACTGTTTATAGTCAGTTCTCCTTCTTTTACTCGTTCTGGCTCCAATCTGTCTCGGCAAAGGGCAGACAGGCCCAGGCATGGGCTGCATTTGCCAGTGACATGACAGGCACCTTCAGGAGTCCAGAAGGAGGTGGACACAGGTTTAGGCAGAAAAATGACAACTTTCTAAAAGTGGCATTTCCAGAACAGTAAGTTAAAATTCAACATTACCATTAAAGATGAGTTTAAATTATAGTTCAAATGAGCAGAAGAAGTAATTCTCTATTTGTTCCCAAGTGGAATAAGGTAATTCACTGTTAGTCAATGGGAGAGTTAGCCTAGGAAGGTTGGGAGCTCCGTGAGTTTTTCACTGCCGGGACATGTAAAACCTAATTACACATGTCCCTTCCCTATGAGCATTTATGCCCTACCTTAGCTTAACTTAAAAGTTTTAAAAAGGAAGGTTTATGCTTGGCATTAGGTTTATTTGGTCAGGTTAGAATGGCAGTTTAAAACTGCCTGAAGGCTGCAGTGGCAGGCCTGAGACACAGTCTCACACAGTGCTACTTTAGTGGATGGAAAAAGGAGTGCTGCAGCCAGCTTGAAGCATTTATGTTACAGGCCCTGGGAAGTCACACATCTGGGGAATAACACACACAGATGGTCAGTTGCAATACCTAGGCCCTGATTTATACTTTCTGGTGCAAAACTGCACTAACGCAGTTTTCCACCAAAACGTTTAGCACCAGCTTGCACCATTTCTGTGCACCAGCAGGGCACCATATTTATGGAATGGTGCAAGCCAGTGCAAAGGGTAGGACTAGTGTAAAAAAAAAAGACTTCTGTCAGGTGGGGCTGGCGGTATGGAAGAAGGGGGTTTTGCACCAAAAAATAATGTTAGGCAGGTTGGAGTAAAAGAAAAATTACTCTAACATGTCTAGTCATTTTCTGACGCAAAACCATCCATACCACATGACTCCTGTCTTAGAAAAGACAGGAGTCATGCCCACCACCCCAATGGCCAGCACAGGGGACCAGGGTCCCCTGGGCATGGCCATTGCACCCTGTGCCATGTATAGGGGCCCATTACAGGGCCCCCTATGGAAATAAATAAAATACTTACCTGTACTTACCTGGGATGGGGTCCCCCATCCTCTGCTGTCCCTCTGGTGTGGGTGTCCCTGGGGCGGGCACCTGTGGGCTTATTCCATGGTGTTTCTCCATGGAAATAGACCCACAGGTCCCCTAACGCCTGCCCTGACCCAGGTGTTAAAAAATGGCGCAAAGCAAGCTTTGTACCATTTTTTGATGCCTCCTCCCTCCCAAGCTCCATTTTTGCTCGGGGTGTAAATATGACGTTAAGGCCATAGAGTCATTTTTTGCATGACTACTAATGCATCTACCTTGCATCTCATTAAGGCAAGGTAGGTTTCCACGTCCCAAAAATTACTTTAACTCCATAAATTTGGCGCAAGATCGGTCTAGCGCCAAAGTATAAATATGGAGTTAGTTTGGCAACGAATTAGAGTAAAATAAAATGATGCTAATTTGGAGAAAACAGAGTAAGTTGGCTTTGAACTACCCCACCTGCACTCATGATTCAATTGTTTTCCTGTCTATCTCAGTTCCCTGCTCCTTATTCAATAACTTTCCTCCCTATATTTCCTGCTTTATGTCCTGCCCAAAGAGCATTTTTCTCTATTGATTGAATGAGTTGTATCTTTTTACTGTTGACTTGACAAGATTTGTTCAGGGATTGCATCACTTTTCTTGGTATCTCCCCGCTGGCTCCCACTCACATCCCTGGCTTTCATGATCTCTCAATTTGCTCTGTTTGCTTCTTTACTGGTCCCCTGTCCAACTCTCTGTGTTTTAAAATGTATTATTTTTTTAATGTAATTTTCCTTCCAATGGCCTCTCCACTCCATATGCTTCTTCCCCCTCCCTCATGCTTGTCTGTTGCTTGCTTTCCATTGCTCCCGTGCCCAACCCACTCCCATTTTTTTAATTTTTTTATAAATTATACTGGCTACTCGGCTCAGTGTTTATTTGCTCCTGCACACTTTATTATTCATTTTTAGTTTAGCATTCTAACACAACTGTCAGCCATGCCTGAATTATAGATTAGAATTGAGAAAATGCATGCTGATACGTCACAATCCATTCATAACCATGACCATGCGCTGTGGCCATTCTGAAACACAGCAGCCATCTTGGAATGCTTTCGTTCAAGAAGGAAAACATTCCAAGATAGCAGCTGTGCATTCTCATACCATAGTGGCCATTTCAATGGAGCTCCAATGAGAACACAGACAAGCATTGGCAGAGCCAGTAGATCAGCAGGCCCCCTTTAAAAGTCAGATCTATTATTTTTGTTAATGCTTGTATTTGTTAGTGAATCTATAGTAGCACTCAGTCCCATGTGAATACTAGTAGTATGACATGCTCATTTATACCTTCAAAATGTATAAAAATTAGCAAACTTCCTCTTGTTAGAAATTGGGTTCCTGGTTGGCTAGGGTAAGCACCTCATCCATACAGGCACCACCACTCTAGTCAGGGCAAGAGAGCTACACACCCAAGATAACCTCTGCTCACCCCCTGGGCAGCTTGGCACGAGCAATCAGGCTTATCCCAGAGGTTAAGTGTAAAGCATTTGTGCAACACACACACACACACACCAGTGACAAAATAAATACACTACAAAAGAGTCTCCACAAAGGATTATGCATACAAATATGTTTCTATATTTTATAGACCAACACAATAGGTACCAGTAATTACTCTGCCACTAGGCAATGGTTATCCTTCACAGTGAGTGCATGTCATAAGAACATTGTTGCCACACAAGCTATATAATCCTCTTCTATTGGAAAGATATCTGAGAGTCCCACTGATATCGTCCATTAACTCTGCCCACACTATGCAGCTCCTGAGATGTAGGTTACTATCCTGATAGGCAAGATATTTGGACACCAGGGCAGGAAGTGTGCAGGTTGCAAAAGGAAAACACATGAACCAGCTATACTATACATATGCGATCCCTAAGATTGTACTTGCCATCCTGTCAGTGGAAGGGTAAATGGCCCACCTAATCACACCAGGGCACCTACTGCAAAATGTGGACTTACCAAAGCATCCCTCCACGCGCCACTAGTATATACTGTAGCTGCAAGCCAACATGGGCAAAGGGAGCCTTGCGCACCTATTAGTGAGCTTATCGGGATCAGTTCCAGAGAGGTGCCGGTCGGTTTATCCAAGCATATAAATTATGATGACAGCATAAGGACAGGTACCCCCACACTGTTCCTAAATACTAAACGATGATGGGGCATAATATACCTCTGGAATAATAAGATAGCACCCAGAGATCGGTTCTCCTGCACTTGAGTTCAGAGAATTATGGCAGTCACTTCGGGCTACTGAGTACACACACATGTGGGGTGTTTTCGCTGAGACTTCCCCTCTGTCTGGTGATCCAGTGCCCCCAGGTATGGTTCCTTAGCAGGGGCACACGCACCCAGTGGAGTTTTGGCAGGGAGACCTTGCTAGGGCTTCCTACTTGTCTGCTGGCCAAGGTGGCTGCTTGAGTTTTTGGACCACCCAAATCTGAAAGTAAGGGAGCTCCAGGTTAACACTTACTAAACGGTTACTTCTGCGGCTGTCCTGGTGGTGGGTGAGCTGGAAGACGCTGTTGCAGGATTGGGGACCCTCACAGAGGTGATCCATGCCTTAGTGCGAGTCTGGGGTCCTCAACAGAATGAGTGGCCTCAGGATACTGTGCCCGGTAAGGTGAGGGTTGCAGGGCAGCAGTTCAGGGTTCACAGTGGGTGCAGGCTGCCTCCCACAGTCTGTCCAGGAGGCGCCGGACCCACTGGGGGGAGAGTGTGGTCTCCCTTGTGGTTTGCCTCTTGCAAATGACACATCTCCAGCCCCAGCAATTACCACACACTGGTTTTGGGGGTGAGAGCCAAGAAAAATACTGCCTCACAATGTACTGAGTAAGCCCACAAAGTACAGTCACAAAAAACGCTCCCCCTGCTATAAGGCAATAATCATGAATCGCTCTTCATGTACTGAGTTCAGACAATACCAAGGAGCAGGAAATAGTGCACTAGGCTCCTTGTCAGGCACTTTGAGAGGGCACAAAGCAGGCAAGTGGTGAGGCAGACCAGCACAGTAAAACCAGCAGCTTTAATGACAATCTCTCCTGATAGCACTACAGTGCTTTGGCAGTCCAACGTCAGGGTACAGCTGACAACAGGGCAACATGCAGAAAACCAATCCAGATGAGTCCTTTAGGACATCCAGCCGCAGCAGGGCAACATCTGAAGAACAGTCCAGATGAATCCGTTGAGCAGTCCAGCATTCTGGCAGATGTTTGGTCCCAGTTCCTAAAGTGTTCTAAAATCAGTGTGCAAGTGCCATCCTATTTATACTCAAAATGCCTTTGTTCAGGGGGTAACTTTAAAGGAGTCCTTTCAAGTCAAATGCAACACCCTTTCAACTAAGCCCTATCTCCAGACATCAGTAGGGGTTAATCACTCCATTGTGTGAGGGCAGGACACAGCCTATTCATATGTAAAGTGTGAACGACCCTCACTCTCCCCAGCCCAGGAAGACTATCAGTATGGAGATGCCTCTTCTGTCACATCCAGCCTCTCCTGTGTTATGGCTGCCTGGAAAATATGCACCAAGTGGAGCTTTCACTGTGCCCCAGACATGGATTGGAGTCAGGCTGCAAAAGCAGTAGAGTTATAAGCACAGAGAAATGCCCACTTTATAAAAGTGGTATTTCTACAATGGCAAAAAAAAACCACCTAGACCAATAAACAGGATTTCTCACTACCCTTCCAAACATACTAAACATGCCCACACTATTCCTCATGGATCAGAAGATACCACTAATGGTCAGGGCATTTCAAATGTAATCCTACGAGAGGAACAGCACTCACAGTAGTGAGAAACTAAATAGTCTGTTTGTCACTGCTAGGACATGTAGTACATAAAGACATATCCTACCTTTTACAATACACATCACCCTGCACACAGGGCTATTCAGGACCTAACTTAGGAGTGACTTAGGTGTAGTAAAATGGGAGTTTAGGCCTTGGCAAGTAGTTTGACTTGCCCAGTGTAGCAGTGAAGTGTGCACACAAGCACTGCAGTGACAGGCCTTAGATTCGTTTGAAAGGCTACTTCTGTGGGTGGCGTAATCTGTGCTCTAGACCCACTAACAGCATTTAATTTACAGACCCTGTGTACATAGTATACCACTTTACAAGGGACTTGTAGGTAAATGAAATAAGCCAAACTGGTGTAAACCAACTATACCAAGTGGTAGGAGAGAGAGCACATGCACGTTAGCACTGATTAGCAGTTACAATGTGCCCAGAGTCCTAT